>NC_061508.1:348749409-348896124 GCF_022539505.1 Lolium rigidum
TGCCATGCATTAACCCTAAACCATATATATGTAACTAACCCTAGCTAATCAACCCTACTTAATTAAAACACATAACCCTAAACTATACTAGATATAACCCGATCTAATAAAAACATGCTCTATATATAGCAGCTAGCTAGCAAACCGTAGATTAACACCAATTAAAATATACATGGCCTATATCGATCATGTTGTATAACATTGTTATCACCAGAATTTGACCAAGCTAGAGGTGGGCCGCGATCGAGATGGACGTGAAGATTATACATGGAAGAAATACGTGAATCGGCCTTTTATACCAAGTTGGGCTAAACTGCCCATGTATCTGTAACATATTAGATCGCATCTCAGTTTAGAAGTTAGAATCTATCTCGTGCACGGTTTAGTGCACGCCCACATTAGAAAGTCCCCTGGACTATAAATATGTACCTAGGGTTTATGGAATAAACAACAACCAACGTTCAACACAAACCAATCTCGGCGCATCGCCAACCCCTTCGTCTCAAGGGTTTCTCCGGTAAGCACCATGCTCGCCTAGATCGCATCTTGCGATCTAGGCAGACGAGCTCGCCCACGTTGTTCATGCGTTGCTCGTATCGAAGCCTTTTTGATGGCGAGCAACGTAGTTATCATAGATGTGTTAGGGTTAGCATTGTTCTTAGTATCACATGTCTGTCGTAGTGCAACCCTTGCGCATCTAGCCGTCCTTGTACCTCATCATGGGTGCGGGGCGGCACCCGCTTGATCGTTATGTAGTAGATCTGATCCGTTACGATTGCTCCTTGATTTATCGGGGATTAGTTTAATATCTGCAATAGTTAGGCCTTACAAAGGGTTGGAGGATCCAGCGGCGTGTAGGGTGTAGTTTGCTGGCCCTAGACGAGGATGTTCCGAGGATCAACCTCGTGTTGGTTTTTTGGCCTTGTCTAGGGTTGGCTTACGATCACCGTGCGCGAGCGCGAGGCCCAATCGTGAGTAGGATGATCCGATTATGCGGTGAAAACCCTAGATCGTCGTGGATCTCATATGCTTTATCTTGATCAAGCGGGACCACCATATATTCGGCCACCTTGGACGAATCATGGGTGGATCGGCTCCATGAGCCGATCCACGGAGATAACTTCGAGAGCCGATCGAGGCTCGTATTTAACGTGTACGTGTGTGCCCTGCAGGAAACTAAGCGAGGCATCATCCACACCTTCCCGACCAGGTATAGGTCGGGTGGCACGCCCTTGCAATTTGCATCGGCGCGCGACCGGGAGGCTTTGCGGGCCGTCGCTCTGAGGGACTGGGGCCAGCCGCAGCCCTAGTTGTTCCCGGCTCTACGGTGTTGGCCAGTCACTGCCCGCCGGTGGGTTTCTGACGCCAACACATTCTGGCACGCCCGGTGGGACAATCTTCGACATCCACCACATCGCCATCTACATCTGAGATGGCGGAAAGCACTCCGGTCAAGTACGAGGACTTGGCTGACAAGCTCAGGAAAAAGCATGATGAGATCAAGACAGTCCTCGACACCGAACTCATCGGCTCCTTTGAGAAGACCCGTTCGCACGGCATCAAGCTCAACGGAGGCATGCGTCCGTGGCCTGGTGTCAACATGGTGGATCTTAGCCACCACATGAGGAAGCCAGAGTTCTCCTTTGGTGTCAACATGGCAGGGCTTGCGAGCCGCCATGACAAAGACAAGGCAGAGAGCAGCCACTCCCGTGGCAAGGATGAAGAGGAGGCCGCTCCACGCGACCGGCCCCAAGGCGACGATAGACGGTACCTAACCGAAGAGGAGGTGAAAAGTATATGGTACCAACACCCACGCCCCTTCTTCAGACACTGCTGGGATTCAGGAATGAGCCGATTACCAACAATCGGCAACTGCCCAGAATGCAACCAGAAAAAGAAGGAGGCAGCCAACGTGTCTGTGTTCGAGCGCCTAGGGCCTCTCCCACCACAAAACGAGACGTGCTTGAGATCCCTCGGTTGGAAGATCTCGAGGATTCGGAAGACGAGGGGGAAGACGAAGAAGACAGGTACCACCGTCCAAGGTGGTGCCCCGATGGTCTCAGCCATTCACAAAAGCGCAGGGTTCAGCGATTGCGCGGTCTGGAGGAAGCCGAAAGGTTATACTTGCATACGCTGAGGAAGGCACGACCTGATTTGGCTGCGAAAGTCCAGAGGACCCTGGATGAAGAGGGACTGCCGCAAAGAAAAGAGTGGCGCCCCAAGCAAGGAAAGCCGATGATGAAACATCGGCCGGCACAAACATGGTGCTCGTTCGTCCGGCGAAGTGTAGGGCTCCACGATTACACGATGCACTCGAGGTGGACGACGACAGCAAGCGCACCAACGTGATAAAGTCAGAGATTGGGCTGGTTTTGTCTACCGGCCTGGGCGAGTAGCAAGACTACGTCAATAAGCAACGTGGCAAGGCTGATCCTTGCGATCGGCCCTCCGAAACTGTGGAGGAACATTATAAAACCTTCACCGAGCAAGCAATGTGGAGGCCGATTCCAGCGATCGGCCAAAATTATCCTCACCATCCATTCTGCCTGGGATCAACGTTTGACCCAACAGGGACTACCTGACGAGCCGATACCATCAATTCTCTTGACAGAATCGGCTCGGGGGGGCACCTAGATGGATAATACTAAGTATGGGAGCCGATACACAAATCGGCCTAAAATTTTTGAACATTTTACAGCCGATGCAAGGGCATCGACTTTAGAATTGAGAAGTAGCCGATGCGCGGCCATCGACTCAAGAGGAATAACTGTTACGATCAGAGGATCAATGAAGCACGAAAGGGGATTTTAATGGAAGAACTCCTCAATGGAGTAATTTAAGGGCTCGGATCCTCTCTTCAAGAACAGCCTGGACGTGCAGATCAGGTCGAGGATGGATCGCATTAGATCCGCCAAAGGAAAGGAACCGATCTGACCAGCGAGGCGCTAGGAGCGGACCGAAGAAGCTCGGGGGCAGCCCACCTTGAAGGCTCTCCGCAAGCCGATTTATGTGCAAATCGGGCGGCTCTGCATGATCAAGCCCAGGCTAATTCAGCTAAGTTACGCGTCCTCGTTTCTGTTTTTGCCTTGGCCAAGACTCGGGGGGCAGCAGGCCTGGTGGATATTTTGTTTTGCTCTGTTTAAAGAGCCGATTGGGATACCATCGGCTGATCCTTCATTGCAACCTTCTTCACAAATGATGAGTATTGAAGAGGATTATTGGGTTGGTTGGAAAAGTTCAAAGGTTTTCCTGAAGATCCCGCATTTTACGCGGATTTAGAAAATCATCAGTTGAAGAAGGGAAGGGCGAGTTTCAAAGGACCGATGCGGTGCTATCGGCTCATTACGCATTGGCAAAGGGGACGAATCGGCAAGGTCAGTAGAAGAGGGAATCGGCTCAATTAAACTCAAAGGAAATCGGCAAAATCAAATTGGGGAAAAGTTCTTCATTAATAGGCGAGATTTCTTACATAAAGAGCCAATTACTCTCAAAAGGAAATACTAGGGGATACATTGCCCCATCTACTACCACTGGCCCTATTCTAGAAGTCCTATCTACGGGCCATCACTGCCCTCGTCGTCGCCGTAGTCGCTGCCGTCGGCGCTGCTCCCGGCGGGTTCGTCGTCGCTCCAATGGCCGCCGACCGGGCCCTCGTTGTCTTCATCTTCTTCGTCAGCGTCGTCTTCGTCACTGTCGAAGTCGCTCAGGTTGCCCGGCCAAGGGCAGAACCGCTTGGCCGGCGGCTCGTCGGAGGAGCTGTCGACGTCGTCCTCCTCCTCTTCCTCCTCCTTCACCCCCTCGGAAGAGGTGAAGTCATCCCAGGAGAAGCGATCGTCATCGCTCTCCTCCTCCGGTTCCCCGTTGGCGAGGAAGCGGAGGTCGCTTTCCCGTCCGTCGAAGACCGGTCGTCCTCGGACCGGATGGAGAAGTCATGGTCCGACTCCTCCCCGGCCGCAATGGCGCGGCGGATGTTGGCCGCGTGGACTTCTGCCGGGTTGTACTCCGGCGTCGGCTCGCGGGATGTGGAGGACTAGGCTGGAAAGATCCGATGGAGCGAGAGGAAGAAGAAGACATTTTGACGCGGGAGGGCTTTTTGGGATGCTAATGCGAAGGAGATGCGAGAGGAGAAGCTGTTCGTAGCGGTTAAATAAAAGGGGATATAGTGGAAATTCAATGCCACGGCGGTTTCCGAGGAAGTAGTGCCAAGGCTTGTCAAATCGTGCGGAGAAGTTGAGAAGGCAAGTTATCATGATGAAGGACTCTGCGACGGTTCGCTGCCGCCACGACATGACCCTACGAGAGAAAAGCGTAATGATTTTGGAAATGTCATTTCCAAAAACGAGGGGAGCATGTGTTATCACCGGAATTTGACCAAGCCAGAGGTGGGCCGCGATCGAGATGGACGTGAAGATTATACATGGAAGAAATACGTGAATCGGCCTTTTATACCAAGTTGGGCTAAACTGCCCATGTATCTGTAACATATTAGATCGCATCTCGGTTTAGAAGTTAGAATCTATCTCGTGCACGGTTTAGTGCACGCCCACATTAGAAAGTCCCCTGGACTATAAATATGTACCTAGGGTTTATGGAATAAACAACAACCAACGTTCAACACAAACCAATCTCGGCGCATCGCCAACCCCTTCGTCTCAAGGGTTTCTCCGGTAAGCACCATGCTTGCCTAGATCGCATCTTGCGATCTAGGCAGCACGAGCCTGCCCACGTTGTTCATGCGTTGCTCGTATCGAAGCCTTTTTGATGGCGAGCAACGTAGTTATCATAGATGTGTTAGGGTTAGCATTGTTCTTAGTATCACATGTTGTCGTAGTGCAACCCTTGCGCATCTAGCCGTCCTTGTACCTCATCATGGGTGCGGGGCGGCACCCCGCTTGATCGTTATGTAGTAGATCTGATCCGTTACGATTGCTCCTTGATTTATCGGGGATTAGTTTAATATCCGCAATAGTTAGGCCTTACAAAGGGTTGGAGGATCCAGCGGCGTGTAGGGTGTAGTTTGCTGGCCCTAGACAGGATGTTCCGAGGATCAACCTCGTGTTGGTTTTTTGGCCTTGTCTAGGGTTGGCTTACGATCACCGTGCGCGAGCGCGAGGCCCAATCGTGAGTAGGATGATCCGATTATGCGGTGAAAACCCTAGATCGTCGTGGATCTCATATGCTTTATCTTGATCAAGCAGGACCACCATATATTCGGCCACCTTGGACGAATCATGGGTGGATCGGCTCCATGAGCCGATCCACAGGATAACCTGAGAGCCGATCGAGGCTCGTATTTAACGTTTACGTGTGTGCCCTGCAGGAAACTAAGCGAGGCATCATCCACACCTTCCTGACCAGGTATAGGTCAGGTGGCACGCCCTTGCAATTTGCATCGGCGCGCGACCAGGAGGCTTTGCGGGCCGTCGCTCTGAGGGACTGGGGCCAGCCGCAGCCCTAGTTGTTCCCGGCTCTACGGTGTTGGCCAGTCACTGCCCGCCGGTGGGTTTCTGACGCCAACAAACATATCCCTGAGATTCATTAATTAATTATATAATTATCGTGATAAATTAATTAACTTGAACTTTGACAAGTTCTCTCGAATGAAAACACATTTGATTAAGTTGCCTCATAATATATATATAATTAGTGTGCATGCATGGCCTACAATGCATTCGTGCATATATTTTAATGTATATTTGAACATATTCTTGGGGATTTCAATCTCTCTCTCTCTCTCGATCATCTATATATCGTTGGTGGCCCAAAAAACACACATATATATGCATGCAATTTATGCGTAAAGGCGCGGGTGCCTCTAATAATGTGTGTGCGCACTCGATCGATGATCCCTAAACCTTAAACAACCCTAAAACCTTAAATCCCTAATCCCTAAACCCTAAACACCCTAAACACTAAACCCTAAACCCTAGACCCTAAACGTACCCTAACCCTAAACCCTAGCTAATCCTAAACCCCAATTAAACCCTCTGTATAGGCCAACGACACTTAATTGTGCATCGATCGAGCGGGTCATGGGTGCCTCGTGATCCTCTAATAAAATTAAATGTGCCATGCATTAACCCTAAACCATATATATGTAACTAACCCTAGCTAATCAACCCTACTTAATTAAAACACATAACCCTAAACTATACTAGCTAGCTATAACCCGATCTAATAAAAACATGCTCTATATATAGCAGCTAGCTAGCAAACCGTAGATTAACACCAATTAAAATATACATGGCCTATATCGATCATGTTGCATAACATATCCTTGAGATTCATTAATTAATTATATAATTATCGTGATAAATTAATTAACTTGAACTTTGACAAGTTCTCTCGAATGAAAACACATTTGATTAAGTTGCCTCATAATATATATATAACTAGTGTGCATGCATGTCCTACAATGCATTCATGCATATATTTTAATGTATATTTGAACATATTCTTGGGGATTTCAATCTCTCTCTCTCTCGATCATCTATATATAGTTGGTGGCCCAAAAAACACACATATATATGCATGCAATTTATGCGTAACGGCGCGGGTGCCTCTAATAATGTGTGTGCGCACTCGATCGATGATCCCTAAACCTTAAACAACCCTAAAACCTTAAATCCCTAATCCCTAAACCCTAAACACCCTAAACACTAAACCCTAAACCCTAGACCCTAAACGTACCCTAACCCTAACCCTAAACCCTAGCTAATCCTAAACCCCAATTAAACCCTATGTATAGGCCAACGACACTTAATTGTGCATCGATCAAGCGGGTCATGGGTGCCTCGTGATCCTCTAATAAAATTAAATGTGCCATGCATTAACCCTAAACCATATATATGTAACTAACCCTAGCTAATCAACCCTACTTAATTAAAACACATAACCCTAAACTATACTAGCTAGCTATAACCCGATCTAATAAAAACATGCTCTATATATAGCAGCTAGCTAGCAAACCGTAGATTAACACCAATTAAAATATACATGGCCTATATCGATCATGTTGTATAACATATCCCCGAGAATCATTAATTAATTATATAATTATCGTGATAAATTAATTAACTTGAACTTTGACAAGTTCTCTCGAATGAAAACACATTTGATTAAGTTGCCTCATAATATATATATAATTAGTGTGCATGCATGGCCTACAATGCATTCGTGCATATATTTTAATGTATATTTGAACATATTCTTGGGGATTTCAATCTCTCTCTCTCTCGATCATCTATATATCGTTGGTGGCCCAAAAAACACACACATATACGCATGCACTTGATGCGCAAAGGCGCGGGTGCCTCTAATAATGTGTGTGCGCACTCGATCGATGATCCCTAAACCTTAAACAACCCTAAAACCCTAATCCCTAATCCCCTAAACCCTAAACACCCTAAACACACTAAACCCTAGACCCTAAACACCCTAAACACTAAACCCTAAACCCTAGACCCTAAACACCGTAAACCCTAAACCCTAAACCCTAAACCCTAAACCCTAAACCCTAAACCCTAAACCCTAAACCCTAAACCCTAAACCCTAAACCCTAAAACCCTAAACCCTAAACCCTAAACCCTATAAACACCCTAAACACACTAATTAAACCCTAACCCCTAGACCCTAAACACTAAACCCTAAACCCTAGACCCTAAACACCGTAAACACTAAACCCTAAACCCTAAACACCCTAAACACTAATTAAACCCTAAACCATAGACCCTAAACACTAGACCCTAAACCCTAGACCCTAAACACCCTAAACACTAAACCCTAGACCCTCTAAACACCGTAAACACTAAACCCTAAACCCTAGACCCTAGCTAAACACCCAAAACACTAAACCCTAAACCCAGCTAGCTAACCCTAAACCCTAATGAAACCCTATATATATAGGCCAACGACACTTAATTGTGCATCAAGCGAGGCCGGGGGTGCCTCGCGGTCCTCTAGTTAAATTAAATGTGACATGCATTAACCCTAAACCATATATATATAACTAACCCCTAGCTAATGAA
Source organism: Lolium rigidum (assembly GCF_022539505.1). Lineage (NCBI taxonomy): Eukaryota > Viridiplantae > Streptophyta > Magnoliopsida > Poales > Poaceae > Lolium > Lolium rigidum. The sequence continues at coordinate 348,757,437 of NC_061508.1, forward strand.
ACCCTAGTTAATTAAAACACATAACCCTAAACTATACTAGCTATAACCCGATCTAATAAAAACATGCTCTATATATAGCATGCAGCTAGCTAGCAAAAACGGTAGATTAAAACCAATTAATATATACATGACCTATATATCGATCATATGTTGTATAACATCTCCCTGAGATTCATTAATTAATTATATAATTATCGATGATAAATTAATTAACTTGAATTTTGACAAGTTCTCTCGAATGAAAACACATTTGATTAAGTTTCCTCATAATATATATAATTAGTGTGCATGCATGGCCTACCATGCATGCATTAATTCGTGCATATATTTTAATATATATTTGAACATATTCTTGGGGGATTTCAATCTCTCTCTCTCGATCATCTATATGTCGTTGGTGACCAAAAAACACACACATATACGCATGCACTTTATGCGCAAAGGCGCGTGTGCCTCTAATAATGTGTGTGTGCGCACTCGATCGATGATCCCTAAACCTTAAACCCTAAATAAACCCTAATCCCTAATCCCTAAACCCTAAACACCATAAACATTAAACCCTAAACCCTAACCTCCTAACCCTAAACCCTAAACCCTAATTAAACCCTATATATAGGCCAATGACACTTAATTATGCATCAAGCAGGCCAGGGGTGCCTCGCGGTCCTCTAATTAAATTAAATGTGCCATGCATATATATGTGTTTAATTTGGGGATTTCAATCGCTCTCTCGTATGTAGCTCTCTCTACCTCTATCTCTCTCTCTCTCTCTCTCTCTCTCTCTCTCTCGTTGGTGGCCAACAACACACACATGCACTTTGTGCGCAAAGGCATGCGCCTCTAATAATGTGTGCGCAGTCGATCGATCTAGTTTTGATTAATCATAGCACACAAATAAAGAAGTTGTATTTGAATCCACACAACCTAATCTAAAACACATAACCCCTAACATGGCCTAATTAATTAACCCTTCTCGATCTCTACCTAATTAGTGGAAATTGCACAAAATCAAAAGGGGTCCCTCACTAATTATGCATATCGGCTAGATTGTGATAAACTTTTGCCACATATATATTTGGTGGATGGGTGCATCTTGGCATGTAAACAATTAGTGTTTGCAAATGGCGTTGTCAAAATTTATGTACAAATGATTTCTTTCCATCCAAAGTGCATAAAATGGGAGTTTTAATGAAGAAAGTACAAATAAAACAGCTCAACATGCTTCCACACCCCGATTTTCACACGAAGTAGAGCATATTTAAAGGATAATTCCAGAGTTTTACTATTTTTCAAGCAACTTTGCTAATTTTCCCCCACTCACATGACTTTATGTCGATTTAACGAAAATATGGCGAATTTAAACTACATGGGCGGGATAGTTTGAATTGTGCGCGCGGCAAAGGGAACCGCCTATTCCTCAACCTTGTGCACGGCAAATTACACACGCAACTCCATTAAACGCCACCTACCGACCTTAATTATCACCCCGGCGGCCCGGCCGCATGACCCCCACCCACCCGTACACAACTTATCCCCGTCCGTGCGAAGAGCTTCCCCTCCCCGTCCCGTCCGTGCGAAGAAGAAGCTTCCCTCCCCGTCGTTCTTCTCGAGACGCACCGGCGGTCAAGTTGATCCACGGTAGGGCTGCTATCTCTAGCTCAATCATGTAGCGGGCAAGACGGCCTAACGATTTATATTTTCTTGATGCTTGCTAAAAAAATTCGTCGGTATGCTCGAACTAATTGGCACTTTATAGTTTTCCGCTCGATTTGTCATCGATCAATTTGTTCATTTGCGTGGGCATATAGAGTCAGTTCTGCACTCGATCCGTTAATTTTGCTGAAATGCCATGGCAGAGTTTTGTACACGATCTATTTTGCTAAAATGTCGATGGGCATTTTTTGTTTTGTACTCGACATGATTGCTGAAATGCATAATCATGTAGTATAGTTTTGTACTCGATGGATATACATTTCCTACTTCGCCTTAAATTAATCACCAACCACTGTATCTCATAATTAAACGGATGGACGGAACTTGGAAACCGCATGGACACTTATGTTCCCCTTCATATATAAATGGTGTTCAACCCTTTATGGGGTTTATTAGAGCTCATGATGGTCACAACCTGGACGTGTATTGCCCGTGCTGCACATGTATGAATGGTGAGAAGAGGCCTCACCCTGTAGTGGCAGATCATTTACACATTTTTGGGATGGACCACACATATGTTAGGCGGGTTTAGCATGGTGAACCATATAATGATCCTTTAGCAGGAGAAGCAGATCTTGCTCACACTGTATGTGTGCTGGCATATGTAGTTAATTATTTATATTGATGATGCCGCTGTTTCAATCAATAGTTTGCATTGCTGTGCAAGGTTCTGTACTCAAATTTAACTTGTTGCAGATGGATGGACGGGAAGGAGAGAAAAAGCGCTTGCTTCGGGAAACGGGTTTCAGCTCCGGGACATGTGTTGTGCCAGATGAGAAGGTAAATATGTAAAACGGCATTTGTTCAGGTTGCATCCCTTAGATGTTTGTCTAATCGGTTGATGTACTAATTGCAGAAGCATAGAGTTGAAGAGGTCTCTTAGTTTGATGGGAGATTTGAAGATGAATCTCAGTTTGATGCACCTGTGGATGGTACTGATGACGAGCCTTTCATAGACGAAGGTCCTGCACCTGAGATTATCCAGTCTACAGAAGGAGGCCGTGGACCGAGTACACAGCTTTGCGTTGAAGTGGATGCACGCCCGGAGATCATCACGGGCGTCCGGGTAGTCTCAAGACCACCCAGCCCTGATGCACCTGTGGATGGTACTGATGACGAGCCTCTCATAGACGAAGGTCCTGCACCTGAGATTATCCAGCCTACAGAAGGAGGCCGTGGACCGAGTACACAGCTTTGCGTTGAAGAGGATGCACACCCGGAGATCATCAGGGGCATCCCGGTAGTCTCAGGACCACCCAGCCCTGATGCAAAATGTTGAGCTACTTTATGATTCGTACTCTTATGTTCTGGTGCTGTAGTATGTTATGATTTGTACGCCTTTGGCGCTAGATTAAGCATTCAGTGGATGATCGCGTTGCAAAATTCGACACCCACACAATCAGTTCATCGTACGAGTAGTAGCACAATTACTTCTACAGCGATTCCTGCCAGCGCATTAGTTGGTAGCATGAAACACTTTCAAGTACTCCCCTCTGATTCATATTAATTGACTCAATTCTGTCTAGATATGGATGTATCTAGATGCATTTGTTAACTAGACTAACAAACTTGAGTCAGTTAATATGAATCCGTGTAAACCGCCCAAGTCCTCGAGCAGCTAGTTTATTGACTCTGGACTCCAAGCCTCTCGCGGCAAGCCATCGACGAAGCTTTGACCAGATCTTGGCCCGCAATTTTTTTTTGTGTGGCGAATAGCAAAGCTTTGACCAGTTCCTCTCGGGATACGGCACGCCGGTGAGCTTGCACGGTGGCCATGAGCACTTTCCGGCGGAACTTCCTCTTCGGCGCCCTCAAGCCGGCTGGCTGCCGAGACAGCACGCAGTGCCTCGAGGTGGACGGAATTCTGGATCTCAGGGCGGGTGGTCCGCATCGTCCGGGAACGATCTCCAGCGGGTTAACGAGGACATGCATGGCGGCCAGGGGATTTGTTTTTTGTTTTTTTTTGGTTTGAGCTTGGGATTTGGGGTTTTTTCGGATAGGGGAGGAGGAACCGAGGAAGAGGAAGGAACAGCCGCGTGCTTGCCGCGTGGCGGTGTGCTTGAATTTCGAATTTTTGTGAAATGTTTCATTTCCCCGCTACAATTCGTGGGTTTCTTGCCGCGCCAATGCGTCCCGCCGGGCAGCTTCAAGTAAATTTGGGGTGCCACACTATGGGCCCTAGTTTCGGTGAGACATGTAATGACTAGTCACATCGGTAAGTTCACCGTGTAATAAAATATGTTACCCCTCCCCTTTATGTAGCACCCCTTCTCTCCCGATCGAGTGCCGATTGCCGACGGATGCAAGCCGCTAGCTCGATCCCCTCCTTTCGCCTCCACCGTCCCGGCATCCAGCTTGGAGGGGCAAGCCGCATCTAGCCCAAGCGGATTAGGTAGGACTAGTAATGTTCTCTCCTTTCTCGAGATCGGTTCTTTTTTCCTCTCCTCGATATCTTGCGCATCTCTTTCCTATTCGGGGCAAAGGGGTGTCTTTCTGGTCACCCTCGAGCTGGGAGTGATTGATGGGGGTGGGGGGCGGGGGCTACCTTTGCTTGGATTGGGGTGTTCTTCCTTTATTTGTCGACATTTGCAACCTTTGTAGTTTCTGCCGATCCTCACTCGTATCTTTTGTCGGCTTGTACAGGAAAGGTAAGACCTCGGCGGTGGGGGCAATGGAGCGTAAGGCCACCACGCATGTGGGCGGTTGGCTGAGCCCGAGCTGCGTCCCCAGCCCCGCGGCGTGTACTCCGTTTGCTTATCCACTCTTTACCTTTTAAGTGTCTCTCCGGTCTCTGCATCCTCAATCCGTTCCTGTTCCGGAATATGCTTAAAGTAGCACATGTCTTCGGCTGTTTGTGCGTAAAGCCTCCGTGACACCATGCTCTATATTCTCCGTATCAGAGTTGGTACCTCCGGGTTCCGTGCTCGAGGCTATGGGGAACGAGAATAGCGCCCCACCTGCCTGCGGGAGCATGGCCCGATCTGCAGGCACAAGAAGCGAAATGCCACTTGCCGAGTCAGGCGAGGACCGCCCGAGGGTAATTTTTTTAACCAACTTACCATGATGTAGTCCGAATCCGATACTCCCTCGGATCCAAATTAATTGACTCAACTATCCGTAGATACGGATGTATCTAGATGTGTTTTAGCTCTAGATACTATCGCCTCCATCCCAAAGCTTTGGGCTTATATTATTTTTAGAAAGTCAAACTATACCATGTTTGACTAAGCTTTTACCAAAAATCAGTAACATGCAAAATACAAAATTAATATCATTAAATAGATAATAAAATATATTTTGCTACGGTATCTACACAGTATTATATTTGTTGATAGAATGTTCTAAAATTTTGGTCAAACTTTGCTTGTTTTGATTTCTCAAAAATAAATAAGGCTTAAGCTTTTGGATGGTGGTAGTACATTCATATCTAGACAAAGCTGAGTTAACTAGTTTTTTTGTCTCGTCCATAGCTAGTGTTCACGCTGCAAAAGGCTAAGAGCATCCACTATATGCATCGCTCTATCTCATACAGTAATTCAATATCACCGCCGAGGTCTGCCTTTTGTTTTGCTATTCATATGCGGACTCGAAACTTTAGGGCCTTTACTCAAAAGGAAGATCAAAACTGCGGCCGATCGGGCTGCCGGTATGTTGATGCCGCCCCCATCTTCTAAATGCCTCTACAAGCACAAGGCCACGCACCGGCTCGGGTGGTGATCTTTTAATGAATATGGTATATTTTCTTAATCCACAAAACATGCCTTGATTTTTCTCTCGTTTATTGTCGGTTTTTTCTATGCTTGCCCAAAGTTTACAACAACAACAACAACAACCAAGCCTTTCGAGTCCCAAACAAGTTGGGGTAGGCTAGAGTTGAAACCCATAAGATCTCGAAGCCAAAAGTTTAGAAACACCAAATTCGTTTGCTTACAATCATCATACAGTAATGTTCATCTACTCCAGTTCCCCTAACCCAACATAAAATGATGTTAATTTCGATTTTTAGATTAAAAGAGCACCATTAGGCGCAGTTAATTACGACTTTGAGATTAAAATGTCATTTGCAATTGTTAATTACAATTTTGAGACAATTGGTTAGTTTAACCTCGATCTCTTCTCGCTCTCCATTTTTCCCAACCGAACAAAAATGTAACCATTCCATTCCTCCGAAATGGAACCATTCCATTCCATTCCACGCTCGTTTCGAACCGAACACACCCTTGCATTGTTGTGAACTGTTGTCCATACACGTCCATACCCTTCCACTTACATCCAGCACTATATGCATCGATCCGTCTCGCAGTCATTCAATATCACTCGCCGAGATCCGTTCCCATTCTTATGCGGCTGAAATCGTCTGCGCCTTTACTCAAGTGGATGCAAAATGGGGCTAATGAGGCTGCTGTGAGGACGATGGTGCCGGCACCATCTTCCGAAAACCTCTACAAGCACGAGGCCATGGGCCACTGGGTGGTGACCTTTTAATGAATCTGGTATATTTTCTTAATCCACATACATGATTTCATTATTATCCGTTTAATTACTCGTTGGCTTTGTCTAATGCTTACCAAAAGTTCAGAAACATCTGCGTTTGCTTACAATCATCATACACTAATTTTTCACTTTTCAGTCTGTCTCATCCAAGTATATAAACTCGTTGATTTCCATTGGCTTCTTTTGTAATCATTTGCATTGTTGTCAATCTGTTCTCTATGCACAACCCTATTCTTCCACTTACACCCCGCACTATTTGCATCAGTCTATCTCATAGATTTATTAAATATCAATGATGAGTTCTGTTGCTATTCATATGCAGGATGAAACTTCTGTTCCTCTACTCAAATGGATAAAAAATGATCCTGATGAGGCTGCTGTGAAGACGATGGTGCTGCCACCATCTTCTGAAAACCTCCTCAAGCACAAGGCCACGGGCCAGCTGGGTGGTACCCTTTTCAGTAAGCAGGTATATTTTCTTAATCCTCATACATGATTTGATTTTTGTCTGTTTATTGCCGGCTTTGTCTAATGCTTACCAATAGTTCGGAAACACACACACCTATTCTTCCACTTACATCCAAGCACTATATGCATCGTTGTCTCATAGATTCATTTTATATATCACTGCCGATGTCTCGTTGCTCTTCAATTTTTATATGCGGACTGAAACTGCTAAGCCTTCATTGGTCAAAAGGATTGCAACCGCTGCCGATGAGGCATCCGCAGAGGCTGCCACCAAGTTACTCGTCGGCCCCACCTTCGGATGCTTATATAAGCTCAAGTCCAAGGATCAGCCGGGCCGTAACCATCCAAGGGTTCGGGTATATTTTCTTAAGCCACATATACATGCTATGATTTATGTCCGATATTATCACCGGCTCTGTCTAATGCTTTTGGAATTCGGAAACACCAAATTAGCATGCTTATATTCATCATACACTAATTTTTCACTCGTTCAGCTTTGTAACATAGTGTTATGCACTTGCTTGTCAACATTTGCATTGCTCCGAACTATGCACTTTACACAACCTAATTCTTCCACTTACGTTCCGCGCTACGCACCCGTAGTACCTCCCATGTTTCCTTCACCATCCCGATGCCGAGCTTGCGGGAATATGGCGGGCCCATGTACATACCCCGCATATAACACCTCCTATGGCTCTATCTACCTTTCTAGTAGCTCCTTCACGAGTTATAGGTATGTATTCTCGGTGGTTTAGCATGAATTGGCATATAGTAAAGTCTTGTTTTTAGTCTTCCTGCTTCTTACATTTGTATCAATTTTCACATGCAGATTGTACCTTGTGAACTTCGTCCAATGATTAACCAGATGTGTCCGCATGAAGGATCTTTCACTATGCATGGCAATGGCAAATTGATGAACACCTACACGGTCTATGAGGTGTATGTCTACAAGACGCAGGCCATCACATATTTGTATGGACATGATTGGAGAAAGTTTGCTTTTGACTACGGTCTGAAGAAGGGCGACGAGCTGAGGATCGAAACTCAAACGCGCAGATATACGTAACTGCTTACAGAGTTGGAGACACTTGCAAATATATAATATGTAACTTTTTTCTACTCATATCTTTTGATAACTGCATTCTGAGCAGTTGTTCTAAACCATTCCCTCTGTTCTAGCTTGCTGGGTTTAACATGATCAAAGCTGCAGATCCCCTGACGGAACAGGAGCGGATGTCACAAAGGGCAACCACACCGAGCACCGGCACCGGCTTCCCACTCTCCCGCATCGGCACCGGTTCTCGTACTCAGCTCCGTTATCGCATCTACCCAGCAGTCCCCTACATCGGCATTGGTTCCCGTAGAGGCCCCATATACTACACATGCCCGGCGAGGCTCCCGCATCAGCACTCGGTTCCTCTAGCCGCACCGTTCATCGCACCTGCCCAACGGCCTCCGCATCGGCACCGGTTCCTCTAGAGGCACCGTTCATCGCACCCGCCCAGCGAGTCTCCCGCATCGGCACCGGCTCGTGTACCAGCCCAGGCTCATGCACCCGCGCCCGCGATCACCGAGGTCTCAGCTCATTGCTCGTGGCCACCCGTGTGGTGACCAGGACGCATCCGAAGGCTATGTTCGTGAGTATATGACAGCATAACCGCTCTTATCTTGATGTCTTCTCTGCTCAAAGTCTCACATGGTTCAGTGCATTGGTGCCATTGACTAATTTTTGGTGGTATCTCTTGCTTTGAATCAGAAATTGCCTAAAAGTATCTCCAAGGATCTCAATGCCGGCCGAAGGGGCAAGATATCCCTCGTCATGGAGAGTGAAGGTCTCACCGTGGAGGGACGGTACTCGTCGGTCCCACGGATGGCCGCTTGGTCATTACTTCCGTGTGGAAAAAGTTCATTGACGGTGCCAAACTTCGCATTGGATCAAAGTTGAAGGTCAAGATCTTTCGATGCCGCTCGTGACATGCTGGTCATAAAGTTCGCGGTTGTCTAGTTCTGTTGTCCCATGAGCCCTTAGCAAATGCATTTGTAGTTATACTTATATAAGGTTATCTTATCTGAACTGCTAATTAATTGTATGGGTGGTAAAACTCTGGCAAGCTTTTGCTCTTAGCAAGTATGTATGTATGATCAGCTATTATGATAACTAATGTTTGTGTTCATCTTAATTTGCATTTCCCTTTTAGAAAAAAACTTAATTTCTATTTTGGCCGACTCGTTAGAGAACTATCAGATTGAACCCACAACATGATTCATATAGATTCATTACACCGAGCCACATGTCTTGACCTTGCGATACACTACTTCCATTAATTAGTGCAAGAAGGCTTACCCGAGCTGCTCGAACCATGGCGGATTCGAATCCACCTTATCTATCTAGAAATACAACCTTTGCGTAAAGAGGATTTGCAAGTATGGGGAGGTCGACATTGGGGACCCATGAGCCGGCAGCGTCGTCAACGTTTTAAAGGTGGCGAGGAGATCGAAAGAAAAAATAAGCCAAAAATCGGTTGGTAAACAAATTCAAGAAAAGAAACATTTACCTTTCGAGAGGATGACATGCGGGACCCATGAGGCAGCAGCATCCTCAACTATTTCAAGGCGGCAGGGGATCAAAATAAAAAGGAAATAGCCGGAAATTAATTAGGGTCAAAAATAAATCCATCAAAGGAAACTTTTATTGTTCATAGAGGATGACATGTGGGACCGACTTGCCACTACTGCGTCGTCATCGTTTCAAAGGGAGCGAGGGATCAAAAGAAAAAGACAAATAGCCAGAAATTAGGGAAAAAATAAATCCAACAAAGAAAACTTTTATTGTTCATAGAGGATGACATGCGGGACCCATGAGCCAGCAGCTTCCTCAACGTTTCAAAGTCGGCATGAGATTGAAAGAAAAAGTCAAGTGACATAATATCGAGAGCCAAAAATAATCCAAGAAAAGAAACTTTATTGTACATAGAGGATGACATGCGGGTCCCATTTTGTAGCAGCGGTCTCAACGCTTCCAAGGCGGCACAGGACCGAAATAAAAATGAAGTAGCCAGAAATCAGGGTGTGAAAAAAATCCAAGAAAAGAAAGATTTCAATTGGGCTGTATCTGGACATCTAGGCCTTCGAACTATACTGCTGGGCCTTTTGACTCGTACAATTTCAGCCCACTCCAAAACAGGAAAGGTCAGATTTTTCTCAAAAAAAAAAAAAACAGGAAAGTCCTATGCTTCGCAAAAACAAAAAACAAGGAGATTCAACATATAAGTTTGTTTATGTAGATATAAAGATTTAATTTATCCGTTTGCAATAGCTCAGAGCGAAATACAACGTTTATTGTCTGCAAAATAAAATATCACATGTTTCTTGTACGGGGAGGCTGACATCGGGGACCCATGAGCCAGCAGCGGAGTCAACGTTTCAAAGGCGGCAGGGGATCGAAAATAAAAAAAGCCAAAAATCAGTTGGTAAAAAAATACAAGAAAAGAAAACATTTATCGTTCTGAGAGGATGACATGCGGGACCCATGAGGCAGCAGCATCCTCAACGTTTCAAAGTCGGCATGAGATCGAAAGAAAAAGGCAAGTGACATAATATCAGGAGCCAAAAATAATCCAAGAAAAGAAACTTTATTGTACATAGAGGATGACATGCGGGTCCCATTTTGTAGCAGCGGTCTCAACGTTTCCAAGGCGACACAGGACCAAAAGAAAAATGAGGCAGCAGCATTCTCAACAATTCCAAGGCGGCAGGGGATCAAAAGAAAAAAAAAGGAAATAGCCAGAAATTAATTAGGGGTCAAAAATAAATCCACCAAAGGAAACTTTTATTGTTCATAGAGGATGACATGTGGGACCGACCCGCCAACAGCGTCCTCATCGTTTCAACGGGGGCAGGGATCAAAAGAAAAAGGCAAATAGCCGGAAATTAGGGGTAAAAAATAACTCCAAGAAAGGAAACTTTTATTGTTCGTAGAGGATGACATGCGGGACCCATGAGCCGACAGCTTACTCAACGTTTCAAAGGCGGCATGAGATCGAAAGAAAAAGGCAAGTGACCAAATATCGGGAGCCAAAAATAATCCAAGATTTATTGTACATAGAGGATGACATGTGGGTCCCATTTTGCGTAGACGGTCTCAATGTTTGTAATGCGGCTTGAGATCAAAAGAAAAAGAAAAATAGCTAGTAATTAGGGGTGAAAAAAATCCAAGAAAAGAAAGTTGATGGACATAGAGGATGACATGCGGGTCCCTTGAACCAACAGCTTACTCAACGTTTCAAAGGGGGCAGGGGATCAAAAGAAAAAGGCAAGCCAAAAATCAGAGGGTGAAAAAAAATCCAACAAAGGAAACTTTTATAGCACACAGAGGATGACATGCGGGTCCATGAGCCAGCAGGTACCTCAACGTTTCAAACGTGGCATGAGATCGAAAGAAAAAGTCAAGTTACCAAATATGAGGTGCCAAAAAAAACTCCAAGAAAAGAAAGTTGATTGCTCATAGAGGATGACATGCGGGTCCCATTTAGCTGCAGCGGTCTCACCGTTTGAGAGGCGGCAGGGGATCGAAAGAAAAAGTCAAGTGACCAAATATGAGGTGCCAAACATAATCCAAAAAATGAAAGTTTTATAGTACATAGAGGATGACATGCGGGTCCCATTTAGCAGCAGCGGTATCACTGTTTGAGAGGCAGCAGAGGATCGAAAGAAAAAGTCAAGTTACCAAATATGAGGTGCCAAAAAAAATCCAAGAAAAGAAAGTTTTAAGTACATAGTGGATGACATGCGGGTCCCATTTAGCAGCAGCGGTATCACTGTTTGAGAGGCAGCCAAGGGATCGAAAGAAAAAGTCAAGTGACCAAATATGAGGTGCCAAAAAAAATCCAAGAAAAGAAAGTTTTATAGTACATAGAGGATGACATGCGGGTCCCATTTAGCAGCAGCGGTATCACTGTTTGAGAGGCAGCAGGTGATCGAAAGAAAAAGTCAAGTGACCAAATATGAGGTGCCAAAAAAAATCCAAGAAAAGAAAGTTTTATAGTACATAGAGGATGACATGCGGGTCCCATTTAGCAACAGCGGTATCACCGTTTGAGAGGCGGCAGGGGATCGAAAGAAAAAGGTAAGTGACCAAATATGAGGTGCCAAAAATAATTCAAGAAAAGAAAGTTTTATAGTACATAGAGGATGACATGCGGGTCCCACTTAGCAACGAGCGGTATCACCGTTTGAGAGGCGGCAGGGGATCGAAAGAAAAAGGCAAGTGACCAAATTTGAGGTGCCAAAAAAACTCCAAGAAAAGAAAGTTGATTGCACATAGAGGATGACATGCGGGTCCCATTTAGCAGCAGCGGTCTCAACGTTTCCAAGGCGGCAAGGGATCAAAAGAAAAAGGAAGTAGCCGTAAATCGGGGGTCAAAAAAATCCAAGAATAGAAAGAATTTTGGTTCATAGAGGATGACATGCGGGACCCATGATCCCGCATCGTAAACGGCTCGATCGGAGAACGTTGAACGAGATGGCGCGATCTAGAAAAAAACAATGCCAGAGAGGCTGCCATCTGGGCCCTACATCCCTCGGCGGTGCGGATTTGCGTTGACTCGGCCGGCGAACCCGAGATTTCGAGATGCACCACGTCCCGGGCCACCATACGCCACGTTTTGGACGCTTTCGTCGGGCTAGGTGGCCTCAAAAACGAGAAAAAAAAAGTTTTGACATGCACCACGGAGGGACCAAAATCGTCGGCCATGGTACACCAGCAACCACGGCGGGACTTCAACTTCGTCGGCCATGGCAACTTTTCTTGTAGTGTTACCAAAGATTCAAGATATGTATTGGTCTCAACATGCAAAGATAGTTCCTCTTGTAAACGAACATGTTCCGCAACAAGCTTAGCATGCTCACTAGTAAAGGTGGTGGAGGAACTAGCAACATTTTTATCAACAATAGAATCATTCATTGATTCAAGAGCTTTAGAGTAGGATTCTTGGAGTAGGTCATGGTTCTTTCCAAGTTTCTTGAGCTCATCCTTGACAAACTTGTTAGCTCTTTCAAGGTGGTCAAGATCCCTAGTGAGAGAAGCATGAGCAACTTCAAGTTCCTCCTTTGATGCATTAAGCTCTTGGGTCAATGATTGAGCCCTTTCAATAGTTTCAAGATCCTTAACTTTATCTAGTTCATAAGTTTCAATTTGTTGCTTAAGACCTTGAGATATGCACCTTTCGGTTTTTAGCTCTTGTCTTAGGAGATTGAATCTCCTTTCCTTATCATTCAAATGATATTCTAATTCCTCAATGGACTCATCCTTTTCTTTGAGAGAGTCCATCAAGAAATCAAATTTGACAAGAGCTTCACCACGAAGGGTGCATCTAACATTGTAAAGTTCCTTAGCTACGCTTAATTCATCTTGATTTTCAGCTTCATTGTCAAGGACACTAGACAAAGAAGGTGGGGGTTCCATTACCTTGGTTTCTCTTGCCATAAGACAAGAGCCAATGGTTGTAGATGAGGAAGAGTCGTCGGAGTCATCATCTTGAGTTATTCTTGCCATAAAGGAAGAACCAACATCATTCTCCGTGGAGTAATCCTTGGAGTAGTCATATGTGAAGAGTGACCCGGGCTTAGAGAAAGCCAAGCCGGCCACTCCGGCCTCCTTCTCCTCATCTTCCTCTTCTTCATCGGACAAGTACTCGGCCCCAACAAAGGCTCTTCCCTTGTTCCTCTTGTATCGGTCATTGATTGGGTTTGGCTTCAATCTTGGCTTGACCCCTTTCATGAACTTTGGCTTGTCTACCCTTTTCTCATAAGGGCACTCATTTGCAAAGTGGCTCTCTTCATCACAATTGTAGCAAGTTCTCTTCTTCTTCTTGTTATTGAGGAGCATTGACAACTTTCCCTTGTACTTCTTAGCAAAGAAGGCAAAGTCGGTAGCGATGTCACTAGTTGAGGTCATCTCCTCATCTTCCTCAATATCATATTCTTCTTCTCCTCCATGGTCAGCTCTAGCCTTGAGGGCAAGGTTGTGTGACGCTTCTGTTATCACCAGAATTTGACCGAGTCAAAGGTGGGCCGCGATCAAGATGGACGTGAAGATTATACATGGAAGGAAATACGTGAATCGGCCTTGTTTACCAAGTTGGGCTAAACTGCCCATGTATCTGTAACATATTAGATCGCATCTTAGTTTAGAAGTTAGAGTTTTACCCGTGCACGGTTTGGTGCACGCCCACATTAGAAAGTCCCCTGGACTATAAATATGTATCTAGGGTTTATGAAATAAACAACAACCAACGTTCAACACAAACCAATCTCGGCGCATCGCCAACCCCTTCGTCTCAAGGGTTTCTCCGTGCAAGCACCATGCTGCCTAGATCGCATCTTGCGATCTAGGCAGCACGAGCCTGCCCACGTTGTTCATGCGTTGCTCGTACTGAAGCCTTTTTGATGGCGAGCAACGTAGTTATCGTAGGTGTGTTAGGGTTAGCATTGTTCTTAGTATCATATGCTGTCGTAGTGCAACCCTTGCGCATCTAGCCGTCCTTGTACCTCGTCATGGGTGCAGGGGCGGCACCCCGCTTGATCGTTATTTAGTAGATCTGATCCGTTACGATTGCTCCTTGATTTATCAGGGATTAGTTTAATATCTGCAATAGTTAGGCCTTACAAAGGGTTGGAGGATCCAGCGGCGTGTAGGGTGTAGTTTGCTGGCCCCGGACAGATGTTCCGAGGATCAACCTCGTGTTGGTTTTTAGGCCTTGTCTAGGGCTGTCTTACGGTCACCGTGCGCGAGCGCGAGGCCCAATCGTGAGTAGGATGATCCGATTATGCGGTGAAAACCCTAGATCGTCGTGGATCTCATATGCTTCATCTTGATCAAGCAGGACCACCATATATTCGGCCACCTTGGACGAATCATGGGTGGATCGGCTCCATGAGCCGATTCACAGGATAACCTGAGAGCCGATCGAGGCTCGTATTTAACGTGTACGTGTGTGCCCCTGCAGGAAACTAAGCGAGGCATCATCCACACCTTCCCGACCGAGGTATAGGTCGGGTGGCACGCCCTTGCGGCTTGCATCGGCGCGCGACTAGGAGGCTTTGCGGGCCGTCGCTCCGAGGGACCGGGGCCAGCCGCAGCCCTAGTTGTTCCCGGCTCTACGGTGTTGGCCGAGCCATCGCCCGCCGGTGGGTTTCGACGCCAACACATTCTCGGCACGCCCGGTGGGACAATCTTCAACATCCACGACATCCACCACATCGCCATCTACATCCGAGATGGCGGAAGAGACTCCGGTCACTTACGAGGACCTCACTGGCGAGCTCAAGAAGAAGTATGACGAGGTCAAAGCCGTCCTCGAAGCCGACCTCATCGGCTCTTTCCACGAGACCCGCTCCCATGGCATCGGATGGAAGGGGTTCTCACCTGAAGGCGCCCTTGATGGAGTGGATCTATCCACCCCGTCGAAGAACGCACCGAGTCGCTGCGTCGGAGTTCAACTTCATGGTGGCTCATTCGCTGCACCGCCACTCTGAGAGCCTGATGAACACGTTGGAGCGCGTCGCTCTTCGCGTGATCCAGGAAATCATGAGCCATCAGCACTCTCCGTCAGGACCAGCCCTAGGGACTCACCAAGGAGAATTGCTACTCCAGTCCCGTCCGCCGCCGCCGTTCGCGTTGGCAGCGCCCGAGGCGCCGAACTCATCGGCCTACGTCGTCTACAAGATTGGTGGTGACCCCGAGTGACTACCAATTCCTACATGACGCGCCCAAGGAGATCCCGCACGGATACGCATGCGCATACGTGCCGACCGCAGACACTCGGGCACCCTCGAACCAGGTTGCAACAGCGGGGACTTCCGGAACAACAGGAGGAACGTCGGAGGCGGACACCCGAGAAGCAAACGTGGCTAGCTAAATACGCCACCCCGACAAAACCCGCAGCCCAGCTCCTGCAGTTGGCTCGGAACCGGAAAAACAAGCATGGCTGGTAAAGTACGCCACTCCGGCGAATCTTCGTGGTTCGGCACCTGCAGCCATCACCGCGGATCAGATTTGTACGATCCTCGAAAGATCAGTTCGGCATGATGCCGAAAAGGAAGACGATCGGCTATACCAAGCCGTACCCCAACGAGTACGAATTGATCCCGCTACCACCCAAATATCGGCTCCCGGACTTCACAAAGTTCAGCGGATCGGATGGTTCCAGCTCCATCGAGCATGTGAGCCGATATTTGGCGCAGCTGGGCATGATCTCAGCGTCAGACGAGCTGCGCGTGAGGTACTTCTCACAGTCCCTCACAGGATCGGCTTTCGGTTGGTACACGTCGCCGCCACCGAACTCAGTCCGGACTTGGAAGCAAGCTGGAAGAACGGTTCCATGAGCAATATCACTCGGAGGCTTCCGAGGCTGGCATTGCCGATTTGGCACAAGTACGACGAAGCGCGGGGAAACAAGTGTCGGAATACATCCAGCGCTTCGAGACCGTTAGGAACCGATGCTATTCGGTTCACGTAAGCGAAAAAGAAGCAAGCCGAGTTGGCGGTGGTGGGTCCGTCATCATCGATCAAGGACGTGGCCGCCCAAGCGGACTACCCTTCATTAGCACACATGGTGCGTAAGCCGTCGGCGTATGAACAGCCGCCACCCGGATGTCTACCAGGACAAATTCAAGCGCGTGGTTACCATGGTTGACGCAGGCGAAGATGAAGGCGCTATGGGAGACCAAGAAATAGCAATGGCTGAGTGGACTCGGGGAGGAACCCCCGTGTCCTGCAAATGGGTAAAGCCACCAGGGCCGCCCAGGGGATTTGATTTTGACGTGACCAAGACGGAGCAAATCTTCGACCTCCTGCTCAAGGAGAAACAGTTGACGATCCCTGAAGGTCTCAAGTTCCCCACGGCGCAAGAGCTGAACGGAAAGCCATACTGCAAATGGCACAACTCGCTCTCCCATGCCACCAACGACCGCAGGGTGTGGCGTCGCACATCCAAGCGGCGATAGAGAAGGGGCGTCTAATTTTCAACCAGCACGCTATGAAGGTCGACACCCAACCCTTCCCCGCCGTTAACATGGTGGAAGTCACCTTCCCTGAGGGTTGCCAGACAGGTCCCTCGTTCAGCATCAACATGGTAGGACCTGGGAACCACTCTGGCAAAGATGGAGATGAGAGCAGCTGCTCTCCGAGCAAGGACACAGAGGGGGCCGCTCCATGCGATCGGCTCCGTCAAGATGGCAAGCGCTACGTCACGGAGGGGGAAGTGAAGAACATAAGATATCGACGACCCCTCTCTGATCACCTCCTCAACAAGTATGTGAGTCAGTACGACCAACGCCGGCGACACGGCGACGATGATGAGAGAGATCGTCTGGCTAGAGGAGCCAGAAGATATCGTCGGCACGATCACAATGAGGAGGAGCACGAGCGCCGTGCCACGGAAAAGCCAAGGAAGCAAGATGACAACGCCAGGCACTGGGACTGCCCCTTCTTCGTACACTGCCGGGATTCAGGAATGAGCCGATTGCCAACAATCGGCAACCGCCCGAATGCAACCGAAAAAGAAGGAGGCAGCCAACGTGTCCGTGTTCGAGCGCCTAGGGCCTCTCCCACCACAAAACAGTACGTGCTCGAGATCCCTCGGTTGGAAGATCTCGAGGATTCGGAAGACGAGGGGGAAGACGAAGAAGACAGTACCACCGTCCAAGGTGGTGCCCCGATGGTCTCAGCCATTCACAAAAGCGCAGGGTTCAGCGATTGCGCGGTCCGGAGGAAGCCGAAAGGTTATACTTGCATACGCCGAGGAAGGCACGACCTGATTTGGCTGCGAAAGTCCGGAGGACCCCGGATGAAGAGGGACCGCCGCAAAGAAAAGAGTGGCCCCCAAGCAAAGGAAAGCCGATGATGAAACATCGGCTGGCACAAATGTGGTGCTCGTTCGTCCGGCGAAGTGTAGGGCTCCACGATTACACGATGCACTCGAGGTGGGCGACAGCAAACGCACCAACGTGATAAAGTCAGAGATTGGGCTGGTTTTGTCTACCGGCCTGGACGAGTAGCAAAACTACGTCAATAAGCAACGTGGCAAGGCTGATCCTTGCGATCGGCCCTCCGAAACTGTGGAGGAATATTACAAAACCTTCACCGAGCAAGCAACGTGGAGGCCGATTCCAGCGATCGGCCAAAATTATCCTCACCATCCGTTCTGCTCGGGATCAACGTTTGACCCAACAGGGACTACCTAAAGAGCCGATACCATCAATTCTTGACAGAATCGGCTCCGGGGGGCACCTAGATGGGTAAAACATGAGGGTATGAGGTGACACTATCAAATGTGGGGGCCGACACACAAATCGGCCTAAAAATTCAAAAAATTCAAATCATTTGAGCACAGCCGATGCGACAGACATCGACTTAAGGATATGAAAGCCGATGCAGTGGCCATCGACTCAAGAGGAATAACGGTTACGATCAGAGGAGCACGAAGGGAGATTTTAATGGAAGCACTCCTCAATGGAGTAGTTTAAGGGCTCGGATCCTCTCTTCAAGAAAAATGCCAAGAACAGCCTGGACGTGCAGATCAGGTCGAGGATGGATCGCATTAGATCCGCCAAAGGAAAGGAGCCTATCCGACCAGCAGGGCGCTAGGAGCGGACTGAAGAAGCTCGGGGGCAGCCCACCTTGAAGGCTCTCTCGCAAGCCGATTTATGTGCAAATCGGCCGGCTCGCATGATCAAGCCCAGGCACATTCAGCTAATTTGCGCATCCTCGTCTCTCGTGGTTGCCTTGGCCAAGACTCGGGGGCAACAGGCCCGGTAGATGCTCTATTGAGGGGCCGATTGGGGTACCATCGGCCAATCTTTCATCGCAACCTTCTTCGCAAAATGATGAGCGCTCGCTGAGGAGGATCGCTGAAACCGGTGGGGGAATTTTAAGGGCTCTCCTGGAAATCCCACAGTATCTTCCGGAAAGAGAATCATCAGTTGAAGGATGGGAGGGTAAATGTCGAAGGATCGATGCGTTGCTATCGGCTCGTTACGCATTGGCAAAGGGGACGAATCGGCAAGATCAGTATGAGAGGAAATCGGCTAAGATAAGCTAAAAAGGAATCGGCAAAATCAGATTGGGGAAAGTTCTTCATTGAGAGATTTCTTACATAGAAGAGCTGATTGCTCTCAAAAAGGAGTACTAGGGGGATACATTGCCCCGTCTACGCCTACTGATCCTATGCTAAATGCCCTATCTACGGGCCGTTGCTGCCCTCATCGTCGCCGTCATCGCCGCCGCCGCCGCTGCTCCCGGCCGGCTCGTCGTCGCTGCTCCAGCCGGCCGCCGGCAGGACCTTCGTGGTCCTCATCTTCCTCGTCGTCGTCGTCGTTGTCGCCGTCGAAGTCACTCGGATTCCCGGCCGGGGCAATGGCGTTTGGCCGGCGGCTCGTCGAGGAGGTTGTCGTCGTCATCGTCCTCCTCTTCCTCCTCCTTCACCTCCTCGGAGTTGGTGAAGTCGTCCCGGGAGAAGCGATCGTCATCGCTCTCCTCCTCCGATTCCCCATCGGCGAGAAAGCGAAGTCACTCTCCCCGTCCGTCGAGGATCCGTCATCCTCCGACCGCAGGGAGAAGTCATGGCTAGACTCCTCCCCGGCCTCAATGGCGCGGCGGATGTTGGCCGCGTGGACCTCTGCCGGGTTCGGCTCCGGCGTTGGCTCGCGAAACGAAGAGGACTGGGGGGAAAGATCCGATGAAGCAGAGGAGGAAGAAGACATGGTGGCGCAGGAGGGCTTTTGGAGTGCTAATGCGAAGGAGATGCAGAGGGGAACTGTTCATAGCGGTTAAATAAAAGGGGATATAGTGGAAATTCAATGCCACGAGCAGCTTCCGAGGAAGTGATGCCTAACGAGAAAATTTGTCGATGCGTGGAGAAGTGGAAGGGGCAAGGCGTCATGATGAAGGATTCTCGCGGTGATTTCTGCCTTGCCACGACATGACCCGACGAAGGAAGAGCGTAATGATTTTGGAAATGTCATTTCCAAAACCAGGGGGGCATGTGTTATCACCAGAATTTGACCGAGTCAAAGGTGGGCCGCGATCAAGATGGACGTGAAGATTATACATGGAAGGAAATACGTGAATCGGCCTTGTTTACCAAGTTGGGCTAAACTGCCCATGTATCTGTAACATATTAGATCGCATCTTAGTTTAGAAGTTAGAGTTTTACCCGTGCACGGTTTGGTGCACGCCCACATTAGAAAGTCCCCTGGACTATAAATATGTATCTAGGGTTTATGAAATAAACAACAACCAACGTTCAACACAAACCAATCTCGGCGCATCGCCAACCCCTTCGTCTCAAGGGTTTCTCCGGTAGCACCATGCCGCCTAGATCGCATCTTGCGATCTAGGCAAGCACGAGCCTGCCCACGTTGTTCATGCGTTGCTCGTACTGAAGCCTTTTTGATGGCGAGCAACGTAGTTATCGTAGGTGTGTTAGGGTTAGCATTGTTCTTAGTATCATATGCTGTCGTAGTGCAACCCTTGTGCATCTAGCCGTCCTTGTACCTCATCATGGGTGCAGGGGCGGCACCCCGCTTGATCGTTATTTAGTAGATCTGATCCGTTACGATTGCTCCTTGATTTATCAGGGATTAGTTTAATATCTGCAATAGTTAGGCCTTACAAAGGGTTGGAGGATCCAGCGGCGTGTAGGGTGTAGGTGGCTGGCCCGGGACAGGATGTTCCGAGGATCAACCTCGTGTTGGTTTTTAGGCCTTGTCTAGGGCTGTCTTACGGTCACCGTGCGCGAGCGCGAGGCCCAATCGTGAGTAGGATGATCCGATTATGCGGTGAAAACCCTAGATCGTCGTGGATCTCATATGCTTCATCTTGATCAAGCAGGACCACCATATATTCGGCCACCTTGGACGAATCATGGGTGGATCGGCTCCATGAGCCGATTCACGAGATAACCCGAGAGCCGATCGAGGCTCGTATTTAACGTGTACGTGTGTGCCCCGCAGGAAACTAAGCGAGGCATCATCCACACCTTCCCCGACCGGTATAGGTCAGGTGGCACGCCCTTGCAGCTTGCATCGGCGCGCGACTAGGAGGCTTTGCGGGCCGTCGCTCCGAGGGACCGGGGCCAGCCGCAGCCCTAGTTGTTCCCGGCTCTACGGTGTTGGCCGACCATCGCCCGCCGGTGGGTTTCGACGCCAACAGCCTTCATGGTTGTGTGAGGCTTCATCAACACGGTTCATTGCCATGAGCATTTTTCCCGCCTTGGCCATGTTTTCATTGGCGGCCACATAGGAGACTAGATCATCGGAGTTCAGATCGGCACTCTTGGTCATGATTTGCAAGTTGAGTGCAAGGTTGGTATCTTCTTGCTTGACAGCAATCATTGCAATGACCTTGGACTTTATGAATCCTTCATTCATCTCAAAGCCGTCGTCATACTTCTCAGCACCAAGTCCCTTGATCCTTACTCTAAGAGCACCAAGCCTTGCATAGGCATCGGCTATGGATTCTCCTTCTCGAATCATGAACCGGTGAGCTTCTTGCTTTGCGGTCTCGTAAAGAGATGATTGGATCAAATCGGTTCCCTCTTGGAGTACTACGATTCGATCCCACAACTCTTTAGCGGAGCCGATGTCATTGACTTGATCAAGGAGCTTGCGATTGATGCCACTTCTAATCTTGTCACGTGCGGAGGCATTGAGTTGACGGTTGTAGAACTCGGTGGAGGTCAACCGAACGGGATCTTGTGGCTCCCGGTATCCATGAAGAATGATCTCCCATAGCTCCACACTCGCAGCTGCGAATATGAGATTCCATAGAAGATTTCCAATGTGGAAAGTGAGTTCCATCAAAATGGGGAACGGTCCCACTATGGTTTATATGAGGCATGGGTGAAGTGTTTCTAGGATAGTCATGGTTAACTTCATGGAAGGATTCCTTAGAGGCCGAAACCCCACTAGGAGCTCCTCCGAGTAGTTAGGTTCTTAAGCATGACAGACATTTCTGCCATTTGGCTTTGTAGTTCATCCTCCTTTTTCTTCTTCTCGGCCTCATATGCCAAGAATCTAGATTTCATTTCTTTAACCGAAAGGTTAGAGTCATCATCTAGATCCTCGAATAGTTTTTCCATCTCACTCTTAAGGCGGTGAAGCCCTTAAAAAGAGTCCAGGCTCTGATACCAATTGAAAGTATAGAGATGGTAAACCTAGAGGGGGGGTGAATAGGTTTCTACAGATTTTAATTCTTACTTTGCAATATTAGGCTTTGCGGAATATAAAGGTGAGCCTAATGCAAACTAGGTGAAGCAACCTATATGAGGATACAACTAACTCGAGCACGAAGGCTCTCACGAGCGCTTAAATCACAAGTAAGGAGTTCGGTTAGAGATAACCGATAGCACGCGGAGACGAGGATGTATTCCCGTGTTCCCTTGCTTTGCAACAAGGTACGTCACGTTTGGAGGAGTGGAGGTCCCACGAAGGATTCCCCGCGCCACGAAGGCTCACTCTATTCTCCGGAGCCTATCCCACGAAGGAATAGCTCTCTCACTTGTGGTAGACTTTGAGGTAGCCTCCAAACCTTCACAATCTTGCCCGGAGCAGATCCACATCCCGGATGCTTCCGGACTCCTCTTGCCCACCTAGGGTTTCCAAGGAACCCTAGGAAGCAAGCTTCTTGATGAATACAAGGGGGAATAAGATTTGGCTTGGTAGAACGGTAGATCGGGTCCTCCTCTATCGTTTCCCCGGAGGGATTTGAGTTTGAGTGGAGGAGGAGGGAGATCTGAGGCTTTTGGTGTTTCTAACAATGGAGTATGGAAGAAGGAGCTCAAGAACAGCTTGTAGTGTAGTGCCTAACTGTTCAGAGGTAGAAGAAGGCCTATTTATAGTGTACTTCGAAATATGGCCGTTGGTCACTTGCCACATCAGCAGATTCCTCGAGGAGCCCGGTCGACCGGATCTGGCGCCGGACAGGCCGGTCCACAGCCCGGTCCGACCGGGCCACTGACCGGACCGGCCGGTTTCCAACCGGAGCTGGGACCGGGTCTTGACCGGGCAGGCGCCATTCTTTACTGGATAGTGCCCGGATGGCACAGGCGCAAAGGCCGGTTGCCGACCGGGACGCCCGGTCTGGAGCCCGGTCCGACCGGGCCAGGAACCGGAGCAGCCGGTTCAAACCGGGCTGGCGACCGGACACTGACCGAGCCATTCTTCATTCTTTACTGGATCACGTCCGGATGGCACCGGTCCTTGGTCCGGTTGGTGACCGGGTCGTCCGGCGCCAGGGCCGGTCCGACCGGATCTGGGACCGGCCAGACTCTGCAAACCTTTTTGATTCTTCATCGAATTGGGGGGGGGTCTCCCGTTGCCTTTTTGTTCCATCGATACACCATTATACCTCTTTGACTAATACCTGTGAATTATCTTGTAGCCATGTATTAGTCCAAATACTCTAGCACGGTGTCATAGTTACCAAAATAATGGATAAGGGTAAAATACCCTTACAGATGCCCAACAACAATGCCAGAAGAGCCATTTAGGGCCGCCGACAGAAGCTGGCACCGTTTGGGGCGCTGATGCCCCCATCGGTGCCTCCCAGATTGAGCTCCCAAACATGAAATAGAAAACAAAATTTGATGTCAGCCAATGTTGGAAACATATTTAAAATTCCAATACTATGTGTGTCTTGTTATGGAGATTATAATCACATCACTGACAAAACAAACACAAAGACATATTTTAAAGCTGCTTGCAACACAGCTTGGCACGATATTTTACTTGTTTCAATAGACATAAATGTGTTTGATTAAATAATTTGAATAAATAAAATGTGATGCCAGCCAATGCTAGAAACAACTTCAAAAAGCGATATCTTCTAGTGCTACGGGTAGAGACATCAGTCTATATGACATATGTCTAGTCCCACAAACTAATGCCACTCACCGTGGCACTAGAGAACATTGCATTTTAAATATCAACTATAAATATATATAAATAAAATGCGATGTCTTACAATAGTTATCATACCAAATAGTGTTAGATATACATATTTATACAACTACTAAATGTTCTTTTGAGCACACACGCTCAATACACAAATCTCACAAAGTTGATGGATCTTCTTCAACTTATCATTGTTTGCATCCCCGGTTTTGACTAGATCAAACAAGGTGTATTCCAACTTCTTCTTCTCCTATTTTAGTTTTATCTTTTTATCCTCCCATATCTTCTTCTCATCTAGCAGCAAATCTATATCATTCTCTATTTTGCACATCTCAATTTCGGAATACTCCTCACCCTTCTTTAATTCCACATAGATTTGCTCCATAGTACGCTTCACAGTGGTATCCGTAACATGAATGTTTTTCTTCCAATTAGCTCTTTTCTTCAATCGAATTCTGATACATGCCCCACAAAGAGGTCAATGCACGGTGGCATGGCAATGACCATTAGGGATTAGCCCAACATCAAACCCACTGTTGACACCATGCAACAAATTTTAATTATACGCGATTTAAAATAGTGTTATCTTCTTACTAAATTGAATGGGTGTAGGACAAAACTACTTACTGATTTCTTGGAACAAACGTAGCAATACTGTGCTCGCCCCTACGAAAGCAACAACCTTCTCGGGCACAAGGTCGTGCATACGACAATGGGTGGGTGGGTGGGGGGGGGGGTCCATGCCGGGTGGGCGATGGTCTCTCGCGCAAATCCATGTCGGGGCACTACAGATTGTCGATAATTAGGCTATGAACACAATTCCTAAAATCCTGAATCGGCGTAACCCTAACCCTAAGTCATAGCCTAAATTGCATCGCCACTCTAGGGGAGGGGTTGATGGAAAGGAGAACTCACATCGCTGAGCCACGACTCGTTGGACGTATCGCCATCGTTCTAGCTAGGCATTTCTTCAGGCGGCGTCGGTGGCTTTGGTTTGGCGGCAGAGATGTTGCTTCGGCGGGCCACACAAGAGGCTCAAAACGATAGCGACGCGACTGGCGACGTGAGCTGGAGATGTGGCACAAGCCGCCGAGCAAATGTCACGTCAATTCAGTGAGTGGCGGCGGTGGGAGTGGAGCACATGCGATAGGGTTGGGGGAGAACGGAATGGTTGGGATGTGGATTGCGTTGTTCCACCGCGTTGAAGTGCCCCTTCTTCAGCCTCTGAACCACGGGGCCGACACAAGCGGTGCCGGTCGGTATGTCGGGCCTCTATACGCACCGACACAGCTTTGGGGGCCTCCCGTGGGGAGTGATTTCGGGCCTCAACCCCCAAGGGCCGTTTGGGGGGCCTTTGGGGGCTCCCGGTGGGGATGCTCGTATACATGTGTATTACATTGTCTAACAGCTTGCATTGTGCATTACTAGAAAAACCCTGCAAGTGGCGCACCACTTTTGCCTACCAGTGGCACATGTGGTGCGCAACTACTAACACACCACTACTAAGTGTTAGTAGTCGCGCACCATGTGATGTGCCACTGGTATACCCTCCAGGTGCGCCACTACTAGCTCTTTAGGGTGCGCCACTAGTAAAATTTTGAAATCTGGATCCAGCATCCAGATCTGGATCTAGCACCATATTTTCACGAATTTTTTGCTCGTTTTTTTCTTGTTTTTGTTTTTCAAATTAATTGTCCCGTTCATCTAGCACCAATTTTTGCTCGTTTTGTTTTTCCAATTAGATGGGCCATGGGAGAGGTTGGAGGATGGAGAAGAGAGGGAGGAGATGATGGTGAGGAAAGAGGATGGTGAGGAGAGAAGAGGATGGAGAATGGAGGAGAAGAGAGGAGAGGATGGAGGAGCGGAGAGGATTGAGTGGAGGAGAGGAGGGCGGGCGGGCCGCCAAGTGCTTGGAGGAGAGGAGGCCGGAGAGGAGGAAGGGACATCGAAGTGGAGGAGAGGAAGGATGAGAGGGGGAGGAGGAGAGGATGGAGGAGAAGATGATGAACGAGAGGAGGAGGAGGAGGAGGAGGAGGAGAGAAATTTGTAGAGGAGGGAGGAGGTAGGAGGGAGGTGGATTTGTGGGGGTAGGTGGTGGCCGGCCAATTCGAATTTCGGAGGCGGGAAGGTTAGCAGTGCCGCACCACAAGGCTTGGTGCGCCACTGCTATTCTTTTTTTTAAATTTTTTGCCTGAAAACTAAAAGATGAAAAATCTCATGTTTTCTTTTTGATTTTGGGGAATCTAAAAAATCTCTAAACGGTCGTAGGCGTGAAATCGGATGTAAATTTTTGCGTAGATATATTTTCATATAAAAAAACGTTTTTATCGGAGGTCGTATACAACCAGAAAAGCCATTTTACCGATACATGGAGCTATTTTGCAGAAAAATTCAAAATTCATGTTTGTTAATTTCCCATGCAACTAGATATAACACCATAACATCTTGAAGGATTATTTTTTTTGAATTTCCTTTTTAAAAAAATCATGGTGCACCACTGGTAGTGATCTTATCGCTGGGCCTTTTTTCTAGTAGTGGTATATATTTAATTTTATTACATACATTTTAAAATATAAATCATTTTTATAAAACTAGGTTCTTTTCTCGCAATACACATAGGCACTCGCGCTTAGAAATACGTACATACACCCACCCCGAACGCACACCCTACCCCTATCAAGCACCTTCAAGAGATTAGGTTCAATAGACTGATCCGGCAGGTCTTGAGATTGCCGAAGTCACTGCATGCATCTCGCTATCGACAGGAACATCGTCTTCCACTGAAAAAGAGATGACACTGCTCTCCTAACCATTCAAACACAAGTTAGTTCTCACTAGTTTAGCCTTCTGAGGTACATGTACCACATGTCGTGTAAATCACTCTTTTTTTTCAAATAGGACTATAAATAATCCAAATTTATGATAAATTACTAGAGTACATAATCCTATAACCCGCGAGGAAATAAAGCACACACGAAACAAACAAAATTTTATATAAATCACGTGAAATGATCTTGCAACTCATTGTCTCGGCTACACATTTTGCATCTTGGCGTGAATTCACGTGAAAAGATCACATTATTTTTCATCTTCGTGCTCCTCTAAAACTCAAGCGAAAAGATCCCATTGATTTTGCATCTTGATGCTCCTCTAAAACTCAAGTGAAAATCAAGATGGTAAACGACCAAATCTGCTCAAACAGGACTAATCCCAAAGATTTTAGTAGTGGCTTTAATTGTGTGCCCGATTTGCGCGTTGAACCAAGGAAGCACGAACGCGGCGGCCGGCATCCTCGCGCTTGCTCCGCTCACCGCCGGCCGGCGTTGGACTAGATCGCGGCGACTTGGGCGCGCGCAAGAGGCACCCGGTCGATGAACACGCGCGCGGGCGCGGCGCTGCTGGTGGCTCGATCGCCTTCAGACCTTGGCGCTCAGGACGGAGGTGGTCGACCCAGTCGCCACCGTGCCAGCCCAGATGCTCTGCTGATGGAATGGAGCTCCGAGGCGTGTACTTGCTGTAAGAGCGAGCAGCACGCGTCACCTGCGTACGCGCGCAGTGCGCGCTCTGGTCCGTCCTTCCGCCCCGGTGATGGCGAACTCCGACTTGGATCGGAGTTCCGGCTGGTTGAGCGGTTGGCTAGAGGAAATCGCGCACGTCGCGCGCGCCGGCGGCGTGCCGCTGAACTCACATTGGCGCTCGCCGCGCGCGTGCGCGCACCGCTCCTGATTTTGGCCGTCCGCGACCCAGCGCCGAGCGGCACCCTGCTCTCCCTGTTCGACGCCCGGCGCCTGTGGAACGTGGCCAGGCTACGTACGGCGGGAGAAGCGCGAGGTGGTGGTAGACGCGCATCTCGGCGGCATCTGGTCGGCGGCGCGCGCGCCCACTCGGCCGGCGCCGGCACGTCTAGCTAGGTGGAACGGCGTAGGCAGTAGACACGGCGCAGCACGCAACGCCTCTCTCTCTCTCTGTCTCCCCGGTTTCTTTGGGGCGTGTCAGGATAGTACGATTCCATCTTTTCCATGGCAGTCACTGGAGGCGAGGGAAGTACTGTCTCGACGTGCATGTCCCAGTGACATGCGGGCCATGGCCCAGCGTCAGTGGCACGCGGGTTTACCCGGTGGGTAAACCGAGTGGACAAAGCCAGCCAGCCAGCCAGCCCGCTCCAAGCTCCTCCTTTTTCACTGCGTCCCGTCCTCCTCGCCACTGCGCCTCCTTCTCCAAAACCCCAACCACTCCCCAAATCCAATCTAGGGATTGCGACGGCGCCGGCGCCGGCGCCGGCGAGGTGAGCCCCAGATGACCACACTTCTCCGCGGCGGGGGCTAATGCACCTAGTACTAGCTAGTCTCATGGTACGTGTTGGCTAATTTTTTTTCCTCTGTTTGCAGCGCGTGGGTTTTGGGTCTGGCCGCGCGCCGCACCGGGCCGGCGTAGGCCGGTGCCGCGCGGTGGCGGAAGAATATTTTGTTGATTGATCGCAGTAGCGCGCTGAGCGCTCGAGCTCCCCGACGGCGACGGCCCGAGATGCTGCCCTATGCCCCCGTGCAGAACACACTGGAGGTACTGTCCATCCTCCTTAATTCCTGTTCTTCTGGATTGGATTTATCTTCTCTTGCTTTGGCACCCCGCGCGCGCGCGCCCACCGACTCCACCCAGTCTAGTACTCCTATTATCAGGGATAAGTTGGCAGTGTTCGCCTATGTGTGATTCCATCTCAGCCTAGGCGTACCCGTCGATAGCATCTTATCACGTCCATGCAAAAAAATCACCCTGCTTGCATAACCTTTTAAATCTTGTGCAAGATTCTCTTACCAGGTACTAGCTAACCAGATGGAAATCGTTAGTTTTGCGTGGACTAAACACTACGGTGGTTGCATCCAAGTGGTATTAGTACCAGATTTGTGGAATGTGACAGTTTACTGTGAGGCACAAGTTCAGATTTGTGGGCGTTCAGTTAAAAGTGTCCTGAAATTGGGATTTTTCTGTTTTCCTATTGCTTCGATTCTGGGTGGGTCTGATGGTGCATGGGCAAAACACACAAGAGCTAGCCCAAAGTGCCTTCCATTCCTGCCGAAATGTGTGGAATGCTGTTCTAGTTCTGGCCGTAGTGTGTTCTGAAATTGTGAATTTGTTTTGCCCTCACTTTCATTCTGTGTGTGTACTAATGGTGTATGGGCAAAAGAGACAAAAGGTAGCTCAAAATGCCTTCCATTCCTGCCGAAATGTCTGGAATGCTGCTCTAGTTCTGGTCCTAGTGTGTTTCAATCATGTAACGCTGGCCATTTATAGCGTGTTAGCTGCTGTTTTAGGATCTACCACACCCTGGTTTCCTGTTTCCCACTTCAGAGGCTTTGTTCAGAAATCATTATTATGCTGTATGTCCGCAATTTTAATTTTGTTCAATTTGTGCCGAGTAGGTTAAGGATAAAGTGAGGTTTTCGCGTAATTGTTGATAACTTTGGTCGGTACAAGACATCATAGCAGCACGCAATGTTGTGTTCTGCCCCTATGCGATGATCGATCGTTTGCTTTCATATCTTTTTATGAGAGATTGTTGCATTTGCTTGTTGATGTGCACTTGAGCTGGAGCAAGTAGTATTCATTTGTGTTCTGCCCCTTTGCGATGATCGATCAGTTTGCTTTCATATCTTTTTATGAGAGATTGTTGCATTTGCTTTTTGTTGTGTACTTGAGCTGGAGCAAGTAGTATTCTTCTCAGTGATGTACATGACACATGTATTTTATAGAGCTTACTGGGTAAACATACATAGGGGACTTGCATCGCATTAGAATTATGCACTGTCCATACATAGGCCATCTTATTTTTAGGCAGTAAGCGTTCCCCAAAAGGCCAAAACTATGGTTCTGTGAAATAAGTTTGTGAATCACTGATGTTAGTCCCCTTTTTGTCATATATCCTTTCTCTATAGATAAAAGGATGCACTCCTCTTAATGCTGGTTTACATTTGAATGCGAACAAAAGGTGGAATGTGTGGAATGTTGTTCTAGTTCTGGCCGTAGTGTGTTCTGAAATTGGGAATTTCTCTTGCTCTTACTTTCATTCTGGGTGTGTGGTGATGGTGTATGGGCAAAAGAGACGAGAGGTATCCCAAAATGCGTTCCATTCCTGCCGGAAATGTCTGGAATGCTGCTCTAGTTCTGGTTGTAGTGTGTTTGAATCATGCGCCGCTGGCCATCTATAGCGTGTTAGCTGCTGTTTTAGGATCTACCACACATTCTAGTTTCCTGTTTCCCACTTCAGAGGCTTTCTTCAGAAATCATTATTATGCTGCATGTATGTTTGCAATATTAATTTGTTCAATTTGTGCTGAGTAGGTTAAGGATAAAGTGAGGTTTTCGCGTAATTGTTGATAACTTTGGTCGGTGCAAGACATCATAGCAGCACGCAATGTTGTGTTCTGCCCCTATGCGATGATGATCGATCAGTTTGTTTTAATACCTTCTTATGAAAGATTAGTGCATTTGCTTTTCATGTGTATTTGAGCTGGAGCAAGTAGTATTCATCTCAGTGATGTACATGAGACGAGTATTTTACAGAGCTTACTGGGTACACACATACGTAGTAGGCTTGCGTCATATTAGAATTATCAACTGTGCATAGCCCATCTTATTTTAAGACAGCAAGCACCCTCAGGCAGTTCCCCAAAATGTCAAACTATGTTTCCGTGAAGTAAGTTTGTGAATCACCGATGTTAGTTCCATTTTTATCATCGTATATCCTTTCTCTGTAGATAGAAGGATGCACTACTCTTAATGCGGGTTTACATTTCAATGTCACTGTAGTTTATTCACGTTTCCTAAGTAAGATAAAAATGATGCAATGTATTTTATGTAGCATATAGGTTTTTTTATTCGAAATAAATTTAACTCACTGTCGGAATAATTTTTAAGTTGCATTTACCTTTTAGAATTCTCAGAGGTTGTGCTATTTTACAACTCTTGAACTAGAAAGTGTTTAACTATAGAAATTTGTATATCTTACTTATAATCACAACTCCTTGTTCTTGCATTTTAGTTTTGCTATTTTTCAAACAACTCTTGTTTGACAAATGTATTAACTTATGTGCAGGATGTCCCTGTAATAGAGCTGGATGTTGATGAAGGAGTGGATGGGCTGCGCAAGGTTCTGCGGCGAAAGAAATTGAGGGAATTCCTCATCTCTCCTGCTGTCTACAAGGGCACCCCAATGACACCACCACCCCACCCGGTGACGGCGCACCGAAGCTACCACCGAATAAGGCTTGTCAGTGCCACTAAGCACGGGTTCCTCGTAGAGTTACTGATCTGTGATAACGACATGTACCTGCTTGCTTACCGTCGATTTGTTCCTGGGAAAGGGTGGAGCCCCTGGCATCATTTCAAGAACCAAGAAGAAGATATGCCGCACTTCATTCAGCCGGATAATTACAAGGAAATGGCAGGTATAACTGTAACCCACAAGGAGAGCATCACTATTCAAGGGGGGGAGTTTGCTGCTCTACAAAACATGTTCCATGTATTGGCTAACCCAAATTCTAGTGTGGCGGATATCGAGAAAGTGCTCTTCTGTGCTGTCATACTCTTCTGCGAGGTGACACGACTGGAGGGAGTAAATGCGGATATGCTTGAAAGGTTATCTGAATACAGGACAGACCCTAGGATTGCAGATCTACTCTGGACGTTCATGAGGTCATGGCAGAAGCTATCAGACTGTGGGCTGGACAACAGGAACAGAGTGAGAAAGAATGAACACCCGCGCGTGGACCCAGAACTGATGGCGCTTGTCAAAGACTGTAAGATCACCCACATTGATAAAGTGATCGGGCCGGAAGGACAACTTAAGCTCATCCTGCTCAATGACGAGCTGTTCAAGCCTTACATCAATGTTGCATATCCTGCTGATTTCCGTGATCATTTTCCTGAGCTAGATCAGTACGATGCCATAATGGGAAACTTGGAGGAGGATGTGATGGAGGAGGGTGCAGAGGAGAATCTGGTGCAGGAGGGCGCGGAGGAGAATCTGGTGCAGGAGGGCGCGGAGGAGGACATGGCAGAGCAGGGTGCGGAGGAGGACATGGTGCAGGAGGGTGCGGAGGAGGACATGGCAGAGGAGGGAGCGGAGGGTTGAGACTTGAGAGGGGAAGGGATAGATGACACAGAGAGCTCTTCCATTTTTGCAGTCAGAAGAAGAGCGACTTGCCAGCAGTTTTGATCGCCCTCGACTGATTTCTCTTATCCAGTTGGCTCTGTCTCTCAATTGGGCAAAGAACTGTATCATAGTCGACTTCGTAATGGATACATGTACTCCATGCTTGCCACTAGCTAGTTCTAAATTAGAAAATAACCTGTCTGGTAATGTTCTCTGTGCGGTTTTCTTGTTTCTATGTATGAATGGGAGTATTTCTGATCGTATGGCTTGCCGCCTTGTTTAGATGGTAAAATCTGAATTTACAGTTAGTAGAGACATTGTTTTGTATAACCGATGCAACCATGTGAATCCATGCTTACTAGGTCCAGATTAGAAAATTGTATGCCTGAATAGCATTCTCTCCCGGCCTCTTCTTCCAACCAGCGAAGACATTCCACAGCGAAACATAGTCTCCGTCAGGTTTGTTTATTCTCTCGATAGTCAGAACAGGTCATGCTTGAGATGATCCAACTTACCAAGTGTCCTCTATGACTTTCAGCCTACTCTAAACTGATTCAAACACTAACACCAGCCTCTCACTTGATCTCAACTCCAGCGTGCGCTGTGTGCCGCATTTTCTCTTGCCAGGATTTGCAAGTATCCATAACTGGGAAGATGTTGCCCGATTGCTGTCTAGAAAACTGAAACACTCTTGTAGAACACTCAATCACCATAACTAGTCAGATAGATTTCTCATAAAATTTAGATGAATAAAAGTCTACATAGCACAAGGCAAGACTTCATGAGCACATTAAAGTTACTTGGTACAAAGATACTTAGTACTCAACATATATCCATATGTCACCATTTAGTTGTAACCGAACACCACTTCACACGAATTTAACCACAACAAGCAGGGCAAGTGATTAAACACTTAACTCCCTCCTTAACACAACAGTACATAAAACACTAGGTTTCCTCCATAAAAACATTTGACATACATCAAAGGGTACAAGATATTAAAAAAGAGTATAATGCCAGGCAACTTAAGATAAGCTCCAGATAGCAACAACCTCCCCCGATGATCCATTGGTTAAGGGTTCCATCACATAAATAACATCTTATGGTCAGGTAATTTAAGACGAGCTCCCTGTAGAAACAGCTACCCCTGATCCCCTGGTTTGAGGTAATCCACCCTCAGGATGGAACATCAGGATACGCGACCAGGCAACGGTGACTTTCAACTTGCACATGCCAAGATCAAGACTATTCTCACTTCTCTCTGCATCCAAAGGTGCAAAGGAGGCCTTCGCCTGTGCCAGAATCTGGCCATGGTCGCCACCACCTCGAAGCATCATGCCATGGACTATCAGCTGACCATAACTCTCAACAGACACAACACGCCGCGACAGCTCAACTGTTCCATCCGCGGCAGAAACAGGCACCTTCTCTTCTCCGGAGTCAAGCAGCATGATATCCATGTGATGCAAACTGCTGATACAGGCAGTAAGCTTGCATCGGAGCCCTTCTGGCCATGACCCCTTGACAATCTGCATGGCGATGGTGGCCTCAACAGAGGACCCGACTAGGCCACATGTGAACTCCAGTGTGCTAAGTTTGCTGGTGTAGAGCATGCTTCTCACGCAGGAACGGCGTCTGCGCTCTCCAACATCCACACACAAATTCATCTTCTCGCAGCATTTGAAGCGCTTGAATAGAAGGCTTAGATCGGCGTCCTCAGATTCTGTGGTTCCCTTCACTTTGAGCACAACCTCAAGGTACACCTTGTCTCTATAGAAGACAGCACGGCTAGGACCTGTCAGTACTAAACATGGATCCTGCATACAACACAACTAATTAAGTTGACAACCGAAACGGCATAGATTACACTCAAATTCAGTCTTTTCCACAAACAAATAGAAAATGAGTTTGGTTGTCATATATTCTTATATGTGACGTGGTATCAACGTTAGTTGCTTATATGCCATAACATTTTAGGATACAGAACTTAGTATTCCTTCAAATTTATAGTTCACAATCACATTTAAGATATAAACTTATTCATATGCCTTTTATTTATTACGGCAAGATGATTATTTTCCATGTGTGTCCATGGTCCATCATATGATCAACTTATATACTCCGTAACATAATATCCTAAAATTGTTTGGTTTTAAATAAATACAGTTAGCTATAGTGCTCTAGAATAAACAATACATGTGAAAATTTTACAGTTCTGATGCATGGTATTTTTCAAAAAGCAATAGAGTTGGGTTCTCACTTGCCAGGCATAACATGATATCCTCTAAAAGCTCATTAACAAAGGCAACTGACTTAATTAAAACAGTTAGAATTTGCTTCTATGTGCATACCGATAACAAAAATCTCTCTACAGATATGGTATGTACAACAGAGAAGATTGCATAAAACTGAACGACAAAGGAGCACGCAAATTACCTGTTGAGTGAGGGTTTGGCAGTTGTCCCTTGTGCGGCTGAAGATAATGTTGCGATTGTAATCCAGTTTGTCGCGCACGGCAACCATACCGAAAACATCAAGGGGCAACTGTAAGCCCTCTAATCCTGCTACCTTGATGGTGAAGATCTGCAAAGTGGTCCTAGTACTGGTGTGATCACGCATAGGATTGTTGGTGAAACACATGGCTGGGATACGCGCTGCAGAATAATTCAATTTATTTAGAAGATTATCTAGATAAACCTACGACAGAATTGTGTTCCAGTTATAATCCTACTCCTATGATTAAATGATAAATCGTTGAAACATTGAGGGAATATCACATTTATGTATCTGCTACCTAGATAGAAGTATAGAACAACGGTAAAACTTCGAAAAGCATGGAGGAACATCAATCAATTGTATACATAACCCTTACTGTTGTCTTCGAAGGAGAAGCCCGAGAATCCAGGCTCCCTTGCCATTTTCATTTCCAAGTGCTCGCGTTCGAAGTCATAATTCAACTGCCACTTGTCTTTGCTGGGATCTTCCAGCGGCGCCGGCGGCGCCTGGGCCCTCTCAGCTTCCTTCGCTAGGCGGTCCGCATCCCGCTGGACTCGCTCCACCTCCTCCTTCTTCCTCGCCCACTCCTTCTCTTGCTGCAGCAGCTCCGCCCGCTCCTCCTTCGTGAGATCCTCCAGCACGATCTGCCGCTCGGGTGGGTTCTCCCTGTTCAGCCTCGCCACCCCGCGCTTCAACCTCACCTCGTCGACCCGATCGTACGAACGCATCATCCACGAGATATCCGGCTTCCTCGTCCGCACCACCCCCGCCGCCTTCTTCCTCCCTGCCTTCTCCGCCACAGTTTCGCATTCTCTCTTCATCACCGCCGACTCCATACTCATCTTGATCACAACGGCACGACAATTCGAATGGAGAGAGCGAGAGGAGGCGGAAAGGAAACCCTAGATCTATTCGGTGAACGAGAGGAAGAAGAAAGGAGTGGTACGGTTTTTTTTTAGATGAGCAGTGGTTCCGTTCGGTGTTGTAGACCGGGCCGAACTCACATAAGAGCATCTCCAGCTGGCGCCCTAAAACGCCCGCCCGCATAAAAACTGCCTGTTTGCAGCTCGCGGAAGGAAAATCGGCCCTGGCGCTGCAAACGCGCGGCGCTTTAATTTTTTTAGGGTGCGGGCCGGTTTGCGCTATCGCGAGCGGCGTACTTTGTGCGGCGGCTACAGCGCGCGGCATCGCTCGTCCACGCGCGAGAAAACCCCCGTGCTGAAACTTCCCCTTCCGCGTCGCCGCCCGAGCGCCCAATCCCTCGTCTCCACGCGGCCGCCGGCGCAATCCCGACGATGGATGGCCCCTGCGGCAACCCACCGACCCCTCCCTACTCCATCCCACCCTCCGCCACCGCCGCTTCCACAGCGCTGCCGCCCAATGCGTCAAACCCTAGCGGCGGCGCCGACGCCGGCAACACAGCGGCTGCTGCGCGTGCGCTCTTCGTTCTGCCGCGCGGGGCGCTGCACGCAGGCGCCGGCAACGCGCGGGCGACGCCGAGGAGGAAGACGCCGTCGACCAAACGACCATACATCGGCGTCGCCTCCGTCGCGCCGCCGAAGAAAGCGAAGGCGCTCACCTCCCGCCGCCGGCAGCCTCCTCCTCCTCCGAAGAACCAGCCGGCGCCTCCGTCCGGCAACCGCGCGGCGCACATACGATGCATGATGAAATGCATGAGAGGTAAAAAACACTACTTTTCATCCAAATTGTAGTTTAGATGCATACATAGCCAGAGAATAATGAATTTCATTGCAATGTAGAGTCGATGATGAGACATTCATGGAGACAATGAATGTTGGATCTTCGTTTATGCATGATGAAGCCGCCGATGGAGAGGAGGAATATGAGGATGTAGATGAGGAAGGAGAAGGGTTGATTGAACCTCGCCTTCCCGGTCGGTCGGCCAACTACACCATAGCGGAGGATAAGTTGCTTTGCAAGACGTGGTTGACAATTGGAATGGATCCAACAACCGGTACCGATCAAACAAGAGAAACATATTGGATGAGGATGACGGAGTACTTCAACACACACAACACAAGTGGGAACGAGCGAACCATGCGCTCACTTCGGTCCCGTTGGTCCGGCATCAACACCGATTGCCAAAAATGGGCGGGCGTGCAAGCCAACGTCGATGTTCTTAATCCAAGTGGCACAAATGAGAATGATAGGGTAAGCCATTCTACTACTATGTTGACCATATGGCTCATATATGTGAAGAATAGGGTTCTAGTTCATATAGCTCATCTATTTTCTTTTCCTCATATGTGTAGAACTCTATGGCTCAAGGATTGTTTAGGGATGTGGGAAAGAAGAACAAGAAAGGCAACAAGATTCTTGGCAAGCCATTCACCTTGCATCATTGCTATGAAGTTCTAGGAAATGAAGAAAAGTGGAAGACCCGCGGCAAGTTGGATGCGGCAACTATGGCGGCCAATGCTACCGGTGATGCAACAATCATCGATGATGATGATTCAAGTGATGAAGGCAAGAAGAGAAGCTCCACTCCTCACTCGGTCAACAATGGGTGGAGGAATGTACATGGTAGGAAGACCGCCAAAGATATGAAGGGAAAGAAGGCCGGAGATGACGACATTGCAATGGCTATGGAAAGGATTGCAAATGCACGGTTGCAATCAAATGAAGATAGGAAGATGCAAAGAAACTTGGAGAAAGAGGCTATGGATGCTATTGAAGCTCGGAGAGCCGCTTTGGAGGAGAGGATTGCCGCCAACGAGGAGAGGAAGTTTGGGGCGCTATTGAAGCTCCTAAACGGAGGGTTAGCGCGCCGGCTTTTTGTGCGCCTGTTGGAGATGCTCTAAAAACATCCCAGCCGTTGGGCTCCCCAGGCCGAAATCTGGCGCTATTTAGCGTCGGATTGAACGAAAGTTTGGCCTGGGGAGGCCCATTTTCCCAGCGGCGAGTCCAGGATGGATGAAAACTTTTGACAAAATACGGCGAATTCAGACAGAACTAGGCGAAACTCGTGCAAACATAAGAGAAATTTAAGATATTTAACTTATATAGGCGAGTTCGTACATATATAGGCCGAATTCGTACATATATTTGAATTCGGCCAGAACTTAAACTAATAGCGGCCCTCTACATGCCGAAATGGCGGTAGAAGGCCGTGTACTCCGCGCCGTCGTCGTCGTCGCTCGAGCTGGAGGTGTCCTGGGGCGCCGCCGCCTCGTACCAGCGGCACGAACCCTGGCCAGGGTAGTCGGCTAGTGGCGGCGTCGGCCGGTAGATGTCGTCGTCGCTGCTCTCCTCGAGCTTGATCAGCTCGACGGTCCTGGGCGCGGCGTTCGTTACCGCGGACGGTGCAGCGGCGCGGACGGCGCGTTGCCGCGCGGCAGCCATGTCCAGCATCCGACGCTGCTGCTCGGCCTCTTGCTGCTCCCAGTCCCGCCTGGACCATTCGAGCGCGGCGTCCATGGGGAGCGTGTTGTCGGCGGGGACCAGGTCGCTGAGCGACCTGGCGATCGCCTCCGCCACCGCGGCTTCCTCCACGCGCTTGGCTTCCTCCTCGGCGAGCTGGTTGGCGGCGGCGGCGACCTCCTTCTTCGATGACTTCCTCTTCCGCCTGCACTGTGGAGAGGAGGGTTGGCCGCGGATGACGAGGGCGCCGCTCATGCGCCCTCTGGTCGGTGGTGGAGACGCCGGCTCCTTCTTGACGAAGACGGGTGTCGACGGGGATGCCGACTCCTTCTTGATGAAGGCCGGGGGCACAGATCCGCCGAACCTGGACGCTGACCTCGACCCAGACGAGGAGGAGGACGGCACCATCCTCCTCGGCGTCCAGGAACTACCGTGTCGGCGCGACACGGTAGCCGCCTCCGGCGGCGGCATCCCCAGAGGGGGGTAGTTCCCACCCTCGATGTGCGCGAGCACATTCGCGAGGGTGCGGTTAGGCGCGCTCCACCACCGCCGGCGGCCGGCGGCGTTGTTCCTAGCGGGAGGAGGAGGGGGCCGTCGTAAGCGGCGAATTCACGCTCGTACCTGCGCCAGAAAAAGTCGGTCCACGCCTCGTAGTTGTCGGGGAAGAAGCGCGGCTCCACGCGCTGCTCGTCACCGAGAGTGACGAGCACCGCGTCGATCTCCGCCTCCAGGGCGGCCCGACCCATCGGCGGCGGGGGGATCGGGACACCGCCCGCGCTGAGTTGCCATTCTCCCGGCGCGCGGAAGTCCGGCGGTGCCGGGTAGCCCGCCATGTGGAGGAGCCGCCCCTCCCATTGGCGGAGAGAGCGGCGGCCAAAGCCATTGTTGGCCGCACCGTCGTTCGCCATTGTTTGATCGCCGCTAGCTCGCTCGAGATTGGGGAAGATTTGGGGAAGGTGAGAGCAGGGAGCGAGGTGAATGCGGGGCAGACGCGGTAGTTCGGCGATAAATAGAGGTAGACGCGCGTGAAACCGAGGCGACGACATTAACTCCCCGCGTGGAAGCTACGCGTCCGGCGAACACTGACCGGCGGCAGGCTTTTACAGCGCGTGGAAGACGATGCGATGAGGACGACGATCGGTCTCTCTCGCCGACAAGTTGGGGCCACACGATGCGCGGGAAGTTTCCTCGGTGTTTCCAGCGCTTTCATTTCGTCCGGAGTCCCCGAGCGCTCCCCGGGGGGCCAAGGATGGTCTGGGCTCTCCGGACGGATGAAAGGCCTAATCCGAACGAAATCGAGGAGCCGGGGGCGCGACTGGGCCGTTTTCGTCCATCCAGATGCAAAAAAGGCGTCCTGGAGGCCTCGTCGGGGAGACGGCTGGAGATTTTCTAAACATTAGGGCATTTCGAGGGGGCAACCCAAACAGGGACGTTTAGCGACCATTTGCGTTCGAAAAATGCGTCGGATTTCTGCTTTAGTGGTACTAGGTTGTTCGTGGCGACGCAAAGCTAGTCCAAATATACGTATCGGATGCGTCTCTGCAGACGCTACGCAGACGCGTAAAGTATCCGCTCGCGTGTGACGGACGTTTCTTCGGGCCTGCCTAGCAGCGACCCTCGCTTGATGAGTCTTCTCAAGCACGCAAGCGACTGGCGCCACTGCGTCGCTTCGGCAGTCTGCATCACGTTATTGGCGATGCCTCGCCTGCCGAGCGGCTGCCGTCCACCTGCACCTGCAGAGGAAGAATCCTGATTATGTGTTGATGCTACTAGAAGTCATTTCAAATCTTTCAAATCTTACTGAGGACAAGAGGAAACCACTTTGATACTAAAACTTCATCTGTGAACTTCAAGAATGGATTCAGTTTCACCTTAACACCAGCTTTTGTTTTCAAGTTACTTGGCATCCCATTTGGTTCTGAACCAGTTCAGTTAACAACAAACAAAGAAGATTCTGATATTATCCACAAGACACTGTTACTGGAATGTCCTTCGATCGAGTATATCTGCTCACGTTTTCTTACTGATTTAGATGAGCTATCATTCACAAGAATCTTCATGCTATTAATGCTATCTGCATTCATTGCTCCATTTGGATCTGGTTATGCTAGTGAAGAACACTATCATACAATCATAGATGTCGATAAGATTCATAATCTAGACTGGTGCTCAGTCACTTTGAATTGCCTTATAATGTGTATCAAAAAATATCAAGGAAGAAAGCATGATGAAACTTCAGATGAGATAGGTGGATGCAAGCTTATTCTTGTGGTAACCATCTATCTTAAAATGGATTTTTTATTTTATTCTTGTAAAATAATTTCGGTTTTTTTATATATTAAAATTGCATTTCTATATTTCTGGAGTAAGCTTATTTCGAGTTCCTAATAACATCAGAATATAGTCTGGGAAACAGAATTCGTAGAATTCCTCTATGGTCAACTGCTATAGTGGATTCATACATTGTTCTTGACTCTGTTCATGGATCAAAAAAGATCTTCGGGAGGCTAGCTGTAAGACTTTTATTTGTTAAATTATTTTTCCCAATAGTTTTTCATTACACTAATCGAATGAACTAAGATTGTTTGTCTAACATTTACTTTGGCCTTACTTCTAACAGAGGAAACACATATCGTCAACCATTTTCAAAGGACTCCCCCAGCCGGTCCTGCTTCAAATTCCACAAGAAATTCAACAATACATCAACTTTCAAACACAAGCCATTGGTTGTTCTCAGGTATGCAAAAACAAAATTGATTTATGTGCTCTCAAATATAACATGTAAGACAAAAATTCTGCTATAGGAATTCAGATAATCTAAAATTTATCTATATTTCTCTTATTAGTTTAGCATTTAACATCAAAACAGTGCTTTTCTTTACATATTTCTTGTTTCTTCCAGATATAACAGTTGTATCATTAGTAACAGTGCTATTCTTACATCTTCTTACTTTAATTCTTCAGATAAAGAGGAAAATAAATGCTCTTACACATGATTTCTTCGTCAACATGGTTAACAACTCTGTTCCTACAATGAAAAATTATGTGAACGATGTCCTGCCACTATGCTTAGCAGAACAGCATAGGAAGAGGAATTACACTTGAAAAATTACATCTTCTTACTTT
Source organism: Lolium rigidum (assembly GCF_022539505.1). Lineage (NCBI taxonomy): Eukaryota > Viridiplantae > Streptophyta > Magnoliopsida > Poales > Poaceae > Lolium > Lolium rigidum. Next base: position 348,798,217 of record NC_061508.1, read on the forward strand.
AACAACTCTGTTCCTACAAGTTCAATTGAAGCTCATATTCCTTCTGTAAAGGAAGATGTCGCAGAAGAGGAATTACACTTGGTTTTTTCAAAGAAAGATGTCCTCCACATGTTTAACAAAAAAAAATCATGTTCTAGATTTCCATAAAGACACAACAAATAGGTCAGCAATTTCTCAGGATGAAGTGAGTGATTATCTAAAGAATCTATACTCACTTGGCAAGTTGAATGAGAGTGATGATGCTTTATCAATTCGTGATTTAGTACAAGACCTACCTATCTAGGAATTTGTAAAACAAATGCATTGTCAATGATTCTGACAACCTTCTATCTCTTGAGAAATATGATCACATTAAACAAATCATGCTTCCACAAAGTCATGCAGCTGCCATATGATCCTTTAGAAAATTCTATCAGCTTCCTAGAGTTCCTTGATAGTGTGATCGAAGGAACATTCTCAAGAAATGCATTTATAAATCCATTATTTTTTGTGAGTTGCAGAAATATAGAATTTTTTAATCTTTTCCCCTGATATTTTCAAAATTGCAAATTCTATTGAGCTAGGAAGGCCAAATTCGTTTTCAGACAACAAAGAGTTGTTGAGCCAGAAATTCTGTTTGACTAAAATGGATTTCTGTACACTTGGTGAAGAACCTGAAGGTATCTTCTTATGTTTAATGCTATGAAACTTCTTTTCATTGACTTTGCATTCCTATTTTTTTGCTTCCACTTATAATCTTTTCTTTCTTCTCATAAAAACAAATAGATCTTGACCTTGCTTTCAAGCACAATCACATGTTCCTGTATTCAAATCATAGAAATCCAAGAATGGTTAACAATTGAATTGGAGAGTTCCAAATTTCAAGACAGCAACCATTTTTTCATTCTGGTGCCAGTAATTCAATTAGTCAAAAAACTATCCAGAACAAAGAATTGCAAGGACTTTCGCTGAATGAACGACTGTTGGGTTACAAAACTCCTAGGAAGCAATGTCTCGTCTCGTTTGATTTATTTGATAAAGATGATGTTTTCGATGTGGACACAGTTCATAATACGGTTAGTTCTGATTTCCATGTTATCTTTTTTTTCCATTAAAGTATGCAATTCCTATTTGCCTAGTTATATTTGTCCATTTTCCCCTAGGTTCCAAAAGAACTGCATTCTGGTGGTGTTCCATTCCATCACCAAGTAGAAAAGTCTGGCTATGCAGAGTTGAATGATAACACAATGGATCAAGTTCCCTTCCAAGGTGTCCAAGGTCTTCAAGATTCCCAAGAATTCAAACAAGAATAAGTTGTTTTTGCCAATTCATTCGAACATGAATTCTACAAAACAATTATTTCTATCAAACCAGATTCAAGGTAAGTCTACAAAATACCTATTATCCTAAAGTATGAACTTCATCTAATGCATTCATTGTTCTACATAAAATATTTTTTATTTTTTTATTCTTTCTTTTTGGGGACGGTCCAAGGATTTTTGAAGTGAACGAAGTATGGGTTGACTACAGAACCCTCTCTCTTTCAATGTGCCCTGGAGGTTGGATTCACCCGTACGTGATGGACTGATTCGGAATGCTAAGCAATGTTGCTCAACTACAACAAATAAAAGAAGGGAAACGACAAGAAAATGCCATTCTCACACATATTGTCATCAAAGATATCACTGTTAGTACCTTTACTATTTTACTACTTATTCTCTGTTTTTATGGTCAAGTCATTGTTAACAACTCACATTTATTCTATGGAATATATCAAATTTTAATGGACCCTTTGTTGAATCATTCCGACCAATCTTTAAACATGGTGTTCCGCTTCGGTATCCGGATGGAAAATGCAGGAGTGATAATTCTAGTTTTTACAAAATTTGATTCTCTCTTATATCCTTCTTCTTATTATATATTTCATTGATCACAGTAAAATTCTATTCATTAATCAGGTTCATATACCATGTCCATTTGAAAAGCAATGGCTATTGATTGTGGCTAATTTCATTGATGATACATTCAATGTGCTCAATCCAGACAGTTCAAATGAAAAATTTCAAACAGTTGTGACTACAATAGTTTTCAACTTCAAACACTTGTTCAAGAAAAACTATCCTGGTTGTCGGTTCTTCAACATTCTTGATTTTAAGTTGAGATATATCAAAGTTCCGAAGCACAATTTCATGTTAGAAATCTGGCACAAGCATATGTTCTATTTTTTTGTACTACTGCTTCTTAAATACAAACATGAACTAACGCATAACTTTGATATTCCCTGAATAACAGATATGATTCAGGTGTGTTTGTCATGCAATTCATCAGATCATATAATGGTGTCATAGTGCCTCCAATTTTCAACGTAAGGACTAACAAGTGTTTCATTTCTTCGGTTCTGTGCCTAATTCTGGTTTTAGCAAGTAAGTTATGGTAATAATTTTACCGTCTGTTCTTACAGGCTAACATGTTACCAATTCGTCAAAGAATATCCTGTCAGTTAGTAACAAGTCTTTTCAATGAGCAGCAAATCCAAATTGTAAAGCAGTTCCTTGCAGTTCATGTAAGTTATATTCTTATTTTATATTTTCCAGAAAATTTGCATTTTACAACATAGAATAATTTCCGAGCAGTTCAGTTATAATTTACAGAATTTTAGTACTACCTCTGTCCACAAATAGATGCCAAAAGTTTGTTTAAATTTAAATGTATCTAGTCACAATTTAGTGTATAGATACATCCAAATTTGAATAAATCTTTGGCATCTATTTATGGACGGAGGGAGTACATACAATATTTCAAGCACTTCACTATTTACCAACATTACACTTTTTATTCATTTCATTTTACATCTACTATATTTCTATCAGGCGCTGCACCTTGTTCGTTGACAACTTTGGTCAAAGCAAGCATACTTGTTGCAGATGAATTTGCCCCCTGCTTCGGTTAAATTCCTGTTATGCTTGAAGTTGACAGATATGCACGCTCTGACCATTTGTACCTCATTGTCCAAACTGCTTTGGTTACAGAGTTTCAAAATTATCACATTGTGGGTAACTGCTTCGATGATTTAGATGCTTCTCCCTGGAAACATACACTGGAAAAGACAAGTTTATGCCTTTAATTTTTCACATTGTCTGTCCATTCGTACCTCATTGTCCAAACTACTTTGGTTACAGAATTCGAAATTATCATATTGTGGGTAACTGCTTGGATGATTTAGATGCTTCGCCCTGGAAGCATACACTGGAAAAGACAAGTTTATGCATTCAAATTTTCACAATGTTTTTTACAGTTTTTTTCGGTGTGCGTAACAATGAAATATAATTTTGCCCCAGTTCATCTTGTTAAGCACATCTTCTTGAACTAGTACTTCAGTTTCCTGAACTACTGCAACAGTTTCTGTAACTTCAGTTATCTGAACTACTGCAATCTAGTATTTTTACTTGTAGCAGCAAGTATGAACCAGAACAAATCCGCCACAGTGCATGAACAAGCCAAACCATTTTGCTTCAAAAAGCTGAAACCGATCTATTCGTTTCTACTCGACAAGGTTTCGTTCGTATGGGACTACCAGATCGATTCGAACCAGCACGAACGAAAATACCATGAAGAAACGGAAAAAAAAAACGAACCGGTACGTCGAACTAGCGCGTCCCAAACTTAGCGCGTCGTTCGTCCTGAAGTATTTCCCCTTAGCGATGGTTATAAACCACTGCTAACGGGCGATGGATAGCTTTTTTTTTGAACATAACGGGCGATGGATAGCTGCTCCCGGTTCTCACCACGGTGGGCCAAATACTTTCTCACCACGGACGCGGGCTGGGCCGAGAAACCGAGTTACACATGATCACAGTTCGTATGAGTTCGGCCTAGTCAGGTTCATGGTTCCCCACCCGTCAACTCCCTCTCGCTGGGAGCTCCTCGACACCGACCTGGTCGGCGCTGGGAGGATGCCGCACACCCTCGCGCGTCCCGGGTAGCTAGCTGGGCCGCGACCCAACATCAGGTAATGCATTTTTCCTTTTCGTTTCTTTTTGTTTTCTGTTGTTTGTTTTTTTTTTTAAAGAATTGTTTTAAAATATGAACATTTGTCAAAATTAAAAAATTCAAATTAAAAAGAAATAACTTTTTAAAAATCTGAACATTTTTCAGATTTGAATATTTTTAAATTTGAACAAAAATATATTTTACACTATGAACAATTTCCGAATTTGAACATTTCTAAATTTGAACAAAATTTATATTTGAACAATTTTCGAATCTGAACGATTTTCATATTAGAACAATTTTTGAATTTGAACAAATTTCAAATTTGAATGATTTTCAAATTTAAACGGTTTTCGGATTTGAACGGTTTTCAATTTTGAACATTTTTGAATTTAAACAATTTTCAATTTGAACAATTTTTAAAAATTGAAATTTTCGAATCTGAAAAAATATAAACAAAACCGAAAGAAGAAAAAAAAAGAAAACAGAAAAAGAAACCAGAAAAGAAAAAAGAAAAAGGGAAAACGAACTGCTACAGGCTAAAACGACACAAATGGGCCTGGCCCATACCTGACCAGGAGGTGTGCGGTGGCCGGTAGCCACCGACCTGGCGGTGGACCTGGAGGTTTTTCCCTCTCGCTCTGTCCGTTGTGATGGAGATGGGGTCGGCGGCGGCGGTTGCGGCAACGATGAAGAGAGAATGCGAGGCCGAGGCGCAGGAGGCAGGGAGGAAGAAGGCGGCGGGGGTGTTGCGGACGAGGAAGCCTGATATCTCGCGGATGATGCGTTCGTACGATCGGGTCGACGAGGTGAGGTTGAAGCGCGGGGTGGCGAGGCTGAACAAGGAGAACCCCCACAAGCCGCAGATCGTGCTGGAGGAGCTCACGGAGGAGGAGCGGGCGGCGCTCCTGCAGCAAGAGAAGGAGTGGGCGAGGAAGAAGGAGGAGGTGGATCGAGTCCAGCGGGAGGCGGACCGCCTAGCGAAGGAAGCTGAGAGGGCCCAGGCGCCGCCACCGCCGCCGGAAGATCCAAGCAAAGACAAGTGGCAGTTGGATTATGACTTCGAACGCGAGCACTTGGAAATGAAACTGGCAAGGGAGACCGGCTTCTCTGGCTTCGCCTTCGAGGACAACAGTAAGGGTTATCTAAACGATTGATTGATGTTCCTCCCTGCTTTTGTAAGTTTTACCGTTGTTCTGTACTTCTATGTAGGTAGTACATACGTCAATGTGATATTCCCTCAATGTTTCAACGATTTATCATTAGGATTATAACTGGAACATAATTCTGTAGTAGGTTTATCTGTAATCTTCTAACTAAATAGAATTATCCTGCAGCGCGTATCCCCGCCATGTGTTTCACGGACGACCCTATGCGTGATCACACCTGTACTTGGAGCACTTTGCAGATCTTCACCGTCAAGGTAGCAGGATTAGAGGGCCTACAGTTGCCCCTTGATGTTTACGGTATGGTTGCCGTGCGCGACAAACTGGATTACAGTCGCAACATTATCTTCAGCCGCACGAGGGACAACTACCAAACCCTCACTCAACAGGTAATCTGTGTGCTCCTTTGCCGTTCAGTTTTATGCAATCTTCTCTGTTGTACATACCATATGTGTAATTTCTGTTATTGGTATGCACATAGAAGCAAATTCTATTGGTATAATCTTTGTTGTTGTACATACCATTGGTATAATCTTTGTTATACCTGGCAAGTGACAACCCAACTCTATTGCTTTCTGAAAAATACCATACTTCCAAACTGTAAAATTTTCACATGTATTGTTTATTCTAGAGCACTGTAGCTAACTCTATTTACTACCAAACAATTTTAGGATATTATGTTATATAAGTTGATCATATGATGGACCATGGACACACATGGAAAATAATCATCTTGCCGTAATAGATAAAAAGGCATATGAATAAGTTTAGGGAAAAGTGCAACGAAGCACGTGCGTGGAGCCAACGGCGGCGCCAGGAAATTGCTGGTGGGTATTCCCACCAGCCAATTTATTTTCTCAAAGCAAACAAAAACAGGAGCAAATGCCTATAATTTTCACAAAGCTTGGAAAAGTACAAACAAAACTCTATATAAGCTATATTTTCAGTTGGACAATAATTTTAGTAGAACTGTAACAACATATTTTGTCTTTGCGATCTGGGTGTGCTCCCACCGGGACGACCCATTTTTAGATTTGCAACATTTTTAAAAACATAGAAAGCAGTACATTTAAATGCATAAAAACTATACAAAGTAAATCTATAAGCCTAGACTACTTGCTTCCTGACGAGCCGGCCCCGTCGTTGCGTCGGTCCCTCGCCTGCTTCTCCGCCGCCTCCCGTGCGGCCGCTATGGCTCGGTGCGCCGCCGTGTCCTCGCGCAGTGCCTGCTCCAGCCTCGCGTTAGCGGCGTCGTCCTTGAGCGTCTCGAAAGACTCGACGATAGCCCTCTGCTCCGCTGTCCTCTCCTCCTGGGTAGGCGCATGAGGGTCATGGGAAGACCATGATATATCGGAGTCGGAGTCCTTTGCGGCTGCAGCGGCCGCCAGCCTGTGTTGTTCCAGCTCGGCGTCGACCGCCGCATGGGCCGCCCGCTCCTCCTCTGCTTCCTCCTCCGCAAGATTCAGGGCCACGGCGTCCCTGACCGGGTCGAGGAGGTCACCGGTGCTGTCGTCGTCGTCGAACTCCTCGTCGGAGAGGCCGGGGGAGGTGGAGGTGGAGGGGCGGCAGCCTGGCCGCGGCCGGCGCTGCTCATGGTGGATCCGGTGGAGCCTGAGCGGCAGCGGCGCTACGGTGGAGGTTATGCGGCGGCTAGGGTTTAGTGGGGAGGAGATGAGATGCTCGCACCCCTGTTTATATAGGTCGGAGGCAGGGCGACGGCCGCGCCACGCGTGGCATCGCCATTACTACGTGCGCAGAGGCAGGCGACGGCCGCGCGCTACGCGAGGCATCGCCATACGCGGCCGTAGACTACCGAAGCGACGCCTCGGCGCCAGTATGCGGCGGAGAAGACGCATCGACGCTGGGTCACTGCCAGGCGGGCCAGACAAAACGTCCGCCAGACGCGAGCAGACACTTTCCACGTCCGCGCAGCGTCAGCAGAGACGCATCGGAGACGCATATTTGGTTCAGGTTTGCGTCGCCGCGGACGGTCCGGTCACTTTGCGTCGCCCCGCTGGAGGTGGTACTAGACGTATTTTTCGACCCGGCGGATGCAAACGGTCGTTCAGCGTCCGTTTGCGTCGCCCTGCTCGAGATGCCCTAATAAAAAAAAATTGGGCTGAAATCTATTGGTATGCCTGGGCATACAGATACATACCCCTGGCGCCGCCCATGCGTGGAGCGCACCCGTATCTCCGTCGTCGATGGTAGCTGGAGATTCGGTGTCTCTGTGCGGCACTGGCAAGTGATTTACCAGCCTTCCTACCCTTCCACGCTAATCATCTAGGAGCCATAGGCTACTGTAGTGTAGGGGTTGACTTATCACTGCATTTGTCTTTTCCTGAGACGCATTGTGCACTGATTCTCGAACAGACGCCGCTCCAAGCCATATCCGCTCCCCCTTTCCATCAATCTGAGCTCCTCCATTGAGCAGTTTCACTGGCTTAGCAGCAGAGGCGACGAGCAGCAGATGGAGCCATGGAGGTGCTGGGCTTCAGGAGGTCGCTGCTTACCTACCGTCGCCGGGTTGCCGCGCTCTGTCGCCGCGTCGACCCGAGAGGATACAAGCAGGCAGTCAGCTCGCCGTGACACCGTCGGGGGAGCAGCAATGCGCCAAAATCTCTCCGTGCCACCGGCCACCGCCGGGATAGCACCAACAAGCCAAGAGCATCTCAGCGGCCCGTACAGCACCTGAGCTTGGGTGATGGAGGTATGCGTCCAACCTGTTCGAGTAATTGCAGGCATGTATTTGAGATTCAGCAGCCCAGTCAGTGGCAAACGTAGGTGTGATAGGTAGTCACGGGCTGAACATTGACACACAGGACAAAAGTCAGAGCCATAGGATATGCAGAGAACAGTGTCCTACGAGGCCCATGTGAATTGAAACCTAGACCGCAACCCGGCCATCATTAGCGACTCTGATTTAAGGTGCTAGCTTGTTCACGTGCGCTAGTGCCGCTGTTCACACGCCAGGATATAAGAATATATGACAATCAAGCTCATTTTCTATGTTAGAGTGTTTTCTATTTGTTTGTTGAAAAGACTGAATTTGAGTGTAATCTATGCCATTTCAGTTGTCATCTTAACCAGTTGTGTTGTATGCAGGATCCATATTTAGTACTGACAGGTCCTAGCCGTGCAGTTTTCTATAGAGACAAGGTGTACGTTGAGGCTGTGCTGAAAGTGAAGGGAACAATAGAATCTGAGGACACCGATCTAAGCCTTCTATTCGAGCGCTTTGAATGCTGCGAAAAGATGAATTTGTGCGTGGATGTTGGAGAGTGCAGACACCGTTCCTGCATGAGCAGCATTCTCTACACCAGCAAACTTAGCACACTGGAGTTCACATGTGGCCTAGTCGCATCCTCTGTTGAGGCCACCATCGCCATGCAGATTGTCGAGGGGTCATGGGCAGAAGGGCTCCGATGCAAGCTTACTGCCTGTATCGGCAGTTTGGATCACATGGATATCATGCTGCTTGACTCCGGAGAAGAGAAGGTGCCTGTTTCTGCCGTTGACGGAACAGTTGAGCTGTCGCGGCGTGTTGTGTCTGTGGAGAGTTATGGACAGTTGATAGTCCATGGCATGATGCGTCGAGGTGGTGGCGACCATGGCCAGGTTCTGGCGGAGGGTAAGGCATCCTTTGTGCCTTTCGATGCAGGTTGTAGCCGTTGTATTCTATGTCTTGGCGTGTGTAAGTTGGAAGTCACGGTTGCCTGGTCTCGTATCCTATTATACCATCCGGTTGGCGGTTTACCCTACGAAGCACCGATACGGCAACACGGATACGGCGATACGGAGACGGCGATACGGGATACGGCGATTTCAAAAAACAGCGAAACAGCGATACGGCGAGTATATGTATAAATGCAAAAATATAATAGACCATAAATAAAAAATTATAATGAAGTAAATACAAAAGATGAGATGGAACATTTTTCGATAAAGATGGGGTAGAACATTGAAGTACTGCCCCATTTTCTGTCTATGGAATTGCTTGCACTGGGACCAACTGAAGATTGACCTCCTGCAGATGCCATCTCACTTCCAGGGTGGAAACGGATCGGATGCGGATCGGATAGTGCCCTTCCCATATCCGTTTCCATATTTTCAAGACGAATACGGATGCGGATGCGGATGTTGTCGGATACGAATTCGGAGCGGATGTTATTTGAATACGAATACGAATCGGATGTTTTCTCGATTCGGAGCGGATACGAATATAAGGAAATAATAGATTTATGTCTTATAATGGCCAACTATATAATGATACAGAGATAAATATAATGGCATTATGCATAGTATTGTTAAGTTTAATCACATAAAAGAACATTTGACCGATTTCTTAGAGCATCCCCACTCGTTGGCGCTCCCCACGCCCAAATCCGGCGAATTTTTCGTCCGGATTGGAGGAAGATTTGGCGTGGGGAGTAGTAGTTTCCCAGCCGCGTGCCCAGGCGAAGTCGACGAGGCGAATTTGAAAAACGGAAACTTGACAAACTACGGCTAAAAACGGGTGAATATAGACTAAATTTAATGATATTTATCATATAACGGGCGGAGTTCATACATAGAGGCCGAATTCGACTATATTTCGAATTCGGCTAGGGGAATTCAAATGCTAATTCTAAAACACGGCGATCTACATGCCTAAATGGCGGTAGAACACCGTGTAGTCGCCGTCGTCGTCGTCGGAGCCGTCGTCCTTCGGCTGCGCGGCACTGGCTGCTGCCGCCCGGCCGGCGTCTCCCCACCACCCCGGGATGGCTTGTACATGTCGTCGTCGGAGGACTCGAGGTCGACGACGGGGACAACGACGCCGGAAGGAGGTGTCGCGGGACGGCGGAAGCGCGCGGCATCGTCGTTGGCGGTTGTGGCGCCGCGGGCGGCGCGGGCGGCGCGTTGGTGTGCGGCGGCCGGGTCCGGCAGCTCGCCGCCGGCCGCTCCGCCTCCTGCCGCTCCCGGGCCGCGCCCGGCCCATTCCGGCGCGGCGTCGTCCTCGCGCTTCTCCTCCTCCGAGTCCTTCGGCGACCCGGCGATCGCCTCCGCCATCGCGGCGTCCTCCGCGCGCTTCGCCTCCTCCTCGGCGAGCTGGAGTGCGGCGGCCTCTTTCTTCGTCCTCTTCCGGCCGCTCTGCAGCGCGGAAGGCTGGTCGCGGATGACGAGGGCGCCGCTGCTGCGCCCTCGTGTCGGCGGCGGAGACGCCGGCTCCCTCTTCACGCGCGCCGGCGTCGAAGGCGACGTCGCCTCCTCCCTCTTCACCGGCGCCATGGATGACCTCGGCGCCGATCCGGAAGACGACGAGCTGGCAGCCATGCGTCGTGGCTGCCAGACGTTTCCCCGGCGGCGGCCCGCCGATGCCCTCGATGGAGCGGGCATCGTCAGCACCGGGAAGTTGCCGCCTTGGATGTGCTCGATGACGGCCTCGAGGCTCCGGCCCGGCGCGCTCCACCAACGTTTGCGGCCCGCCGAGTTGTTGCGCGGAGGCGGAGGCAGCGGGCCGTCGTACGCGGCGAGCTCCCGCTCCCACCGGCGCAGGAAATACGAGTTCCACGCCGTGTAGTTGTCGGGGTGGTGGCGTGGCTCGGCGCGTTCCTCGTCCGTCATTTTCATCCGCGCCTCCTCGATCTCGATGTCGAGGAGGTCGCCCCGAGGCGGCGGCGGGATTGGCATGCCGCCACGACTCAGCCGCCACCCACCGCCGGGCGGCCTCGTGTCCGGCGGGCAGGGGTACCCCGCCTGGTGGAGGAGGTGCCCCTCCCACGCGTGGAGCGAGCGGCGGGGGAAGCCGTTGTTGGCTGCGCCGTCGTCGTCGGAGAATGCCATCTTCGGAGAGTGAGGGAGAGTGGACGGAGACTAGAGGGAGACTGGAGGAAGAGTGGATCACGGGGTACCCCTGGCGGCGAGCGGAGCGGCGTATATAGGTGCGGCTGGCACGAGGGATTAATGCGGCGTGGAGTGCGACGCGTCCGCGGCGAGCTGACCGGCGGCAGCCTTTGACCGCGTGGAGTGCGCGCGGAAGACGATGCGTGCGCGGAAGACGACGACATTAACTCGCCGCGTGGACGGCGAATGCGGACCGGCGGCGGGCTTTTACAGCGCGCGGAAGACGATGCGATGAGGACGACGATCGGTTTCTCTCGCCGACAAGTTGGGGCCACCGGACGCGCGGGAAGTTTCCTCGGTATTTCCCGCGCTTTCGTTTCGTCCGAGTCCCCGAGCGCTCCCCGGGGGCCGGGGATGGCGTGGGATCGCCGGATGAAACTAGGCCCAATTCCGGACGAAAACGAGGAACCGGGGGCGCGACTGGGCCGATTTACGCCGTCCGGATGTAAAAAACGCTCGCCGGGGGCCTGTTCGGGGGGACGAGTGGAGATGCTCTTAGTTTTTTTTAGTTAGGTAATTGGCATATTAGGATTGAATTACTAAAATTGGCTAACATAATCTTATTCGAATACGGATATATCCATTTCCATATCCACATTTTCTTCAAAATTCAATACCACATTTGTATTTGTTTATTGTAAAGATTCGGACATTACCACTTCCATTTTCAATTTTTCGAATACGAATGTCGGATAATATGAACTATCCACTACCAGTTTCCACCCCACTTCCTGGCCAGCCAAGCAATCGGGTCAAACGTTAGAGCAACAATCAAGCAGCAGTACGCAGGCCTAGCACTAGCACTAGCACTAGCAGAGCAGCAAGCAAGCAGCAGCTACCAATCTCAGGTACATATGGGAGGCAGCAGCCAGCAGTACCTTGGGGAGGCAGCTACCTATCTTAGCACTAGCCTACCACCAAAAGAAGACTGGCTGCCTACCATGCCACTGCCTGCGGATGACATGTCGTCGGTATCTCACTCCAGGTATCGATAGCACCAAAAAAAGACTGTCTGCCTGCCGTGCTTCTTCACCATCAGTAGCACACCAGAAAGGAGAAAGCAAGCAGAGGTTTTGAAGTATCAGTGCTTGGTAGATTCCAGGTATCGTCGCAGTATCGTTGGAGTATCGTCGGAGTATCGGCATTCTTTTCTTTCTTTTTTAATGTGGGAAAATGGGATACGCCAGCGATACGTGTATCGGAGTATCGGTAGAGTATCGGAGTATCGGAGAAGTACGGTACGCAGATACGACAAGTTTTGAAGTATCGGTGCTTCGTAGGGTTTACCTGTAACCAGAGGATCAGGGGTGGCTGTTTCTATCGGGAACTCGTCTCTATTTACCTGGCGCTATGCTTTTAATACATCACGTAACCCGTAACCGATGAATCACCATGGGACGCTGTTGCTAGCAGAAGCCCATCTGAAACTGCATGACTTAGGCTGGTCATAGTGGGGAGTAACTTAGACTAGTAACATATGCCATGTTACTAGCCTAGGTTACCACCTTCATAGTGGGTAGTAACTTATATGTGGTGTCATGCATTGTGTCATTTATTATGTTGTAGACTCATTTTGCCTTGGGGTGTGTGATGTTATGGTAACATAGCTAATTACCACATCACTCTCTTTCTTCATTTATTGACATGTCATGTCACCAAAATGCCTTGAGATGTGTGATGTTACTAGCTATGTTACTCCCACTATGAGCAGTCTTAGAGCAAGTACAATAAGTTCTAGTCAGCTGGCTACAAGGATTAAAATAATATATTGTTGCCTACTTGGAGGAGAAAGAGGAGGAGATAGAAGAGGAGTGTGCTCTTATGCAAGAGCCAGCTCTAGCACGTGCTCCTAGGCACTATGAGAGAGTGAATGGTGGGCCATGCACTAATAAAGTAGTACAATTTTATAGCTCACTATTGTACATGTTGGCTCTAAGATGACTATAGATGACATGACACTTGGCTTATAGTCAACAGTTGGCTCTACTATTAAACTTGCTCTTATGTCAGGAGGTCATTTGCTGCAAAGCAGCGACAATGCCTATGCTTGACTGTCTGAATGTCTTTTCTGACGATGGAGAGTTGCATTTGGAGGAAAGTCCAGGCCGAGAATCATGTTTGGAAGGTGCGAGGGTATAGAAGGATTGAGGTTTGGAAACACAATAGCCATTTCAGTACCAGAGATTTTATCTGCGAATATGGAAACATACCTTCGCAGAGCATTTGTTGCAGCAAAGTTAGAAACTCTGTATTTTCAGAATTGGAAGTGGAGGTATTACCTGTGCTAAGAACAAACAGCGGCTGATTGGTCAGATGAAGCAACTTGGGAAGGAGAGACATGGATCTGAGATCATACTACCAGGCACATCATCTTCTAATAACTATGGCAATGATTTCATTGTGTATCTTGTGGATGATACTCCCACTACCATTTCAGAAGCTCTTGCATCTCCTGATGCAGACTACTGGAAGGAAGCGGTTCGAAGCGAGATGGATTCCATCTTGGCTAATCGAACGTGGGAGTTAACTGAGCATCCTTATAGGTGCAAACCTGTAGGATGTAAATGGGTATTTAAGAAGAAGCTTAGACCTGATGGTACTATTGAGAAGTACAAAGCTCGGCTTGTAGCCAAAGGCTATACCCAAAAGGAAGGCGAAAATTTCTTCGATACATACTCACCTGTGGCGAGATTGACCACAATTCGTGTACTACTGTCATTGGCTGCCTCACACGGTCTTCTCGTTCATCAAATGGACGTTAAGACGGCTTTCCTAAATGGAGAGTTCGACGAGGAAATTTACATGGAACAGCCTGATGGTTTCGTACTAGAAGGTCAAGAAAGAAAGGTGTGTAAATTAAAGAAATCTTTGTATGGTCTCAAACAAGCGCCCAAACAATGGCATGAGAAGTTTGAAAGAACTTTAACATCTGTGGGCTTTGTTGTTAATGAAGCCGACAAATGTGTGTACTACCGCCATGGTGGGGGTGAGGGAGTTGTCCTATGTTTGTATGTGGATGACATACTAATTCTCGGAACAAGTCTCAAAGTGATGGAGGAGGTCAAAACCTTCTTATCTCAGTGTTTCGAGATGAAAGATCTTGGAGAAGCTGATGTTATACTAAACATCAAGTTACTGAGAGATGAGAATAATGGGATTACACTTGTGCAATCTCATTATGCTGAGAAGGTGTTGAGCAGATTTGGCTATGCTGATTGCAAATCTTCTCTCACACCTTATGATCCTAGTGTCTTGCTTCGAAAGAATGAAAAGGTAACTAGAGATCAGTTGAGATACTCTCAATCATTGGTTCACTTATGTATTTAGCTTGCGCTACGAGGCCTGATATCTCGTTTGCTGTATACAAACTTAGCCGGTTTGTGGCCAACCCGGGAGATGATCATTGGCATGCTCTTGAGAGAGTGATGCGCTATCTAAAGGGAACCATGAGTTATGGAATTCATTATACCGGGTATCCAAGAGGACTTGAAGGGTATAGTGATTCTAATTGGATTTTAGATGCTAAAATGAAGGCCACAAGTGGATATTTTTTCACTCTTGGTGGTGGCGCTATTTTCTGGAAGTCTTGCAAGCAGACCATCTTAACGAGGTCAACTATGGAAGCAGAACTCACAGCATTAGATACAACTAATGTCGAAGCAGAATGGCTTCGTGAGCTCTTGATGGACTTGCCCATGGTTGAAAAACCAATACCGGCTATCCTCATGAACTGTGATAATCAAACTGTGATTATCAAAGTGAAAAGTTCTAAGGATAATATGAAAAGTTCCAAACATGTCAAGAGGAGATTGAAGTCTGTCAGAAAACTGAAAAACTTCGGAGTGATAGCATTGAATTATGTCCAAAGTGCTAAGAATCTGGCAGATCCTTTCACAAAAGGACTATCAAGAAATATGATAGACCTTGCATCGAGTGAGATGGGTTTGAGACCCACGTGAGTTGCCGAGGGGGTAACCCAACCTATGTGATCGGAAATTCCATGAAGTAGGACCTGGGAAAACAAACCGGAGCAACTAAGTTGAGAGAATAATTTACATACTCCCACTCCGCTGCAGATGCAAATGCTCTCATAGTTACTGTAAGGCAGGTTGACAATGTCTTAATGTGTTCTGTGCGGCTCATGATGAGCGAAGACGCTGTCCTACAGACGGTCTTTGAAGAACACACCTATACGAGTGACACTACTGGTCATAGTGTGGGAGATTTGGGTGAATCTCTAGTAAGCTCATGAAGGGCCGAGGAGTACGACTTATAAGCTCCACCCGAGGGGAAGGCTATGGTAGCCTAGTACCGTGTCGGCATTGAGTGGAACTTGCTGCACAAAGACTGACAATTCAAGGCATAGTCCATTGTTCAGTTGTAGTCAAGTATAGCTCCTTGCCTAAGTGGAAGTTCAACTTAATAGTCTCCACTGAAGTGCAGGTATATTAAACAGTGAATGGAACTAATGTGTCATCTGATGTGCATATGAGATCTGGTGGGGGATTGTTGAATGTAGATGGGCTGCAGCCCAGTAACGCAGTCCATGTAGTCTACAATTTCTGAAATCTCAAGGCCCATCACGTTGGCAGCTTGGGACAGCCTTGGAGGACAAAGTTTAGTCCCACATTGCTAGTTGGGAGTGAATTGGAGTGGTATATAAGGGCTGCTGTTCTAGTTCTTCCAAGTTAGTAAGAATAGAAGGAGCCCTCGCGCACTCCTCCTCCTCCGCCCGCCCCGCCTCGACTCGTCACGCACACACGTCACGTTTCGTGACTCGAGTTCGAGTTCGAGACACACTCAAGGAAGCCTAAATTTTTTGCTTGGTGCACCAACTGAGTTGGGTACGTGTCAACATGCATGTGCATGCTCGCCGCGTGTCCCTGGCTTCCTACGCGTGTCAACGCGGTGGCTCTCCTCCCAGGCTATACCAGGAGATAGATCAGATCTGGATCCAAGATGACCCAGAACTCTCCAGTCTGCCTCTCTCACGAAGAAGTTCCTTTTGCTGCGCTACTCTCTAGTCTTCCCCATCCCGGCGACTGCGTGCACAGCCGTCCGGGAGAGCACCTCCGAAACCCTGTCCGTTGAGATCCTGCACCGGGAGGCGGGCGATAAGGTTTTTGGGGAGCGTCTCGGCGCGACTGCTCGCTGTTGTTCGTGCTCTTCTTCGCCGGTTCGACTGCTTTCTCGACGACTCCGACGACACCATGGGCGACATCAGCTATTCCCATGGTGGTGCTGCTGGTGCGACCTTCCCGGTCGCGATGTACGTGCTTTTCCTCTCCTACTTTGCACTGCTACTTGTTCCATGTTCAGATCTGATGCATGTGCTTAGTCTGATGTGTATGCAGTGGCGGAGCATGGGCCGCATAGAAGACTAGGCCAGTTCAACACAGTACTGCAAAGAGTGGGCCGAAAATGAGCTATCTGCTGTTATTAGGCCGAATTCGTGCCAAACACTAAAGGAATGCTAGAGAGAAGGGTGGGCCACGGCCCAGTATGGCCCACCCGTAGCGCCGCCACTGTGTGTATGGTTAAGTATGCTTGTGCATCTCTAATGTTGCTTTCGGTAATTAATCTCACTCAGAAATTGCCTAATAATCCAACACTTACCCGCAGAAAAAGAAAGCTAGCGCCTTAAACCTGCAGATCACATATATTAGCGCCCTGCATTGGTGATGCCCTTATAGCTGTTAAATGAGCATCCGCATTTTGCATCTCGTTTCACAATTTTAATGTCAAAAGAGAAGAACTCATTTCGGTATGTATCACGTCCCAACACTACTCCACTGGTGACGGGCAAGTCCCTTGATCATAACCAGCTTACCGCTGCTGCTAACATGTCATTTCACCGGTGCAAGGCTGGCCCAGGACAAGACAATAAGGACCCTTATGAAGGTCTCCTATTAGTCGGGCCAAATTTGCACATATTGACAATAATTTAACCTACCGTGATAGGGCGAATAAATAAAGAAAGGCTATGTATATTTACACAGTTTTCTGAATAATATGGATAATGCAAAATTCTTGATTATGTTGGTTGAGTTAAGCAGTGGATGAAAATTTATATTACTTTTCGGGTTGAATTGCACATTCGAAACCAGACTACTCCCTCTGTTCACTGTTATAAGATGTTTTGCATATTTCAATGTGGACTAGATACGGATATAAATGAGTGAACCTATACACTAAATGCATCTAGATACATCATACATGCATTTAAAAAACCCCTAAAACATCTTATAATAGTGAATTGCGGGAGTACAAACCAAATAATCAAAAGATAAATTCCGTGTGTATTGATCGCAAGTGGCACCCCTTTTTGGCGGAAGAGCAGACCGAACGCCACGTCATCCGCCCCACAAAGGATTGCTAATGTTTGAATCCACCACCGAGCACTGTAGAAAATGCGTCGTGCTGCGGGCCACTGTCGCGGACGACATGGCAGCCGACGCGCCACCGTAGCATTGTAGCATGCGTCGTAGCAATCAGGTCGCCAGGCCTCCATGGCTGCAACGCCGCCAAGAAGATCAGCGCGACCAGTCCGTGTGGCCGTCATGCCAGGCGATCTCCACTCTCACCACCTCCTGAACTTTCCACACCGAAATTGACACTTGCACTGCAGATTTTAACTGAAGAAAACCCTAAAACCACTACCTTTCTTCTGACGAACGGAACCAAGTGGCTGCTAATAAGAACTAAATGCGATTACTAGGTGCAACATCCATGTCGAAGATGATGCTGCAGTAGGAGGCGCTCGACGGCGATCAACCGAAGGCGGAGATGGTAGCTTGGTCGGGGCCTTGAGGGCGCGCTTAGTGCGGGAGATGGTGGTTTGAAGAGAAGGAAGGATCATGCAATGGCGAAGCACGACGCCCGTGATCATGGCGTCAAGCGCGACGGCGCATCCAAGTTCTCCTTGCAACAACATCCATGGTAAGAGGCACGAGGTGCAGATGGAGCTGGAGAAGGGAAAACACTAGATGCGACGTAGTGGAAGACAAGGGGGTCATGCAACCCCGCGACAAAAATGAGTCGAACCACAGAAGAATGTTCGAACCTGACCACGTCAGAACAACGTCGTTGTGACCAACTAACCGCTCCAACATGAGCGCCACGTCAAATGCCCAAAACCATCATAAGTTGACCCAAAACCACACAAAACAACTCAAAAACCCACCTAGGGAGATATTTCTTCGGTTTTTAAGATTCTAGTGTTCATATTATAAAAAAAGTTTTGAATATACTTAATCCTACTCCGTTTGATCCCTTTTATTTAACTTGTACTAAATTCAAGTCATTTCCCCCTTTTTATACTAGTAAAATCGTAGTTAATTAAAAAGGATTGGAGGGAGTAAAACAAAACCCGATGCATGCAGGTTTTCACCATGAAAACAGCCTGGGTCGAGAAACGGAGGTCACTAACATAATTAATTCTGCTTCAGCCTAAAAAATGATTAATTCTGCTCAAAGAAAAAAAACTAGTAACATGATTAATGTTCCTGTGAGTTCGGCCCAGTCAGTCTCGTGATACTACCACACCGAACCGAACCGCTGCTCATTCTAAAAAAACGAACCGAACCGCTCCTTTCCGCTTCCTCTCGTTCACCGCATAGATCTAGGGTTTTCTTTCCGCCTCCCCTCGTTCTCTCCTTTCCAATTGTTGTGCCGTTGTGATCAAGATAAGTTTAGAGTCGGCAGCAATGAAGAGAGAATGCGAAACTGAGGCGGAGAAGGCAGGGAATAAGAAGGCGGCGGGGGTGGTGCGGACGAGGAAGCCGGATATCTCGTGGATGATGCGTTCGTACGATCGGGTCGACGAGGTGAGGTTGAAGCGCGGGGTGGCGAGGCTGAACAAGGAGAACCCACCCGAGCGGCAGATCGTGCTGGAGGATCTCACGAAGGAAGAGCGGGCGGAGCTGCTGCAGCAAGAGAAGGAGTGGGCGAGGAAGAAGGAGGAGGTGGAGCGAGTCCAGCGGGATGCGGACCGCCTAGCGAAGGAGGCTGAGAGGGCCCAGGCGCCGCCGGCGCCGCTGGAAGATCCCAGCAAAGACAAGTGGCAATTGAATTATGACTTCGAACGCGAGCACTTGGAAATGAAAATGGCAAGGGAGCCTGGATTCTCGGGCTTCTCCTTCGAGGACAACAGTAAGGGTTATCTATACAATTGATTGATGTTCCTCCATGCTTTTCAAAGTTTTACCGTTGTTCTATACTTCTATCTAGGTAGCAGATACATAAATGTGATATTCCCTCAATGTTTCAACGATTTATCATTTAATCGTAGGAGTAGGATTATAACTGGAACACAATTCTGTCATAGGTTTATCTAGATAATCTTCTAAATAAATTGAATTATTCTGCAGCGCGTATCCCAGCCATGTGTTTCACCAACAATCCTATGCGTGATCACACCAGTACTAGGACCACTTTGCAGATCTTCACCATCAAGGTAGCAGGATTAGAGGGCTTACAGTTGCCCCTTGATGTTTTCGGTATGGTTGCCGTGCGCGACAAACTGGATTACAATCGCAACATTATCTTCAGCCGCACAAGGGACAACTGCCAAACCCTCACTCAACAGGTAATCTGTCTGCTCCTTTGCTGTTCAGTTTTATGCAATCTTTTCTGCTGTACTCCCTCCGTTCCTATTTAATCGACGCGCGAGGAGAAGGCTAATGAACAGATTGACGTCAATTAAATCCGGACAGAGGTAGTACATACCATATGTATAGAGAGATTTTTGTTATTGGTATGCACATAGAAGCAAATTCTAACTTTTTTAATTAAATCAGTTGCCTTTGTTAATTAGATTTTAGAGGATATCATGTTAGACCTGGCAAGTGTTGACACCCCAACTCTATTGCTTTTTGAAAAATACCATGCTTCCAAACTGTAAAATTTCCACATGTATTGTTTATTCTAGAGCACTGTAGCTAACTCTATTTATTTAAAACCAAACAATTTTAGGATATTATGTTATATAAGTTGATCATATGATGGACCATGGACACACATGGAAAATAATCATCTTGCCGCAATAGATAAAAAGGCATACGAATAAGTTTATATATTAAATGTGATGGTGAACTATAAAACTGAAGGAATATTAAGATCTGTATCCTATACTGTTATGGCATATAAGCAACCAACGTGGATACCACATCACATATAAGAATATATGACAATCAAGCTCATTTTCTATGTTAGAGTGTTTTCTATTTGTTTGTTGAAAAGACTGAATTTGAGTGTAATCTATGCCATTTCAGTTGTCATCTTAACCAGTTGTGTTGTATGCAGGATCCATGTTTAGTACTGACAGGTCCTAGCCGTGCTGTTTTCTATAGAGACAAGGTGTACGTTGAGGCTGTGCTGAAAGTGAAGGGAACCATAGAATCTGAGGACACCGATCTAAGCCTTCTATTCGAGCGCTTCGAATGCTGCGAAAAGATGAATTTGTGCGTGGATGTTGGAGAGTGCAGACACCGTTCCTGCATGAGCAGCATTATCTACACCAGCAAACTTAGCACACTGAAGTTCACATGTGGCCTAGTCGCATCCTCTGTTGAGGCCACCATCGCCATGCAGATTGTCGAGGGGTCATGGGCAGAAGGGCTCCGATGCAAGATTACCGCCTGTATTGGCAGTTTGGATCACATGGAAGTCTTGCTGCTTGACTCAGGAGAAGAGAAGGTGCCTGTTTCTGCCGCTGACGGAACAGTTGAGCTGTCGCGGTGTGTTGTGTCTGTTGAGAGTTATGGGCAGTTGATTGTCCGTGGCATTATGCGTCGAGGTGATGGCAACCATGGCCAGGTTCTGGCAGAGGGTAAGGCATCCTTTGTGCCTTTCGATGCAGGTCGTAGCCGCTGTATGCTTGGTCTTGGCGTGTGTAAGTTGGAAGTCACGGTTTCCTGGTCACGTATCCTATTATTCCATCCGGTTGGCGGTTTACCTGTAAGGCTGTAACCAGCGGATCACGGGTGGCTGTTTCTATCGGGAACTCGTGTTGAATTACCCGGCGCTATGCTTTTAATACAAAATGGAACCCGTAACCGATGAATCGCCATGAGAGGATGTTAGAGTTGTATAGTCCCTTTTGTTCTATTCCCCAGTGTATGAGGGGCTTACCTATACATTGTAACACATGTATATGTACTGGCCTATGACCCTTGTGAATACCAGTGGCTATCTCTCAACATGGTATCAGAGCTCACCGTTTAGCTCTTTGCACGCTGCAATTCCGTACTCGATCCGCGCCACCGTCGATAATCTTTCCGGCCGCCGCTCCTCCACTCTCTTCTTCTCTCCCGTTCATGTCAAGATTTACCTTTTTTTGTTGATTCGGAGCTTGTTTTGGAGCTCAAAATCTGCGTCTCAAGCCGGACAAGCTCCGTCCGGCTCTGTTCCGGCCTGCCCCGGCCGCGGTCTCCTCCGGCCGGCCCTGCCCCGACCACCTCCGGCCGGCCCCGTCTCGGCCCCCGTCGGCCCAACCCTGGCCTCCTCTTGCTGACCACGTTCCGGCCAACGTCGGGGCTGCCCCAGCCATCTCCGGCCATCGCCGGTTGTAAGAGTATATTGCCCCTATGTGTGGTTTGGTAATTAATGACAACCCCTATGGACTAATATTTTCATTGAGTTTATATGAAGGAATATTTCATAGGTACTACTTGCATTCCATGTGTTGGATTCGAGTATGGATGCCATGAAGATAAAGATACACCTTGTGTATTGGCATCAAGATCATCGATCAAGATAGTATGATAGAGCATGAGAAGATACAAGGTTGACCAATACAAAGAGTGAAGAATAGATTCAAGTTTGGTCAACACATGAAGCATGAAGAATGTGCCACGTGAAGTCATGTGGTATGGTAAGCCTTGTCAATTATGTTTTATGAACTAACCCATCATATATGTGCCCTTGTGTTGTCTATGTGGGTTAGGTATCTTTCCATGGGCATGCATCAAAAGGGAGATCTCATATAGACCATGAGAGGATGACATCAAGTGGTGATCATCATCAAGGTTGAGTTGGGCAAGTTCAAGTTGAGCATCTCAAGAGGATCATATGCTTGAAGCTTGTCGTCCATTTGGTGATAATGGACACGTGAAGATGTGCATCAATGGAGCTTTCCCATCATGGTGTATGGGGGAGCATTTGTGAGTCTTCACAAAGTAACGATGATCAAGTGAGGCATTGCGGCTCGAGTGGAGCTTGAAGAGTTATCATCAAGATCAAGCGGGATGCACAAGGCAAAGGTATGACCTTGATAGGTTTTCCTTTTACCGGTCTCAAGGTGGTTGATGGGAGACCGGATTATAGGATAGATAGCCGCACTATCAAGAGGGGCTTTCGGTTGGGTAACTTGATCACATCGTCTTAGGGAGCTCAATCCTTTGCATACTTTGCATATCCCTATTGCTTCTTAGTGTTTCTCTGTGAGAGGTTCTTGAGCCTGTTTCTAGCTTTACAACAAGCCCAAGTTCATCGAAAACGGAATCCGCATGCATCTTCTATTGCGTTTTCGAGTTTGAACGTCTTCACCATTTCTTGACGGTGGGAGACTCCCTCTCTAAAAACATCTAAAAATATCCTGTGAGGAGTCTCCATATTTGTAACGGAATCCGCATGCATCTTCTATTTTGTTGGGGTTCTATTCGGCGTTATCTTTCCAACAAAATTGGTTTCATGTCAATCGGGGTCCGGACACAAAAGTTATCACAGTTTTTGTATAACATGTTTTCCTGCTGGCCCGGTTTCTCGCCCGGCGTGACCGGCCGTCCCACCGGATGGCCCAGTTCAAACCGGCCCCTGGACTGTTGCCAACCGGGCACTATCCAGTAAGGTTTCCAGCTTTGCCCGGTGCTGGTCCGGCCTGATGTCCGGTTTGGACCGGCCGGGTCCGGCCCCTCGTCCGGTCTGACCGGGCGATGGACCGGCCTCCCCGGCGCAGGTTCTGCGCCACAAAGACCCGCCCCGGTCACGACCCAGCGCCAGGTCCGGTTTGGACCGGCTGGTCCGGTCTGTGGCCCGGTCTGACCGGGTCCTGCACCGGACGGCCCGGCCCCAGGCCCGGTTGACCGGGCTCCTCGAAGTTTTGCTGAGCTAGACATTTCCCCAACGGTTATTTTTCGGCTTGGGCTATAAATAGCCCTTCTTCCACCTTGGGCTAAACAAGTTCTTCCACTCTCTCCTCCATTGTTGACTTTGAAGAACTTTCCCTTTCTCTTGATTCACCCCATGATTCTTGCTCATTCTTGAGGGATCTAAGAGAGGAGATCTAGATCTACAATCCCAACCAATCCATCTCTCCTCTAAGTGAGGGGAATTCTTTAGATCTAGATCTTGGAGTCATTTGTTGATTTCCTCATTTGTTCTTTCTCTCCAATCTCATCCTAGCATTTGTTTCTTTGGTGGGATTTGAGTGTGAAGGATTTGAACACCTCTAGTGTTCTTGCTTTGCATCATTGCATAGTGTTGAGCTCTCCACCACGATTAGTTCGAGTGAGAGACCGTGAGCTTGTTACTCTTGGAGGGAGACCTCCTAGTTGGCTTGGCGGTTGGTGCTCCGGTGATCTCTTCAAGGAAGATTGTGAAGAGGCCCGGGCTTCTCCTTCGTGGAGCTTGTGAAGTGGTTGTGGAGTTTGCCATCTCCGGAGTGGAGGAAAAGCTAACCATACGGAAAGGGGCCATTATCCTTCGTGGGTGTGGCTCGGAGAATAGGGTGAGCCTTCGTGGCGTTGGGGAATCCTTCGTGGGACCTCCACTCCTCCAAACGTGACGTACCTTCTTGCAAAGGAAAGGAACACGGGAATAAATCCTTGTCTCCGCGTGCCTCGGTTATTTCTATACCCGAGCTTTCTTTCCTTGTGATAGCCATCATGCTTGAAGTTCATATATCTTGTTATCACTTGTACTACATATATCTTGTGCCTATCTTGCTTAGCTCTAGTTGTTGTTGTTGCACTTAGGTGAGCCTAGCATATTTAGGATTTGTGCTTGTAAAATACGTTAGTTTAATTCCGCATTCTTACAAGCCAAATCCGTAAGAGTTTTTAAAACGCCTATTCACCTCCCCCCCTCTAGGCGACATCTCGTCCTTTCAATTGGTATCAGAGCAAGGTCTCTCCTTGTTTAAGGCTTCACCGCCTTGAGAGTAAAGATGTCGGCTAGTAATATAGTGCACAATGATACAATGATCCTTAATGGAACAAATTATGTTTTGTGGAGAAATTGCTTGCTTTATAACCTTTGGACCTTGTTTCCAAATATTGAGCAATTTCTAGATGTAGGTTTTTCTCCTCCGATGGATCCTCAAAATCTATCTTTAGAGGATGAGAAAAACTTACATCTTGAAGCTCAAGTATCTAATGAGCTTTTATTCTCCTTGAGACCAGATTTTCGTAGGTTCTTGATATATATAAAGCGAAAGTCGTCTCATGAGATGTGGACCAAGCTTAAGGAAATGTTTGGTGGATCCATTTCTCATTTGGTCGGTGGTGTCTCCGAGGAGCTCTCTTTCCCTTCACATCATGAAGAGCTCCAAGTTGCTTCCACCTCCGGCCGTGATGATATATCATCTTCTTCCACTTCACCAACGTGTTGCAAGACACAAGGTAATGATATGGTGAGTGGTGAGGAAAATTGCAATATTGATTCTTCATCTCTATCCCATTGCAATGTTTCCTCTTTGGACTTGAACACATATAGCACTAAAAATAATCTACATGCTTGTGTTGGTAGACCTTGCATATCATGTGTAAATTGCTTACATAGATCTCATGATGATATGCTTGCCTTGTCTTGTTTCCATAATCAAAATGCTTCTATTTCCTCTAGCTGTTTGTTGACTAACAATGTAGAGGAAACCGAACACTCTATGGATCAAGACACGATTTCAAATAGGGATTCAAGAATATCTTCATCTTCATCCTCCAGTATGCACATGTGCCTTATGGCAAATGGATCAAAGGTATCTCCTACTTTGACTCCTAACACATCCTCTAACGATGGAAGTGATGATGATGATAATGATGAAGAATATAATACTTTGTTGCATGATATGGGGATGGTATATGCTTCTCTTCATGGTAATAAAGAAGCTCGTGCTAATCTCGAACACTCTATGAAAACCTTAAATAAATACAAGGAAACCATCGTGGAGTTAGAGTCTCATATTGAAAATAGGAGACTAAGAATAGATCTCCTCAAGCAAGAGCTAAAAGATGAGAAGCATACTAACTTTATGCTTACACAAAAAATTGAATCCTATGAGCTTGAAAATGAAAAATCTATTGGTGATGCTTGTGCTACTAACTCTACTTCTCGTGAAGCATCTATATTAAAGGAGAATGTTCAACTAAGGGCTCAACTTGATTGGCTAACTAGCAATTGTAGGGAATTGGAAGAAAGCAATAAAACGCTCCTCTTGAGGATCTCCTAACCTCCTATGATGAGCTAAAGTTAGCTCATGAGGCTAGTATCACTAAGGTAACATCTTGTGAGCCTCATGTGGACATTAGCACAATCTCTACTACAAATGATATATTTCCATGTGCTAGTCCTTGTAATCCATCTAGTCAAACTATTGATACACCTTGTGTTGAATTACTTGCCTTGGCTTGTTGCTCTAACAATGAAGCTTCTACTTCCTCTAGTACTTGTATTTCTACTAACCATGTAGAGGAAATCAAAGAGCTCGAGGCCCAAGTCCTTTCTTTGAAGAAAGACTTGGAAAAGCGTCATGAAGGGAAATCCGCACTTGACAAGATGCTAAGTGTGCAACAATTCCCCAATGACAAGAGTGGACTTGGATTCAACTCCAATGACAAGAACAAGTCCAAGAGCATGAGCAACAAGAAGAAGGGCCAAGACAAAGTCAAGGATCCGGCCAAGTTGGTTTGCTTCAAGTGCAAGGTTGAAGGGCATCATGTTAAATCATGCCCATTGAAGAAGAAGAAGCACTTGAGAGAGAAACAACAAGGGAAACGGCCACAAGTTCAAGGTCAAGGTCAAGCTCATGCTCGACCTCAAGTTGAAGATAGGCCACTTCCCAAGAAGAATCAATATAAAGTTCCCCAAGAGAAGAAATCAATAAAGAAGAGAAAGGGGAACACTTGCTGCTTATGCCATGAGAAGGGGCACTTTGCTTCTTCATGTCTAAGTGGTACCTTATCCAACCCTATCATTGTTGATGATGATTATTCTCTTGGTAAGGATAAGGATGGCAATGTGTTTGCCAAATTTGTTGGAACTTAAAGTGGTTTCAAGAAAATAACCATTTGGGTTGCCAAACCTATTGTGACTAACCTCTTAGGACCGAACTTGGTTGGGGACCAACAAGCTCAAACTTGATCAATAGGTGCATGTGGAGGGAATTGGAGGCTTGGCTACTTCATGAAGAATTAAGGGATCTTCATATATTATATTTTGACCAAGCCAAGTCGTATGGATTATCATCTATATCTTATATCCAATGTTCCTCTTTGCGGTAACTTATACTTCAACTCTTCATATTTATTGTAAGTTACTTGCCCCTTTGCATGTTTGGTTTTGTACCAAATATGTGTTTGTATGTGTTTTTTTTACTTACCTATCTTGTGTATTCAAGTATGTTTGTTTGACTCATCATATACTTGTGTATTATTCAAGGAAGATTGTGAAGAGGCATGGGCTTCTCCTTCGTGGAGCTTGTGAAGTGGTTGTGGAGCTTGCCATCTCCGGAGTGGAGGAAAAGCTAACCATAATGAAAGGGTCATTATCCTTCGTGTGTGTGGCTTGGAGAATAGGGTGAGCCTTCGTGGCGTTGGGGAATCCTTCGTGGGACCTCCACTCCTCCAAACGTGACGTACCTTCTTGCAAAGGAAGGGAACACGGGAATACATCCTCGTCTCCGCGTGCCTCGGTTATTTCTATACCCGAGCTTTCTTTCCTTGTGATAGCCATCGTGCTTGAAGTTCATATATCTTGCTATCACTTGTACTACATATATCTTGTGCCTATCTTGCTTAGCTCTAGTTGTTGTTGTTGCACTTAGGTGAGCCTAGCATATTTAGGATGTGTGCTTGTAAAATAAACGTTAGTTTAATTCCGCATTCTTACAAGCTAAATCCATAAAAGTTTTTAAAATGCCTATTCACCCCCCTCTAGGCGACATCTCGTCCTTTCACCGGCTTCGGCCTGACGCCACCCTACTGCCACCTGCCCCGCTCTGGCGCTCCCTCCCCAGTGTCTGGCCACGGGAGTGCTGCCTGTGTTATTTCTGGCCAGATCCAGATCTGAAAAAAATTGGCGTCCTCCGCGTCTGGCTATGTCAGTATTCCTCGGTGCCCAGTGATCTTTGACGACACCAACTATGGGGAGTTTGCTGCCTTTATGCTCATCCACATGCATGGTCTTCGGCTGTGGGGTGTTCTTACCGGCGAGGTCTCTTGTCCGCCACAGCCCACTGCTCCTGTGCCTCCTACTCCGCCGTACGTGCCACATGCCCTTGCTGAGGATGCTACCCAGGCTGATCGGGATGCAGCCAAGTCTGCCGAGACTGCTGCTGATGAGGCATATGAGGAGCAGGTACTTGCCTATTCAGAGGCCATTGGCTCCTACCGTGATAGTTTGGCTACTTTTACTCAGTGGTGTGATGAGGATGCTACAGCTGCCGCTGTTCTTTCGAAGAGTGTTCAGCCACAGTTTGCTTCTGAGTTTATGGGCCTCACTACTATTGCAGAGATATAGTCTCACCTTCGGCAGCGCTATTAGCCTTCTGGGGATTCTCTGTACTTGTCTATGTTGCGTCAGGAGCATGATCTTCAGCAGGGTGACTCTACTGTTGATGAGTTTTACACCCAGAGTGCGGCGATCTGGCGCCAACTTGACTCCCTTCGCAGTGCTGTCTGTGGTACTTGCCAGCGTTGCCAGACAGTGCGTTCAGATATGGACTTTCAGAGGATCTATGAGTTCCTGTCTAGACTTCGTCCAACGTTTGAGCCCCGTTGCGCCCAGTTGTTTTCTCGAGGCCGTGTTCCTATCTCAGAGGTGTTGACTGAGCTTCGTGCTGAGGAGACTTGTCTGTGTGGTGCTGGACTGCTTGGGACACCTTCTGTTCTTGCTGCTCGAAATCCCTCTGCACCTGCACCGCCGCTTCTACCCACACCAGTGTCTGCTGCTTCTGGAGGAGCCCGCCCTTCTCGCGGTGGGGGTCGCCCTCGTCCTCCTCGTTTCCGCACTCACTGTCGGAGGCCTGGTCACCTTGAGTCTGACTGCTATCAGAAGCAGTGGGTTGTGCCTCCTCATGCTCCACCTTCAGCGCCTGGCACCACCAGTTTTACTGAGCAGGATATAGCGAGACTTCAGCGTCTTCTTGCCTCCTCCGGCTCTGCTTCGACGGGTACGGCTGCCTCCGCGGCTGTTTCCTCTACACAATCAGGTACATCTTCGTGGGTTCTGGATTCTGGAGCTTCTTTTAACATGTCTCCTGATTCTTCCTCTCTTTCTTCTCTTCGTCCTCTCCCTCTTCATGTTCGTGTTCTTACTGCCGATGGTACTTCTCTTACTATTGCTGGTCGTGGCACTCTTTCTACTCCCTCCTTTTCCATTCCTGATGTTTCTCATGTTCTTCGTCTTACCATGAACTTGTTTTCCGCTGCTCAACTTGGTTGTTGGGTCATTCTTGATGTTGATTCATGTTCTGTTCAGGACACTCACACTCGGGCACACTGGTTGGGGCTGGCCCTCGGTGTCGTGACTCCCAGGGACTTTGGGAGCTTGACTGGCTTCATATTCCTTCTTCCACCAGTTCACCGACTGCACCACATGTGCTTGCTGCTTCCACTACCGCCTCCTTTCAGCAGTGGCATCATCGTCTTGGTCATCTTTGTGGTTGTCGCTTGTTGTCTTTACTTCGTCGAGGTCTTCTAGGGCCTGTCTCAGGAGATGTCTCGCTTCAGGGTTGTCATGGTTGTAGACTTGGTAAACAAAATCAGTCACCTTATCCTACTAGTGAGTCTGTATCTCAGCGCTCCTTTGATTTGGTCCATTCTGATGTATGGGGTCCCGCTCCCCTTGCTTCCAAGGGGGGCCAACGCTACTATGTTATTTTTATCAATGATTTATCTCGCCACACTTTGATCTATTTTATGACTTCTCGCAGTGAGGTTCTCTCCATATATAAGCGTTTTGCTGCCATGGTCCATACACAGTTTTCCACGCCTATACGTGTCTTTCGGGCTGATTCTGTTGGTGAGTATATCTCCCAGCTGTTGCGTGGTTTTCTTGCTGAGCACAGCACTCTTGCCCAGTTCTCCTGTCCTGGCGCCCATGCCCAAAATGGCGTGGCTGAGCGCAAGCATCGCCACCTGCTTGAGACGGCTTGTGCGATGATGATCGCTGCCTCTCTTCCCCCTCACTTCTGGGCTGAGGCTGTGTCTATTTCCACCTATCTCATCAACCTTCAGCCCTCCACAGCCTTGCAGGGTGGTATTCCTCTTGAGCGTCTTACTGGTCACACTCCTGATTACTCGACCCTTCGTCTTTTTAGTTGCGTTTGCTATGTTCTTCTTGCTCCACGTGAACGCATCAAGCTGTCTGCTCAATCTGTTGAGTGTGTCTTCCTTGGCTACAGCCCTGAGCACAAGGGAAATAAGTGTTGGGATCCTATTGGTCGTCGGATGCACATATCTCGGGATGTCACCTTTGATGAGTCCCGTCCTTTCTACCCGCGTCCCTCCTCCTCTTCCTTCTCGGTGGATGATATCTCTTTTCTCATGTTCCCTGACTCACCTCCTCCTGTGCCTCAGGTCCCTGCTCCGCCGAGTCTCTCACCACCTTCTCCTCCTTCGCCCACAAGAACCCCTCTCCTCCCTCACCACCTTCCCCACCCTCCACACCTTCCTCTCCCATGTCACCTTCCTCGCCTACGGTGGTCCCTTCCTACCCTTTTCACTACTCCTGGCGTCCACGTGAGGATGATGCTACTCCTCCTGACATGCCCTCCACCTCTGGTGCGATGCCCTATCCGTGTGAGCCGACTCATCATCTTCGTGCTCGTCCTTGTCCTCCTCCTGATCGCTATTCTCCCACTCACTACGGTCTTTCTGCTGTCCTTGATCCGACCTCTTATCGGGATGTTATTGCTCATCCCGAATGGCAGCTAGCAATGGCTGAGGAGATTGCTGCTCTCGAGCGTACTGGCACCTGGGATGTTGTCACTCCTCCCTCCTCTGTTCGTCCCATCACCTGCAAGTGGGTCTACAAGATTAAGACTCGCTCCGATGGTTCTCTTGAGCGCTACAAGGCTCGTCTTGTCGCTCGCGGCTTTCAGCAGGAGCATGGCCGTGACTATGATGAGATCTTTGCTCCAGTGGCTCACATGACCACTGTCCGTACTCTTCTTGCCGTTGCTTCTGTACGTCACTGGTCTGTCTCTCAGCTTGATGTGCAGAATGCTTTTCTTAATGGTGAGTTACGTGAGGAGGTATACATACAACCACCTCATGGCTACTCTATTCCCGATGGCATGGTTTGTCGTCTCCGGCGCTCTCTCTATGGCCTTAAGCAAGCCCCTCGCGCCTGGTTCCCGCGTTTGTTTTGTCCCTAGCGCACATGACCATGTGCTCTTTGTCCACACATCCTCTCGTGGTTGGACTCTCCTTCTTCTTTATGTCGATGACATGATCATCACAGGTGACGACCCTGAGTACATTGCCTTTGTCAAGGCCCGTCTTCATGATCAGTTTCTCATGACTGATCTTGGTCTTCTTCGCTACTTTCTTGGGCTTGAGGTTTCCTCTACATGCGATGGCTTCTATATCTCCCAGGAGAAGTATATTCAGGACCTTCTCACTCGTGTCGCTCTTGGTGATGAGCGCACCGTCGAGACTCCTGTGGAGCTCAATGTCCGTCTCCGTGCCACTGATGGTGATCCTCTTCCGGACCCGACTTGCTATCGTCACTTGGTTGGGAGCCTTGTTTACCTTGCTGTCACTCGTCCTGACATCTCCTACCCGGTCCATATTCTGAGTCAGTTCATGTCTGCTCCCACCAGTGTCCACTATAGTCATCTCCTTCGTGTCCTCTGGTATCTTCGTGGCACTATCTCCCATCGTCTCTTCTTTCCTAGCTCCAGCCCCTTACAGCTCCAGACCTACTCAGATGCTACCTGGGCTAGCGATCCAGAGGATCACAAGTCTCTTTCTGCCTACTGTGTCTTTCTTGATGGCTCTCTCATTGCTTGAAAGACCAAGAAGCAGGTTGCAGTCTCTCGTTCGAGTGTCGAGGCTGAGTTGCGAGCGATGGCTCTATTGACGGCTGAGGTGACTTAGTTACGCTGCTTACTTGCGGATTTTGGTGTTTCTGCTGACGCTCCGACTCCTCTCTTATCGGACAGTACTGATGGCATCAACATTGCGCGTGATCCGGTGAAGCACGAGCTCACCTAACACATCGGTGTTGATGCCTTCTATGTGCGTCATGCTGTGCTGGATCAGGTTATGGCTCTTCATTATGTGTCTTCCGAGCTACAGCTTGCTGGCTTCTTCACGAAGGCCTAGACTAGAGCACAACATGATTTCTTTTTCTCCAAACTCAGTGTTGTCGATCCACCATGAGTTTGAGGGGGGTGTTAGAGTTGTATAGTCCCTTTTCTTCTATTCCTCAGTGTATGAGGGGCTTACCTGCACATTGTAACACATGTACATGTACTGGCCTATGACCCTCTGTGAATACTAGTTGCTATCTCTCAACAGTTGCTAGCAGAAGCCCATCTGAAACTGCATGACTTATGTCAGGAGCTCATCTGCTGCAAGCAGCGACAATGCCTATGTTTGACTGTCGAAAGATTTTGCTAACGATGGAGAGTGCATTTGGCAGAAGAGTCCAGGCCGAGAATCATGTTCGGAAGGTGCGAGGGTATAGAAATAGAAGGATTGAGGTTTGGCAACACAATAGCCATTTCAGTACCGGAGATTGTGTCTGCGGAAATGGACACATACCTTCACAGAGCATTTGTTGCGGCAAAGTCAGAAACTCTGTGCTGAAAACCCGAAGCAAGAAAAGCTTTTCGTTCATTCAGAAGCAATGTTACTTCCGTGGTGAAAACCCGAACCAAGAAAGTTACAAAGTTTTTTTTTTTTGCGGGTAGGAAAGTTACAAAGTTTGACCAGATACAAATTGGGCGTTCGTAGCTGTTAAATGAGCATCCGCATTTTGCATCTCGTTTCACAATTTTAATGTCATTTCGGGAAGTGTCACGTCCCCACACTATTCTACTGCGGTGACGGGCAAGTCCCTTATCATATGTCATTTACATTAAAACCAGCTTAGAACTTCCGCTAACATGTCATTTCACTGGTGCAAGGCTGACCCAGGAGAAGACAATAAGGACATTTATGAAGGTCACTTATTTGTCGGGCCAAATTTGCACATATTGACAATAATTTAATCTACCATGATAGGGTGAATAAATAAAGAAGGGTTGTTTATATTTATACAATTTTCTGAATAATATGGATAACTCAAAATTTGGTATTATGTTTGTTGAGTTAAGGAGTGGATGCAAATTTATATTACTTTTCTGGTTGAATTGCACATTCGAAACCAGAATACTCCCTCCATTCACTATTATAAGATGTTTTACATATTTCAATGTGGATTAGATAAGGACCAAAATCAGTGAACCTATACACTGAACGCATCTAGATACATGCATTTAAAAAAAAAACCTAAAACATCTTGTAACAATGAACTGAGGGAGTACAAACCAAATCATCAAAACATTATGGATAAGTTCTGTGCGTATCGATGACAATCGGTACCCATTTTCCAAGTACAAGGCAAACATCTTCATGCATACGGTAGAGCAAAAAAAAACTAGACGCATTTTATGTGATTTGAGTTCAATAATGTTGTTTCAAGACAAAGTTTAAACTACACATTTCATGCGAGCTAGGACAAGACATATTTGACAATGAAACAACCAATAAACAAGTGATGCAACATTCTAGATCAAGTGCCTGTTGGTATTTTGTATATTCTATAAAGTTCTATTTAGGTAAATGGATATTTAGCACATATATTTGTTTACACCTCAAATAGAGGATGATGCACTCTAGAAACATGTACCAACTTTTTAGCCTTCTTCCATAATAATGAATGAAACTGTAATACACACAAACAGATATATCTATGTGCAATTCATCTAAGGTATTGTTCTTCCCCATCATCCATAGATCTAGGTTTAGCCAAAGAATTTTGAAGTAAGCATGTCTCAAAATGAAGCAACTGGGGTCACTTTTCTGACAGTATGTGCCGTAATTTAATGTAACAGGATTTAACATGGTCGCATTAAAATTACATAATAACAAAAAAAATTGGTTTGAAGCTGCATTGTTATGTTATTTTTGTTTGCCAATTATAATCGTAACTTTTACCATTATCAGAAATGAGATGTAATTCGAAAGAGGTAAAAAGGTTTAATATAAATAATTACGATGGAACTATACAATCAACTAACTCACTAGCTTCATGGCGCAAAGTTCACCACACAATGTATATTATATGAGCCAATGTTAAATAGGCATATTAATGTTTTTTCATGATTAAATTTGCACTAATAACCACTCTTCTAATTTATGTTAGATTTATATTTTGAAGCTAATATGTCAGCAATTTTTTACCAAACCTTACTATTTTTTTTTAAAACAAAATGTGATGTTTACATTAAAAAAAACTCTAGC
The DNA here is from genome assembly GCF_022539505.1 of Lolium rigidum. Taxonomy (NCBI): domain Eukaryota; kingdom Viridiplantae; phylum Streptophyta; class Magnoliopsida; order Poales; family Poaceae; genus Lolium; species Lolium rigidum. The sequence goes on from NC_061508.1 coordinate 348,831,968, forward strand.
TTAATATGTTTGATTGGTAGAGAATTTATATCTTTATCAAGAAAATTTTGATTTCAGTGTGATTATGTTTAATTCCCATACAACCAAATGTCTAAAAGAAATTTTTTGAAGTGAAAATACTCTCTCCGCTTTTATATGTAAGGCCACTATCAAAAATACATTTTGCCAATATGTAAGGCCACTAATACTAACCGGGGCGAAATTAATTAAATTTTTACCACATAGATGGTGCTTATTAATGTGAAAGTTGCATGCAACCATAGAGAAAAATGCACCACATGCAATATGCTTAATTTTTCTGGAACAAGAGACCACTCACACATAATTAATCATGATATTAATTACTTGGTTATGCTTTCTTGGTACCTTGAATATGAGTTTGTGGCCTTATATATATAAACGGATGGAGTATATTTTTTCAACACAATGAATTATATATTATGCGGGTGAATTTCCTTCCATAGTTAAGGAAATTTTCTTCGATTTAATAAAAAATATGACTTGTTAATGTTGTTGCTTAAGAATCAAATATTGGAATTCAGAATATTGTGTCCACTTGAGAGTTATATCCATCGGAATAGGAATATATTTCCTTCAAAATCAAAATATATTTTCACCATAGAGTTGCACATGCTTCAAATGAACTTGGACACACTTACAAAAAAAAATGAATTTTTTGCTGGATTACTTTCTATAGTAGGTCGCTAGCTTGGAAGCTCTCAAACTTCACCTTTTTATTGTAGGGGTTAGTGACAACTTGTCTATCTATATGTCCATCCGAGCGGCCAAGCACATCGACTGTCAATCATCCATTATTGAAATCCAATGCTAATAAGCCATTTTTCTCTTAGCTAGTATCAAAGCAGTCTGATTCACTTCTATGGTAAGACGGATTGTGGTCTTTACAAAGTTTGTATGGAGTCGCTTTTGTAGCAACATGCCTTGAAATCATCTGCCCATATAGGTTTGGGCAAAAGCTCATGTCATGTTCTTGGATATCTTCAATCTTCTTCTCATGAACTCTGTCAAGATCTTGCTATTTGACACAGCTTGTCTGTTGGCTTGTACATAGTACGGAGATGAATTGAGCATTTTATCTTACAGAAATCAATAAATTCTTTTATTTCCTTTGCATAAGTGACGAGGCTTGATGTGTAGCTAGTCAAGGTCCTAGGAATGCCGAATCTATATATAATATGCTCGGTTATGAGCTAAAGAACCGCATTGTGTGCCACAACCTTACATGTAGCTGAAGAACATCGTTTGTTATCATACTCTGACAATCTCTCATCCGTGCTCTCCATCGCTATGGTTACTTGTCTACTCAGACAGGAGTATCATACGCGGTACATTAGAGTGCATGCTCGCTCTTCTGATACTCCAGTCAAACCTAGGACTTGCGTCGTTAGGATGTTTGTAATGCAAGTAGGCTTCAATCGTTAAGTGGTTTTACTTCAGTGTTGTCGCAATAGCAAGGGTATGGAGGAGAGAGATGTAGATGCTGCCTTTTTTCCAAGTTGTTTGTTTGTGATAAAATTTGACCTGAACATATACTAACACGATTGATCCGTTCTACTCCGTATATACCTAATCTCAGCATCTGAGGTTTCTACTTTGCGGTGGTTGACTTCCTGCGCGCTCAGGGAATGGTGGGGAATAGGAGAGGTTGGTCGTTGCCAGATGAGCTACAGACCTGCAGTAATGCTGTCAGCCTGCTTATCAGTGTCTAGAAAGCATAGCACACAACCTGAAACTCTTACACTTGAACGCTCACCAGATTGGACGAAACAATATCAACAGTTTCCCTAATGTACTGCGTTTTGTTTACAGGAACCAAGCAACACGGACTATACCTAGAGCTACATAAGCTCCCCTCTCTGCATCATTGATACAGAAGAATCCCCATGGGTACAGAAACTCAAGTCAAAACTAAATAAAAGAGAACTTTTTTTTTATCAGGCAAGGTAGTAAAACCAGTTCTTTCTTCTAGCCGGCTTCCCCCCTATACACGGTTAATAAACTTATGAGGTTAGCACTCAGGCGCCGCCACCGGAAATGGCCCGGATCCTGGAGCCAGCCGTCAGGGAGCTGCCACTGCTGATCCGTCCGTGATGTCCTGCGCCGGAATGTTCAGATCTGGCAGCACGAAGCCGTTCGTGGCGGCGTTGCGCTCGGATGCACGAGGCTTCGCTTGTTGCTGCTGCTCTTCGGACCCGATCCTCTTCCGCTTGCTCGAGGAAGTATGCTCCAGCCTTGTCTGCAAGATCGGTAAAACGGGAAATGTCAGTGAAGTTCAGATACGGACAGTGTTTGAATTGAGCTAACAAACCATCCTCATCGACAGCGACAGAGACAGACATTACTTTGAAACCTAAAGTGCAGATTCAGTTACGGGGTCCTAATCCTGGAATGGACAGCATTTCCTGACACACTACCTCTTACGGCGTTCGTCAAGACATGGGCACGGTGAGCTACCACTACGACCAAACGCGTTATATATGTACCAGTTAGCATTTAGATTAGCAGGTCCAGGTCAAGGTCCAGGATGTGTGCCATTACAGTGGCCGGACCTAGCATGCACAACCCCCTGACCCTGATCTTGCCATGCCAGGCCAGATCAGGAAATCGGACAAAACAGATCAGGGACCATTCAGTTAGTTGGTTGGCATAAATATTTAGCGGAACCACTACACTAGAGTCCGTTCAGCTACGCCTTGCGCGTGTGGTGATGCCACACACAGCACAGTTGAAGCAGTACCACACTATAGTCTACAGGTTGCCTGGACGAGATGAGACCTGGGTTGCCGTAGCCCTGCCCGGCCCGGCCACTCTGGCCCTGGCTCCAACAGGGGTAGATGGATCGTACGCCGTGCAACTCCGTTTACAATTGTGGCACGCAGGGCATTGAAGAAGGCCACGAGATCGCCATGCCCGGGTTTGGGTTGGTGGCGTGCACTGGTTATTTACAGGTAGGATAGAGTGGCAACTTGTCATTCTCTATTTATTGGGAAAGATTTGTGGACAGGCAGGGTACGGGCAGTGAAAACGAAGCGTGCGTACACAGTGCACGGCCTGCCTTCACACTCTTGCTACTGTTCATCCATTAGCACAGAACAGTGAATGCACGATCCCCTACGGAATGCCAAGGGAAGCTGATCTGCTGACAGGAGCTTCCATTTTCTACCACATGTTGGTTCGGACAGACATCTTGAAGCAGCAGCTGGCACTGATGCGGAAGTAAAAGCGCATCTCCATCTTAGGAAGTCCCGTTAATGGCACCACAGGTGATTCAAGCCTCTGCAGGTGGGCTCGACGGGCCCACGCGCAGCGACACGCGGTGGCTGAGAGCGATGTGAATGAAAAGACAAGAGAAATAAAAGACGAGGGAAAATCGATATCCTAACCTGCGTAAAGCTTATCTCAACGGCACCCGTCACTGTCCGTTTTCTCAAGGACAGCAACAACAACAACCGTGGTTGAGAGGGATGTGTGTGTGCACTGAAGCTCTGAGATTCTCAAGGAAAACCAAAGAGAACAAATACAATACTCGTTCTAGCACAAGGGGATAAATTAAGCCAGCCAAGGGATCCCACTACAGTCTATTATTTCCTGCAAACCGGAAAGTTTGTTTGGCATCGATCGCTTCACTTGCGCTCGAAGCCAACGATACATGCTAGCAAGTGCGCAAGGAGAATTTCCATTCTCTGTGGCTTACGATTGCGCACTCGATCGAATCGCTACATACTAGCTGGAAGCGCACGGTGGCGTAGGAATTAGGAAGGGTAGGAGACTGACCTCTAGCGTGCTGTTCTCCTTTGAGAGGGACGTGCAGGCTCTCCGCAACGACTGCATCTCCTGTTTTCAGACACCAAGATGGGAGAACACGATCAGACTAAATTAGCCAGAGAGTCTATGCGTGGTACGAAAAATACTATACAGGCCGGCCGTCGTCAAAGGAGGAAGTGATTAGCATGCAGTTACCTGTCGAAGGCCGTCGTTCTCGGCCGCCAGGGACTGCACCAGCTGCTGGACCTCCGGGAGCCTCTGCACATCACAAAAACCCGCGAGGAAAATCAGGAAAAAAAAATCAGAAAATTAAGCATAGCCAAAAGAAAATGTAAGACGTGGGGTTTTCTAAAGAAAAATATATGCGAGATTTGACGCTATATATGGTTCGTTGGTGAGTTGCTGGACAGGACCGACCGGCCGGTGGTGTGACGAGGTGCGGATTTTTTCAGGTTCAGGCGGCTTTTGCTCCTTTTGTTTGTGCTTTGGTGTGCCAAGCATCATGCGCTTTTGTTTGCAGCAATCGCTCTGCCCGACCTGTTCTGCCTTGCAGTGGCAGCGGTTGCACCAGCTAGCCGCTTTATTCCATCCTAGTATAAGCTAGTACTCCGTACTGCTAAAAATAAGCTAAAAAATGCCAGCCATTTGAGCATCCTATCTCCAACGACCGATCCTGCCTCGGTGGACCGCGCGCGCCTAGCTACTGACTAGGCCGACACGCTTGCTTAATTCGTTAGATTCTAAAATTAAGGCCGATCGAGCAGGAGTTGTGCGTGGCTTACCATTTTCTTCCGCGACCGCTGTCCCGCGGGCCGGGGCTGCAACACCGTCGCGGGTACCGGGAGGATCAACGCGCGCCGTGCTCCGGCAGATGCCACCTGCTGCACGAGAAAGAAGCGAGATGAGTCATGCAGTTGAGATAGCCACGATCAAGCTGCTGGTAGAACGAGATCGGGGACTAGAGTCCAACCAAACTCACAACACAGCAGGTGGAGAGCCAGGAGCGGGGATGGAAGAAACCAACAGCAGGGGACGCATGTTGTTTATTTTATTTTTGAAAGAGGAGATTCCAGGTTAGAGTAGGGAAAGGAATGATGACGACGGGATGAAGCCCAAAGTGACCAACTCCCCACCAAGAACGCACCGGCCTTGAACCGAGCCGCGTGGATTGCTCGCTCTGTCCACTAGGCAGGAGCGATCACGTGAAACGCATTACGAATTTGAAATCGAACTGCAGTACACAGTAATAGCACGAGCCTGCCCATCCATCTGCCCTCGTCCTGTCTCCAACACTCGATGATGAAACCAAATGCTCCGTGCGATGGGCCTACTTGCATGCTACAGCTTTGTTTTCCTCACCACCACGCCTGTACGAGACAGTGACAGGTGGGGCCGCACGGTCTACGCTGGCAAGCGAGAACCCGACTGACGCGTGGCAGGAACCAAGTGGCCAGGACACGCCACTGACCATGCTACAGCGCGCACCGTGGCTTCGGCTCCGTGTCCGGCGCCACGGCCAGACACGGCGCGCGAGCCAATCGCGTGGACCGCTCGCGCGCGCCTTGCTCCGACCGCCGAGCGCCGACGCGCCCTGGTTGACCCCGCGATAGCCCCAGCTGCGTGGCGGGCGGGGCCCGGCAGAGGATAGATAAGATGACCGGATTGGGCACTGACAGTTGGGGCTTTTGGAGCGGTATGGCCGCGTGAGAGTGGCTTCTGGTTCTGGTTGGGTGGGTGACTCTTGGGTGGCTAGTTGGCTTGGGTTGGGTGGTGGCAGCAGGAGCCCCACGGACGGCACCAACCGATGTGAATTGCCGCCGCTGCCCCCCGCAGTCAACTACCAGCCGGATGTGGAATGATGACGCTGCTGATATTGCTATCTATATCTATCCACACGCGCGAGATTAAACACTGCAAAATCATTTTCGGTGTGCCACTGCGCAGACAACCCATCGGTAATTCGAGATCTGCGGCGAACAGCAAAATTAACGACCGGAAAAGTCGAGAAAAGGGGCGGAGGAGGGTGGAAGGAATGAGGGAGAAAAGGTCCCGCGCGCGGACGGTAAAGCGGGTGAGGTGTGTTGTGGAAAAGCGATGTTTCATCCACAAGCCATCCGCCTCTCCTCTGGGTGGTGACACGGTTGAGCAGGGGCAGTTTGGTCAGACAGACCGGTGGATGGACGGGAAGCGAAAGCAGGCGGGCAGCCAACCAGGCGAAAGGAGGACGGGAAGAAGACTTGCAGAGGAGAATAGGATGGCAACGCACCTTGGCCGAGGAAGAAGGCGGGGTGGTAGCAGCGGTGCTTGTTCCGGCGTGCGCGCGGGCGACCGCCGGTGCCGGCGGCGAGCAGAAGGCGCCGTCCTCGCCGCCGCTGGTCGACGCGCCGGACCCGGACACGCCGCAGCTGTAGTCGAGGGGGGACGCCGGGCTGCCTCGCGCCCACCGGCCCTTCGCCGCGGAGCCGGAGACGGAGCCCGACGGCGAGCGGCGGCGCGAGGAACGGGACCGCTTCCCGCGGGTCACCGCCGGCCAGGCCTTCTGCTCCTCTTCGTCCTTCGTCGTCGGCGCAGGCGCAGGCGTGCTCCTCCATGGCGGCGTCCACCCGGCGAGGTCCCCCGCGCGGAGCGAGCAGATGATGCCCGCCGCCTCCTCCTCCAGCGCCGCCGCCACCCCGCCGCCGCACGCGTCCGCCTCCGTCATGGCCACTGACCACCTCAGCTGCGAGAAAAGGGGAAGGGAGGCGTGGAGGAGAGAGAGGAGGTAGGCGAGGAGGGAGGAGGAAGGTGGAGTGGAAATGAGGGGGGCGTGTGTATGTGCGTGGAGGCGAACCAACGCCACGGCGTGCCGTCCCGGGGCCTTTTAAATCGCCCGACGGAAAAAACATAAAATATCCTTCCTGGCCCCACTCGCCCCGACTCCACTCTCCTTCCGTTCCGTCGCCCGCCCCGCCCACCTACAGCTACGCGCCGCGCCGCGACCCCCGCCCGCCACGTCCTCCCGCCATGACGCGGCGCATCCGACGCTGGCAAATGGGTCCGATGTGTGGCTTCTCCAGTGCGTGACGCCGACCCCGTACGTACGACGCCGCAGGTGGGGCCCCGACCGACCGGTGCTGTGCAGCCGAGATGATGCCGATGATGCCCCAGGTGGGTCCGGGATGTCTGTGTCCTCTAACGCAGGGGTGGTCTTGTAATTTTCACGAGGAGTAGTACGCCGGAAGGCAAGCGAGTGTGCTTGGAGAAGGAGGCTGCTGACCTGCAGACTGCAGTGGGCTCCTTCCTCTCTGGGTTTCCGTGTGCTGGTGGACGAGCTATCTATCTACAAACGGTGCCGGCGGAACGGAAAGAAAACAATCCCCGACGTGCGGCGGCGAAGCTTTCAGCTTTCAGTGTTCAGTTCCCATGCGGATGGTTTACGTGGAGATCTTGCGAGCTGCGGTGCCGCCCGTTTCGGCGCCCCAAAATAAAAGCAATTGACTTGGTACTGCAGTTAACCAACCCCAGATGGATTAGTTTACTGCAACGCAGCCTGTAAGTGGAACTCTATAAAATGAACAAGTGGAACCAACCCTGTGACCTCTCAAATTACTTCATGCGTAGTACCAGGTACCGAAACTTTCGTACTAGTCCCAGTATTTATTTAAGCAAACAGGACCTGGCCTTGGCGTATCACGTGTTAGCTGAGCACTGAAAGCGCGACGCGATACTCTGACGACGTGCCTCGGCCCTGGAGGTCAGAGGGACCGGGCGCCGAGCCGCTGCGCGCGGGCCCGGGTCGCGCCGGCTCGAAAAGCGGAGCGAGAGATGGTGTATGATTTTGGATCTGATGCCAGAATTTGTCCACCCGCCTGGGCTGGCTTGGCCGACATTGATGGCTATGGCTCGATTGCGCCACTTGCTACTAGTAGCACTAGCTAGCCCGTGCGTGCATGCGCGCGGCATCGCGCGATCGCCGGTGCCGTACGTCGTGTCGCTTCTCCCTTTGTCTCGTTGGTTAGCTAGCTGCATTGCACGTTTTCTTTCTCCCTTCTCCTTGGTAGATACTCTGTGGTCTGTGGTGCATACCGGTACAGTACTTTCTTCTTCCTAGTCCCGGCCCTGGGGCAGGGCGAGCGGGGCAACCGCCCTGGCCCTGAGGACTAAGGGCATCTCCAACGCGGAGACCCAAATCTAAAAACAGAGACCATTTTCGTCTGTTTGGGTAAAACCTGCTCCCAACGCGCGGATCTATACTAAAAACGGACAGTTATTATGTCCGGCGCGACCCAAAGCCGGACCAAATTTGGGAGCAATTTGGGGCGAGCTGGACGCATGCGGAAGTCCGTGGTCATCCGCGCGTGTCCTCCCAAACCCCACATGGCAGCTCGACTAGTAAATCCACCCAGATCCCCACAGCCTTCTCTCTCCTCCGTCCTTCTCTTTTCTTTTTTCGCCATGGATGTTGGCTTCGCTTCCCACCGAATAGGGCTCGCCGGCCAACCGCCGCCGTCGAGCTCGCGTGGAGGCTCCCCGCTAAAGACGATCCCTTTTTTTTCGTCCATGCCGGAGGTCGCCGTGGCCGAAACGGAGCACGGGCGCGAGAACGGACGCCGGCCGCTTGCCACTCCGTCGTGGGCGGAGCTCGCCGCGACGGGCGCGAGCACCGGACGGGCGGGGACGGGGCTCGCCGCGACGGGCGCGGACAGCGCCGGCCGCGTCGGCCACGGGCGGGGCCGGAGCTGGCCGTGCGCGCACGGGCGGGGCGGAGGCCACGGGCATGGCTCGTCGGGTCTCGGGCCGCGCGGGGCTCGCCGTCTCGGCCGTGTCGCGCCGCGCCTCTGCGGCCGCGCGGGGTCTCGCCGTCCCGGCCGCGCGGGGCGCCCTCCGGCTGCGACGGGCACGGACACGGGCGGGCGGGCGGACATGGCCAAGGGCGGGCGGGCGGACATGGCCAAGGGCGGGGCGGGCGGACATGGCTACGGCGGGGCGGGCATGGGCGAGGGCGGCGCTTGCCCCGACCGGCCACGCGGCGCGGGCGGGCCGCGACGGGCACATCGCGTCGGGCACGGGCGGGGCGCCGCCGGCCGAGTCGACGGCGGAGCGGCCCGGTGCGCACCGCGGGGCCGGAGCTCGCCGCGTGGGCACGGGCGGGGGCGGCCACGGCCACGGCCACGGGCGAGGCGGAGCCGGCCGCACGAGCCACGGGCGGGGCGAAGGCCGCGGGCGTGGCCTGCCGAGACGCCGCCGAGCTCGTCGCCGGAGCTCGTCGGCCGGAGCACGGGCGGGCGTGGCGGAGCTCGGCCGGGTCGTTTCTTGGCCAACTAGTACTAGTACATGGGAGAAGATGAATAGTAATTTGAGTCTCACTGCGTTGGGGAAGAAAAAAAGACACGGACGTTCTCATCTGTCCGCGTGTCCGGAGGCCGACCCAAACAGTCAAAATCGGACGCGAAAACGTGTCCGTTTGGGTCACAGCGGGTTGGAGATGCCCTAAGGGACCCTCAGCTAGTACTTCTCTATACGGTTGATCATAGCCCAAAAATTACAGATCCATCCCGCAGCCCCGCACGTACAAACGAACAACCCTAACAGCGCGCGGCCGCCGCGAGTCGGCGCGAGCGCGGACGCCGGACGGAGCTCGACGACCGCCGTAGGCTGGAGGCCACGATCTGCCGATCTGGGTAGCTCCGCGGCTCGGCGCTGTGCATCAGCCGGACTTCTTGACGACCAGTTTACTGACTAAGCTTTTTTATATCCTTAACGATTGCAGCAAGTGGCTACCTACACTACTAGTTCCCATCGTATTCAGCGAGTAATGAGTCAATTGGAGTTTAAGAACGATTCTTATTCGCAGATTTAGAAATTACTAGTTGAATGCCCGTGATTCGCCACGGTTCCCTACCTTATGCCTCGTGTAAAAATATTACATGACTCCCTACTTTATGCATAGTGTTACACATATTATACGTGTAGATAACACACGTAAACATTTAAGTACATAAAAAATAATCACATGATATGTAAAATATCTTAAGGTTTCATCACATAATTCAGTGTAATGAGTATAAAATGCAACGACCACCACATTACTACATCTATTATTTATTAAAGCCATGTGCCCGTGGTGCGACTAAGATATGCTCGCACAACATTAGGAATGTTGTCTTCAACTTCATTTGCAAGGTACTTGAGTATGTGTATCAAAAAAATTCTTTCTCAACTCGTAACCATCCTGCACAAGCAATCTATCGAGTTAGCATGAAATTTTCTTTTCATAAAAATATAAGAATGTGAATATAAGGTACTCACGGTGCAAATTGGATGAACACATCTTTTACCATCCTATGAAAGCATAAAAGTAAATAGTACTAACTAACCAGACAAATTTCTGCAAATGAATGAAAAATATTATTATCTTAGTCATTAGAACAATAATAAAATAAATGTATTATAATGATAACCACAGAAATCACATGTTGGGGCTTGTTGGTATTGAAATACTGTGAGGGTATTTCTGTGGCCAAAAATAAATATCAGATATCCATCCAGTTTGTGCTATTTCAAGAGCGTAATTTAGATACAACGAGTACCTTTGTAATTTTAATTGTACCTCTATTTTGATAGAAGTTCAGAAAAGGGGTCCAAAATAGATACACGACGCTCATGTTTGTCGATGGTGAACAAGATGAAGTCCCCAACTAATGCGTGTGGCAAATAAATCTGCAAATGGTGACCACTAAAATACATAAATCATGGTAAGAATGGACAAGGGACCTTACACGATGAGATATTATTGTCTATCTTAGATCAACTATGCAAAAGTGTTGCCAACTTATTAATATTTGGTTTTGTGTGCTAACTTGGATGTCATGTACCATCGAGCATCGCTGACTGAAATATAAGAAATAAAGTTCAAAACCATGGCAGTGACAATAACCATGTGAGTATAATAACTTACACAAAATCAGTCCATGTTGTGCACATGAGGCTCTATCAATAATTGTATCTTGCCGCATGCCACTACGTGCACAACCATGTTGAAATTATGCTTGTCCATAGGCTGGTCCATCCTGAGTATGTCTTGAATTTGCTTTAGAGTTAACCCTAGTGGATAAGGTTTGGAGCTTCACACTCATTCTTGCACATGCCCACATACAATATATATACGTATTTATCATCTATAATTGGACACGTAAATACATTTAAATTAAGAAAAATTTAGACATTAATGTGTAAAATAGTGGTCCATTGTTGACTATGGTTGGATAAGAATCCATCGTCGCATGTAAGACATTCTAAATTATCATTAGTCAGCAAGGCATCACCTATGTCCACAACTTGGTATTTCTAGTTGCGGACATGATCGATTCAACAAGAGCAAAATGTTCGGTGGTGCAAACATATGCTGCCATGATATATGTAGGTGTGCCCGATTAATTAGGTAAAACATTATCTAGCAAAAAGGAAAGGAGGATAAGCTGAGCGGAACTAAGTACCTTTTGGAATAATCTTTATGTTCGTTTTTTGGCTTATTAATTATGTCGTGCAATGATTATTTATGTATGAACCTCATTTGGATTGGTAGAAGTCTTTGAATCAAGGCCCCCTTCCATTAAGATAGCCTTAGGGCCTACGGAGGTGGCTTCTTTTGGAACATCGACATCTATTTCAATATTGTCCCTGATCTGCAAAAGCGCAATTTTTAGAAATAAATTGTTAAGATTGGCATATGGTAACATGCTTTAAAAAATATAATCGCTCCTTTGCTTGTGTAAAACTTGATGAATTATTTGTCTATTCCACCAACGGTCGTATCTTAGCATATGTCGATGGGTTCTTTTGAAGCATCTGCAATATCTGTCTCCGGGGCATCCATGATCTACAATAATAAATATATATGTTAAATGAAAATGTGGAGATGGATATTTACGATCTCAGAATAACCAAAACATAATAACTATTAATACAATTTTGTAGGTCTAGCATGTTGGACATGATTGATTATTAGAAGGTAGAGCTGCACACTATTCTGCTTTGGTTCCCTCGCCTTCCTTGCTGCTCTGGCGGCAGGAGGGGAGGGGGACCTCGTTTCTCCGTTTTGTAGCTAGGCTAACTAAAAATTGGTGCGCTATAGGTCCCTGCGACTGCGCTGTAAACGTTTGCTGCGCGCTGCTCTAATTTCTCCCCGCCGGACGCTGTATTATTATACAACGCGTGCTCTGACGCGTAAAATGTTCCTTCCCCAGACGCTGTATTATGCAGCGCGCAGCGCGGCGCAAACAACTATTTCGATCATTTTTGGTACGAAATAGATCAGATAAAACACGAAAAAATATGAAATATATTAGAAAATTCGACGGTACAACGACATTTATTTGAAAACTACCCTAATCTACTCTGAGTCCCAGTCGAAGTCCGACGAGTGGGTGGTGTCGAACACCGGAGTGGATGTCCACTCGAAGGAGGAGGAGGAGGAGGACGAGAGGACGATCGCCGACAGTCCGGCGTCGTTTTTCTTCTCCTCCGCCTTCCTCGCGGCCTTCTCCGCCATCCTCGCCGCCGACGCTGGTCGCGGTCCGTCTTCTTCTTCGCCGCTGCCGCCTTCTCCTCCTCCATCTGCGCGTAGAACGCCTCCATCGCGGCGACGTCCTCCGGGAACTGCCGCGCCCACTCGAGGCGGAGGCGCTCGTCGCGCTCCGCGATGACGAGCCACTGCTCGAGCTCGCGCTGGCGCCGCTGCTGCTCGCGCGTGACGGCCGGCGACGGTGGCGCGAGCGCCTCCGCTCGCTCCTCGTCCACACATCATGGAAATTCATTGTGCGGCGGGAGCGGCCGAGGCGCCGGGCGACGGCATCGTAGGCGCACGCCGCCGTGCGCTTCTCGAACGTGCCGAGGCGGATGCGCTCCTCGCCGGAGCGGATCTCGCATCGAAGTGGCCGCTTGGCCGCGCGCGAACGCCGCGGTAGCCGGAGGAGGAGCGACGGCGGGAGGCATCGCGTCGGAAGAGGTGGATCGGCGGCGCGGGCGCGACGTGGGAGGCAGAGCGATGCGCGAGAAAGTGGAGCGACACGCGTGCGGTGAAGTTCCGGGCGGTTGGCGTGCGCGCGCGTGGCGTTTGCAGCGCGCGCGGCGGCCGAAGCGACAACTTTCCCGCGCGGGATAGCGCGAGAGCGCGGGCGCGGCAAAACTTTAGCACGCGCGGCGTGCCGCGCGCCCGCCGGAGGTTCGCGCGGGCTCCCGCTCGGGCCGAATTGGCGGTTTATTTAGTGCGCGCGTCTTTGCCGCGTCTCGTTGGAGATGCTCTAAGGGTTTGTCCGCTCGTGGTGTGTCGTTCTAGTGGTGGGAGCGATGTCCGAGCGAATAAATCTGCCTAATTCTACAGCCATACCAGCGGCCACCTTCACGGCAATGTCTCGGAGTTGATTGCAACATGTGCTTGTCGATTCACTCACGACGCCTGCGGCCATGCACGCCGCCTGGGTCACTCATGTTGCCTGTCGCCCGTCCTCGGCCAGCTCTCTCACAACCACTCACCGTCGTCCTCCCCACCCTCCGGCGCACGGTTTCGGTTGCCGGCCTCCCTGCCATCCGGCGCGCGGTTCTAACTGACAGCCTCCGCGCCCCCGACGTTGAATCACGCCACCATCGGCCGTACCGTCGCTTCTCCAACGTGACGCCACCGCTTCCGCAGTAGGCGGCGTTCATGCTCCTCCCGTGGGCCTGGACCAGCCCGCTTCGATGATTTTGCTCCTCGTCACCTCCCGCTCCTACGATTGGGCCATGGCGGGCGTCGACGTTCGCTCCAAAGGAGCTTCCCCGCACGTCTTGCGAGGAGGATGGTGACACAGCGCCACTTGCAGGGCCATGTAGGATTGAGACGCTTACCACTTTTGTTTATTGGTGACCGCAGATATTATCGGCTGATCGCTGGGATGTTAATGTGCGGAGACACCGGAAGCATTTGCTGGAGAATTGTGCGCCGACAACAGCGCCGGAGAGCTGTGCTAGAAGAGCGCCATTGAACTGTGCTCGAAGAGGTGATGCACGTCGAGCAGCTTGACAGGAGCAACTCGACAGGAGCAGCGGCTAGGAGCAGCAGGCGGGCGCGGCTAGGAGCAGCGGGCAGGCATGGAAACGGTGGAATTTTGAATTTTTGTTGAGCTAAGATAGGGATTGTTGTTCCTTATTTGATGCTGGTTGTTACTCTATTTTGCTTCTGCGTGCAATCCCAGAAGAGATTGTTGTTCCTTTTTTTAAGCTGATTGGTTGGCTTTTTTTTTCAAGATTGCGTTGAGATAAATCATCTTGGTAGGCGACGTGGGGGGTATTATTGTCCATCCTGAAAATGTGACACCAGGCATTCACCAGTTTGCTCTTAATAGTAGAGATAAGAGAAAGACTCTGAAGTGTGAAAAAACTTTGCACAACTAGTTTGCATGAAGTATGAGTACCCAATTTTAGTCCTTATTCTCGATTGAGTCTGGCGGTTGGGCAAAAACTCAAGGCAATGGTGCAAGGGTAGAGAGGTATGTCAATGCCGATGGGAAAAGCAAGCGGTCCTTCGTGACACAACACTTTAAATGAATTGGGAGAGGAAGAAATCGAGCGACAGACTGGTTCTAGGACACACAGGTTTCAATTTTTTTGCATTAAGATGTTGGGTTTCACATTTCAGCTAGCTTGTGCTTTGTCTGGTTCAAAATCAATTTGGTTGATTGGCTGTTTCTTCTTTTCACGCCAACGATTTTCTCAACTCAATCCAAGAAGGATGAAAAGTGGACTATTTTGAAAGTTCAAGGTCCATTTTAAACTAAAATTATTTTTTGAAATAAAAAGTGAACTTTCCAAAAAAAATCAAAGACCATAAGTGGACTTTTTTTTTGTTTATATATATGATGGGCCCAGGTTCTAGTTTTGCCCGGGCCCTAAAAATCCCAGGACCGGCCCTGCTTCCTACGCGTCTCTGCACTGTGCGGCCACTGGCTGTGAGCACGATCGATCGATGTAGAATTTGGCTCGTTTTAGTGCACGGTTAGTACTTCCTCCGTTTTTTTTTTCATTTTGAACAAGGGCCGGTCCCGAAGGACCGAGAGCTTCCGTTATACTTCGGTGGTGGACATATAACTTAAAGAAAGGAATAATGGAAAAAAGAAAATTACACGTAGGTCCCTGCGTTTTGCACCAAAGATCCTCTATAGGTTTTCTAGAGACGCAATCGAGGACAGCTCCTTCTCCACTGCAAAGGGAGTGGACGCAGTCACCCTCACAGTCGTGGGGGACGACACCACTTGGGGCGGTGAGGAGAGAGCCAATTGCGCTGAACCCAACGTGCATACATTTCGGCATCAA
Source organism: Lolium rigidum (assembly GCF_022539505.1). NCBI lineage: Eukaryota > Viridiplantae > Streptophyta > Magnoliopsida > Poales > Poaceae > Lolium > Lolium rigidum. The sequence goes on from NC_061508.1 coordinate 348,847,082, forward strand.
GGCCTAGAGGTTAAAGACGACCCACATGCACCGGCTGGAGCTCACAGTAACCGATGCCAGAGGAGGGAGTGGCCGCCTTTCGGGCATAAAGGACGATTGCGAGCCTGTCGCCGGTGTGGAGATACATCCAATAAAAGCAAAGTTTCTCCCATGATGTAGAATCAACAAGTCACCGCCGCATCCACCTAGGGCGGCAGAGGAATCGTCGATTCCATCTTTTCGACATCGAGCCGCATCACTCGGCGCCTCCTCTTTTTTTCTCCCTACCACCACGGCCGGCCAGAGAACGGCGAGACACGTGCTGCCACCATCCCTTCTCCTCCCGCCACCACGGCTGACCAGAGGTAAGATAAGTGCCCGCTAGAGAAGCTTGAGCTAGACATGTAACACAACTTTATTGATAGAGACTGTGGATCTCCCTGTTAGCTTCACCTTCGGCCACCATAGTTGAAGAAACGGAAGGAAGAACCGTAATTTTCCCCAGATCAAGCCGAACAGGTCTAAGGTCTCACTCCAAACTACGTGCACGAAGCCCCACACCGGCACGAGCCCATACCTACCACTACTCTGTACACGACGAGCATCTCCACCCGCCCCGCTATAGATGGCGTCGCGGCCGGAGACGAGTCGGGGCGAGCTCGCTGACGTGGGCATATCTTATCACGTATCTACTGTTACCGTACCTGGTGCGGTCAAACTGAAGACCCACGAAGCCTGTGATGCAATGGCAGCAGAAGCCCATGAACCTGTGTGCAACGCAAGAACTAGCAATACAAGGGTACTCTAACATCTAAACGACTCAGAGTACTAAGATCTGACCTCCTTTATAAGGATCGGGGGGATCGGCAAGGAGAGGAATCTACGATACACAACCTAGAGTACACCATAACCATCACGACAATGATGTAACCCTAAGATGGTTATATCTCGTCCCTCGTGTTGTGTTGTTTATATGCCGACGAATCCACCATCGCATTTTCTTCCCTAAAAGTTTAGCGTGAAAGCGAGCGTAGCGGTAGCCTACCGCTCCGTTTCAGGCCTAAGCGAGGCATTAAGCGCTGAGCGGAAAAAAGCGAAACGACTAAGCGATAAGCGTGCACTTTCGCGCGTTGTAGCAAGATAAGGCGGAGGAAATAGTGGCCTCGAGCATCCATGGTCGTCGGCGACAATCTCCAAAAATTGGCGGCGGTTGAGAGGAAAAAGAGGAAATTAAGGTTGCAGGCATCCCAATCAACAACAATTAAGGTTGTGTGGCATCCGAAATGACGATTCCCAGTACATATAGCGAGATAGAGAGGATGTCCTCTCCAGTTCCTCATCCGCCGCCGGTGAAGGGCCAACTCCGCCGCCCTCTTCCTCTTCCACCAGGCCACCAGGACGGCCACCAGAACGTCGGCTCGCCTCCTCCAAGCAGCCCCGTCATCTCCCCTCCTCCCAGGTGTCCAGAGCCCCAGGCTCCAGAACAAGCTCGACCTTGACGTGGTCGGCCGCCAGTTGCCGCACATCAGGTATACGCTCCCTATTCCCTTTTCTTCTAATTTTCTCAGATGTTGTGTCTCTATGCTACTCAATTTGCTCATCTGCTCATCTGCTACTGCTCGATCTGCTCATCTGCTACTGCTGCGTGGTGCACTGCTGTGTTCTGGTCATGTGTCTCGTACTGTTAGGTTGATTTGTTGCTATGCAACTGCTTGCTTAGTGCTTAGAAATTTTATATCGATTAGTTATTACTGATTAGATGTATTTTATACTGATTTGCTGTGTTGCTGCTACCTGCTGTCTGTGTGTGCTGCTGGACTGCTACTAGTGCTAAGATATTGCAATCTTGTTTCTAGGTACAGAGGTATTGTATAATGGATGTCGATTCAGGTGTTGATGGGTCGGTGCCTGAGGTGCCAATGGTGTTGATCGGCAACTCAAGCGATGTTGGTTGGAAGTATGGCAAATACTGTGATCCATTCAACAAGAGTAAGGTGAAATGTGACTTTTGTGGACATATTAACACCGGCGGCATCTACCGTTTAAAGAAACACATTGTAGGGGTGAAAAATGTTGTGTCCTCGTGCAAGAAGGCTACACCCGAAGCTAAGGAGGCTTGTAAGCTCTTGAGAAAGTCACAGCGACGAAGGGAATAGAGAGGCAACATCAGCAAGATCTTAGAGATGATGTGCATATATCAAGCTCTGTAGGTGAGGGAGTATCAAACTCGGATCCTAACAAAGTGGGTCCAATGGACAAGTTTGTGCGTCCTATTGATGGAAAATCAAGCAAGGAAGAAGCCTTGAGGCAATTAAGTATGAATGAGGCTCTATTTAAGGAGAGAGTGCATCAAGCTTCGCAATATGTTGCTAGATGGGTGTATACACATGGTATGTTGCAATTCCATTTGTCTTTTACTTGCTGATTTTTTTTTACTTGCACATTTTTATTTACTTGATTGTTGTCTTTTACTTGCAGACAACTTACTTGCTGTTTTTTACTTGTTTTTGTGTAGCTATACCATTCAATGCTCTTGACAATGATGAGTTCAAGCAAATGTGTGAGGCCATTGGAAAGTTTGGACCCGGGTATGAGCCTCCTAGTCAATTTGATCTTCGTGAGAAGTTGTTGACTAAAGAATATGCAAGAACCAAGTCTTTGCTATATGATCGTGAAGCGCAAAAGAACAAGCTTGGATGCACCATTATGACTGATGCATGGAAGAACATGAAGAAGAGAATCATAATGAATGTGTGCATGCATTGTAGTGGAGGAACTTCTTTCCTCAAGTCAAAGGAGACCTCGGATGTGTCACATACCGGGGAAGTCATATTTGAACTAGTGGACAAATCAATTGAGGAGGTAGGGGCTGAACATGTGATGCAAGTTTGCACGGACAATGCTTCCAATAACATGGCAGCCAAGAAGTTGTTGCTTGAGAAGAGGCCAAAAATATTTTGGACCTCTTGTGCAACTCATACCATTAATTTGATGCTCCAAGGAATTGCCAACATCAAAAGGTTCAGGTCCATAGTGGATCAAGCACAGAAAGTCACTATCTTCATCTATGCGCATCACAAGACTTTGGCATATATGATGAAATGCACAAAGAGGAGGGATATCATAAGGCGGTGGGTGACTAGGTTTGCTTCCAACTTCCTTACTTTGCAAAGCTTGGCAGAAACGAATGATGCTTTAAGGAGTATGGTGGTTGATAGAGCATGGGAGGAGATGCCAATTGTGAAGACCAAGGAAGGAAAAGATGCAACAGCCACCTTGATGGATGCTAACTTTTGGAAGGGAGTGACACTTTGCTTAAATGTGCTTGAGCCATTGTTTTGCCTTCTTCGTTTCGTTGATGGAGATGTCAAGCCATCTATGGCTTGGCTTTATGGAGAAATGTTGAAGGCCAAGACCAAGATTAAGGAAGGCTTTATAATGAGAAAAACTATAGGGAGACTATAGCCATTATTGACAAGAAGTTGAAAGGAAGGCTTTATAGTCCATTGCACAAGACCGCATATCTCTTAAATCCACACCACTTACGCTAACAAAGAGATCTTTGATGATTCAAGCATGACCGTAGCTCTCATGAGATGTGTGGAGCAATATTTTTGGAGATGATGAGATATCTTTGAAGAAAATGATCAATGAAGAATGGCTCCTATATGAAAACATGGAAGAATCTTTCAAGAAAAACCTTGCAAGTTCATAGGAAAGGGCGGATTACAGTCCCAGTAAGAACAAGTGAAGTTTTGCACTTGTTTTGCTGCAATTTGCTGCTGTTTTGCCCACTGTTTGCTGCTGTTTTGCATGCAGTTTTGCATGCAGTTTTGCTGCTGTTTGGCCCCTATTTGCTACTATTTTCTGGTTGTTCGGCCCCTGTTTTAGTGTTGCTAATGCCTAATAGTCATAATGTTATTATTTGCAGTTTGGATGGTGGACGCTCTATGGAACAGAAGTTCCTTTGTTACAAAAAAATGGCTATGAGGATCCTCTCGTTGACTTCTAGCTCTTCCGGTTGTGAAAGAAATTGGAGCATCTACGAAATGGTTAACTACTTAACTATAGTCTCACAATTGCATTGTTTGTATGTAGTACTCTCAATCTTAAGTCTCATTATTTCTTGCACTTGTAGATTCATACCAAAGAGAAGAAATAGACTAACAATAGATCGCCTCAACAATATGGTCTATATACAATTCAATACAAGGATGTTGTCCAAGAGACAAAGGTTGAAGGATAAGAAGAAAGCTGATTCTCTTCTAAGCAATGATGCATCCAAAGCTCAGGGATGGCTCTTTGAAGGAGGGGATGATCATGCATTGGTTGTTTTTAGAGATGAGGATGGAGATCAAGGTGTGCACCCGACTACGGGGATACCATATGTTGTGATAGGAGAAGCAATGGGAGCACAAGAGCAACTCCAAGCTCGTAGGAGCGCAAGAGTGAGAGATCTTGAGGAGGAGGAGTTCGAGTCCGAGGAAGAGGATGTGCTTCAGGATGATGACATTGAGTATGAGGATGATGATGAGTATTGATCAGTACATGTTCATGATGAGTAGAGATATGCATTGAAGTCTTGGGATATGATGGCATCATGGTATCCATGTGTGCTTAATTCTAGTGTGTTTTGTTTTGTTGTGTGGAACTTGCCACTGGAATTTGGAAACTCTTTTATTTCTAGTAATGTTGTGTGAGACTATGCCACTTATATGTTCTGTGGCCGTGTGGGTCTTCTAATATTGCTTGTTTGAATATTATTGCTTGCAACTTTTAACATTTTCTTAGTAAATGCTAATATTTTCTTGATGCATGCATATAGCTTCTGGAGAAAGTACCTCGAGGACAAGAAAGTGGAGAAAAACAATGCCAGATCAAGGTATATAATCCATATTCTTTATTCTTCTTGCAAAATGTAGCATTATATGGATGCGTGTGGTACAAAATTACAACATAATATGGTCTATTGTATGCCTACATAGCCTTCCCTGCTTCTGTCCATTCGCTTTTACCCTGAACACTTAAGTATCGCTTAAGCAAGCCTAAGCAGTAGTTCCTCTAGGCTGAGCCTCACCACTCGCTTAACGCTCAGCGCTTTTTTGAACGTTGCCTAAAACCAAGTCCATAACTCATGGGCATCATCATGGTCCCCACACATGGGAAACTTGTGCGCTTGAGTCATGGTTTCTGGGGCTCCGGCCTTCAAGATCTACAACTCAACGGTTCAGGAGGTATCAATCTGCTTCCCAAAATGTGGGGCAACATATTTGAGGAAAATCCGTGGAAACTTATCAGATGAAAGAGCCAGGATGTTTCTTGTATCATTCGAAGAGAGTTGTTAAAACCTTATGCAAATGTGCGGCAACATATTTGAGAAAAAAAATCCGTGGAAACTTATCAGATGATAGAGGTTTTTTAGTTTCTTCTGTTTCATGCCGCCTGACCAGACTATAGGCTTCTAACAACAAAGACAGGTCCACGTGAGATGACTGCTCTCCGAGAAACCGAAGCAGAAAACCAAGTGGCACACAAGGAAACAAGTCAATGCCACACATGCACAATTTAGGACAAGTAATTAGCTTGTTCTGTGATTTTGTCACTAAAAGGTAAAAACACAGGAGCCAAGCCTCAACAAATGTGGAGGGTCCTATGGATGGAAAAAATGGAATCCCCGGATAGCATAGACCATTAAAACAGAACAAACTAGGACTGAAGTTATTTAAAATATTTAAAAAAACTCATATATAGAAAAAGCGAAACATAATGAAAACTGTAAATAGTTCTGCATTTACTATTTTGGATCACCATATTGACTTATTATTGCACGCTGGGAAAACCTCATTTCCAAGAAGTAAGCATCTTGTTAGCATGCTTAAGAACAATATACTACAGAATTTGACCAACAAGAGCACATTTGTTTCACCTTTCTTTCTTCACCGAAGCTTGAAGTTAAGGTGCAGAACAGATCATAGGGGACCAATAACTGAAGTGCTAGCTATTCAGCAGCTATCAAGCCAAATTAGTGTCTACAAGTTTTTCGAGAAAAAAATAGTGTCTACAAATTGGTTTGGTTTAACAATGCAGAATTGTACTAGGTAAGGAAAAAACAAAGAACAATGAGGCTTACCGGACAAACTGGTTTAGGAATCTGCACATCTTTTATTCCAAAATCTCAAATTTAGTCAAATGGAAACCAAGGTTTAAAAGTTTTACAGGCATACAAATAAAGAAACAAAACATCTGGTAGCAATAATGGACACCCAATATTCAGATTGGCATTGCACTTACATTGCATGAAACTTCGGCAAAATATCAATTATTTTGCTAAATAAATTGATACTCCTATAATACTACTGTTTGCTACTATTTTCATCAAATTTCACAATAGATGTGGCCATGGTAGGCTGGTAGCTAATCGCTCACTAGTTTGAGAAATGAAATTACCACGTAAAGGGAAAACTGAAACAACAAATGAGAGTTTTCTTTTAAGAGCTAGTGATCGAGCATATGTCCACATATATAGGGACTAATTATAATGTCAAAGGCTTACATTTTACGAAACTTACTTACCCTTTCCCAAAAGATCTCCGAGAACTTGAGAAATAGACAAGCAAAATCACAACTCTGAACTGAAGTAACTACACTGAAGTTAATCCAGCAGAAGCACATTACATTTTGCGAATCTTAGCTGCTTTCTCCCATATATCAGCAAAGATCATAGGACATGCTCTTTTCAGGTGCTCATACCCTTTACTTGCCACCACATCATCCATTTTATCCGACGAGTTGATAAATTCAATGCAAGCATCTTTGAGCTGGTTGGAATGATGCTGGTCGGCTAGAGCTAATGTGGTTGCCACGGTGTCGGCATAGAGATTCTTGGAAAGTTCTCTCTCGCACATCAGCTTCATCCTTTCCATGGCATATCTATCTGCAGCGAAAGTAAATGCTTAAACATTGCTTCATGCTCATCATCATTGAGGTCATCCATCGGGGGCAATGAATCTGTGTAGATGAAATGAACCAGTGCTTTGAAAACAGCAGGCTGCATATCTTCAATCGTCACACTCTGCCCACACTTGTTCCTCATCGGCCCATAGAACTCTGCCTTGAAGACAGGCGACCGCATTGCCAGGATGATCTTATGAGCTGGGAAAACCTGCCCTTCAACCTCGAAAGACACATCAGCTCCCTCATGTGCCTCCAGCAAATCACTAAGATTATCCAGCAAGTCTGACTGCGGAACTTGGACATCAGATTTCATCTTGGTGTCCTGCACCTGTGCCTCCATAAACTTGATAACAGCGATATTGCACTCAATGAGAATGGTGTCATCCAGAATGTACTCATTGACGTCACTCTTCTTCACGAATTCGGCATAACCCCATTCACCACGGTAGTCAAACACAACCGGCTCTATATGCCAAGGGTTTGGCCATGTAAACGGCTGCAGCGGCGGCTGCGTCCCCTGGCTGATGATCAAGGTCATATCGTACAGCGCCCTCACCTTGGTGTTGGCGGTCTTGAGAGCGAGGAAAACTGACACATAGTCTTGGCTGTCATTGTCGTAACCGTCGGGGTAGAAACGGAGGCAGCAGTCGTAGCCGCCGACAGCAAAGGTGGCGGACTGAACGGAGTTGCCAACGCCGAGCCCCCTGTACAGGCTGTAACCTTCGATTTTGAAGAAGTGCGTGCCACACGCAGTCTTGGCGGCGCAGGTGGACGCCGGTCGTCTCTAGGCTCGGGATGCGGACATTGCCGGACCGGAGTAGCGGGGAGCGAGAAGGTGATTCGAGAGGCGCGGAACGGCTGGTGGTGGTGGTGGCGGCGGGGCGATTCGGGGGCGGGGAAAGGCGGCGCGGCGAGGGGAGGGGAGCGGCGGCGTGGTGATTCGGAAGGTGGGGAATGGTGGGTGGCGGCGAGACGATTCAGGAAGGGTTTCTTCCCCTTTCAGACGTGCGTCTGTTTGTTTCCAATTCGAACCCTGATACGTCCAAAACGTATCTACTTTCCCCAACACTTTTGCTATTGTTTGGCCTCTAATTTGTGTATTTTGGATGCAACTAACACGGACTAACGCTGTTTTCAGCAGAACTGCTCTGGTGTCTCGTTTTTGTGCGTAAATCCAACTTTCGGGAAAAACCTCGGAATTTATGCGTAAGGCCCTATTTTCCCAGGAAACTAACGGAGCCGAAGGGCAATTGAAGTGGAGGCCCGAGGGCCCCACACCACCTAGTGGCGCGGCCCGTGGGGGCCCGCGCGGCCGTGTGGTGTGGCCCTCGGCCGGCCTCCGACGCCCCCTTCGGACTACTTATTCGCCTCGACCTAAAACGCCCGGGGAGAAGTCGAAGTCGCCGTAAACCCTCCGTAACGCCGCCACATCGCGAAACTCCGTCGCGGAGTCGAAGTCTCCGTTCCGGCACTCCGCCGGACGGGGAATTGGAGGAGATCATCACCGCCATCACCGCCAACGCCTCTCCATCAACCAGCAATGTTTCCCCCATCCATGTGTGAGTAATTCCCTCGCTGTAGGCCGAAGGGGATGGTAGGGATTGGATGAGATTGGTCATGTAATAGCATAAGATTGTTAGGGCATAGTGCCTAGTGTCCGTAGATGGTACTTTTATGATATTGTTGCAACTTGTTATGCTTAATGCTTGTCACTAGGGCCCGAGTGCCATGATCTCAGATCTGAACATGTTATTATTTCATCATGATATTCGTTGTTTATGATCTTACCTGCAAGTTGTATACACATGTCGCTGTCCGGAACCAATGGCCCCGAAGTGACGAAATCGGGACAACCGGAGGGGATGGCAATGACGTGAGGATCACATGTGTTCACGGAGTGTTAATGCTTTGCTCCGGTGCTCTATTAAAAGGAGTACCTTAATATCCAAGAGTTTCCCTTGAGGCCCTGCTGCCACCGGCCGGTAGGACAAAAGATGTTGTGCAAGTTTCTCATTGCGAGCACGTACGACTATAATTGGAACACATGCCTATTGATTGATTAGTACTTGGATACCGTTTTATTATTATCTCGCAAATGCCCTCGCTATGATTGTTACATGAGTTTCTCTCATCCATGCAACGCCCGTTATCCGTCCCCGTGCCTACGTATTTTAATCCCGCTCGTTTACTATAATCACTACCGCTGTCTTTGTTACTCGTCGTCGTTATTTCACTACCGCTACTACTATAAAACTCGTTACTACCGATAAACTCTTGCGAGCAAGTCTCGTTTCCAGTGCAACTGAATTGACAACTCCGTTGTTAAGGCTTTCAAGTATTCTTTGTCTCCCCTTGTGTCGAATCAATAAATTGGGTAATACTTCCTCGAAGACCGTTGCGATCCCCTATACTTGTGGGTCATCAAGACTATTTTCTCGGCGCCGTTGCCGGGGAGCATAGCTTTATTTGGAAGTTCACTTGGATTAATATTGTTCGCTGCAAATTCTCCATCATGGGTAAACCTCGCGATACTAAGATCGCCATATTACCCTCCACTACAAGAAAAGGTACAATTCTGAGTACCTCCGCTACACTTGATTCACCATCTGTGATTGATAAACTTGTTTCACCGCCACATGCTTCGCATGCGTGTACATCTCGCTGAATCTGAACACTCTCATAATACCGATAATATTTCGCTCGTGCTTGATGATAGTGGTTCATTGGGAACTTTTCTAGATGCTTCCATTGCTAGGTCTAGACAAATTAAAAATGCTGAAATTCCCGATGTTACTACACCCGTTAATTCACCCGAACTTGAATACTCTAGTGATGATCTTGATGAAGATTATGTAGAACTTGATGATGATTTTATTGAAAAATGCCATGCTACTACCGATGCAAGAAAAATTAAAAAGTTGCTTGCAGTAACATACTCGTTAGATATAAACTGTCTCCTGATCCTAAATTTGCCACATCTCCTATAAACATTAGGGATAAAGATTATGATTTTTCTCTTGATCTATCTCATATAGCTATTGTTGAGAAAACACCTTTTTGTGGTACCGAAAAAGAAAGTGCTGTTGAACACATGACCGAGTTATCTACTTTGAGTAGCTTGTTTTCTCGATGATGTTAAGAAGCGTACTTACTTTGTTGCTAAAATATTTCCATTCTCATTGAAGGATGACGCTAAAACTTGGTATAATAATTTGCCACCTGGTTCTATTAAAAGTCCAAAAGAATTACTTGCCGTTTTCTTCCGCAAATACTTTCCTCGCTAGTGCTCAACATGTCGCTTTGCGGAGAGTTTATAATTTTGATCGTGGAGATGAAGAGAAATTGCCCGAGGCTTGGGCGAGATTTTGCTCTCTTATTAGAGCTTTGCCCGACCATGATTTAGAAAAGCATGATTTACTTGATATATTTTATAGTGGACTAACCATTGAGTCTAGGGCATACCCGGATAGTTGTGCTGGTTGTGTTTTCGTGAAAAGAACTCCGTACGACGCTGAAGAATTATTGGCTAAAATAGGCCGGAATTATGATGATTGGAATATGCCTGAACCAACTCCAACGCCAATAGTGAAGAAGAGGGGTTTAATTAAATTGAATGATGAAGATATGAGGGAAGCCAAGAAGTCTCTCAAGGAGAAAGGTATTAAATCGAAGATGTGAAGAATCTACCTCCAATAGAAGATATATGTGAGATAATTCCCCTTCATCCATGATTGAGGTAAACTCGCTTCAACGCTTTACTAGGGAAGATATTCCGTATTCGAAACCTCCCGCACAATGCTTAGATGAGTTTGATAATTATATTGTTAAGCAAGAAAATTTTAATATGAGAGTAGAGAATCATTTAATGGAAAATTCTCAAGCTATTAGTCAATTGCATGATATTGTGGAGAGAACCTCCAATGATGTTAAGATGCTTGTCAAACATTTTCATATGATTCAAACTCAAATTGATCAACTCACTAAAGTGCAAAATGACTTGTTAGGAAATAATGCTAAAGAAAAACATGCTTATGAAGTAACAACTAGAGGTGGTGTCTCTACCCAGATCCTCTATATCCCGAAGGGCATCCCAAAAGAATTGAACAAGATTCTCAACGCATTGAACCTAGAGCTCATTCTAAGAAAAAGAAAAAGAAACATAAAAATGTTGTAGAATCCTCTCGAACCCGTTAATGATCCTAATAGTATTTCTATTTCGATGCTGAAACCGAAAGTGGTAATGAACATGATAATGATAAAGATAATGATAAGAATGATACTCCCGATAAAGAAGAGGTTGAAGAAGAACCCGAAAAGCATGCTAAAAATAAAAAGTATACTAAATAAGATTTTATTACCGAGAAACATGGTAATGAAAGAGAACCTTGGGTGCGAAAGCCAATGCCTTTTCCCGCTAAGAAACTAAAATCAAAGGAAGAGGAACACTATAATAAATTTCGTGATTGGATGAAACCTTTATTCTTGCAAATCCCTTTGACTCGATGCTATTAAATTGCCTCCTTATTCAAAGTATATGAAAGATATTGTTACTAACAAAAGGAAAATCCCCAATGAGGAAATTTCTACTATGCTTGCTAATTACTCTTTCAATGGCAAAGTTCCAAAGAAGTTGGGCGACCCAGGTATACCTACTATTCCTTGTTCTATTAAGAATAATTATGTTAAAACCGCTCTATGTGACTTGGGAGCCGGTGTTAGTGTTATGCCTTTTTCTCTATACAAGAGACTTTACTTAGATAAGTTGATACCTACCGATATATCTTTGCAAATGGCTGATAAATCTACCGCTATTCCTGTTGGTATATGTGAGAATGTTCCTGTTCAAGTTACTACCAACTCGCTTGATATTAACCGATTTTGTTGTATTGGAAATGCCCGAAGATGATAATATGTCTATTATTCTTGGGAGACCTTTTCTTAACACCGCAGGGGCTGTTATTGATTGCAATAAAGGAAAGGTTACTTTCAATGTTGATGATAAGGAACACACCGTCTATTTCCCCAAGAGGATTGAAAAAGCGTGCGGAGTTAATACCATCTCTCATGTGAGAACTATCAAAGTGGGAACTATTGATTGTCCCATATATGAGCCTAAAGAAGAATATCAAACTCTTGTGATTGGATCCATATCAATACAATTCAAGGTAACATGATTGATTTGAGGTTTATTTCTTCATATGCTATGTAAAATTTATTTGGTGGCAAGACTTGATCAACCTTGTTAACAAATACCTTTTATATGCATAGAGGAGGTAAACAACATCTCTTTCTTCCTCCACTTGTTCTAGTTGCTGTAGCACTTTTAATTTGTAAAGTTCTTAGTTGATTTGAGATTTCAAAAAAAATTTCCTGGCCAGTAATAATAAACTTAATACCCAGAAAATGTGCATTTTTCAAAGTTTTCAAAAATTCGCGAAAATTATACCGTTGGTCCTATTTTTCGACAAGGCACCTGGGAGCACCAGAGGATGACCTGTGGGGCACCAGAGGGCGCCACACCACTGGGCCGCGCGGCCAAGGAGGTGGCCGCGCCACCATGTGGTGTGGGCTCCCCTCTGCCCCACTTTGCCATCTCTTTCTCCCAGCACCTTCTCTCTCCCGAAAAAACTCGTACCAAGTTCATCTCTCTCGCGTTTTGCTCCGGAGCTCCGCATTTCTCGATCTCTTTGCTCAGCCCGTATTTCGTCTGAAATTTGGCACATTTGCTCTTTGGTATGTGACTCCTCCACCCATCCAAGTAGAATTTCGTTTGGTTGAGTATATCTTGAATATTTTGCTGCTGTAGGTAACATGTTTAGTGAGCTTGCATGCTTGTTCTAAGTGGTAGAAACTAGTTTTGATGCATGATTAGTACTCTAGCAAGTTCCTATGGTAGTTTCCTCAATTGTATGTCACCAAATCAAGTTTTATATTGTTTGTTGAAAATTTCAGAAAATGAAGAAGTTCAAATTTGGAGAGTTGTTCAAGAAGGGAACAACCAAGCACCGGAGGCCTTCTAGGTCCTCCACCCAAATTAGGCGGTCGTACAACGAGGACATCCTCGCGCCTAGCTTCGCGTCCGAAGAGGACAACGGGCCTCCTAATGCTTCTACTTTTCCATGCTTTGATTTTCTAAGGAATGCAGGAATATTGGAGGATTTCTTAACACTTGTCAACAGGGCAGGGTTAACCACCTATATGGGCGATGAAAGGGAGAAATACTACTTGCTCACCAAGACTTTCGTCGAGAGTTTCCAGTTCAACAACAAACAATATGAGCCAACGGTTGCGTTCGTGGATCTATGGTAATACCGTGACTATGCCATTGAAGGATTTTTGTTGTGCCTTGGATATTGCCCTCGTAGGTACAGCAAGTAGGATTGATGACAACCCCCGGGACTTGCTGGAGCTCTATCGAGGGATTACCGATGATGATTGTCGCACCATTCAGCGGGGCAAGATAAGGAACATTCAACTCCCCGCCATTAAGTATTTTGCATACTACATTGCTACTAGCATTCTTGGTAGGGAGAACACTAGTAATATCTCTAGCTACCATCTTGCTTTCTTGAACATTGCACTTACTGGTCAAACATCCTATCACCTTGGTGCTCTTATTGCTCGCCGCCTGTCTACCAGGGGGCCTATTTTTGGAGGAACCATTGCACTGCGTGTTTTAACATTTCTTAATCTTCCTATTGATCCTAATGATGTGCCATTGGCCCCTAGGAGACTCGATATTATTGCTATGAAGAGTCATCATTTTGTTACAACCGACTCTACTTTAGATAATATGGTATATAGAATGTTGTTTTCTGACGGGGAGGAGAAGGAAATCCCTCTTCCCCAACCTGGTTTGTTAAGTATTGACAGGCAATCATGGTCGTGCACTAAGGAGGAGGTGGATGAACATATGAAGATACAAGAGTTCCACCAGCAACATGACTCCGAGGACGTCGGGACCTCCTACGACCACACCGTCACATATCCGGGTGCTTCTTCTAGCACATACCCGAATACGACCCATCTTCATATTACGGAGATACTACTTCATGGGATCGATGGGATTGAACTCCACTTAGGCCAAGAGCCTAAGCTTGGGGGAGTGATGGCGTGTATTTCACACGTTCGTTGGGCAACCCCAAGAGGAAGGTATGATGAGCACAGCAGCAAGTTTTCCCTCAGAAAGAAACCAAGGTTTATCGAACCAGGAGGAGCCAAGAAGCACGTTGAAGGTTGATGGCGGCGGGATGTAGTGCGGCGCAACACCAGAGATTCCGGCGCCAACGTGGAACCCGCACAACACAACCAAACTACTTTGCCCCAACGAAACAGCTGAGGTTGTCAATCTCACCGGCTTGCTGTAACAAAGGATTAACCGTATTGTGTGGAAGATGATTGTTTGCAGAGAAAACAAGTAGAAACAAGTATTGCAAGTAGATTGTATTTCAAGTAAAGAGAATTGGACCGGGGTCCACAGCTCACTAGAGGTGTCTCTCCCATAAGACGAACAAGCATGTTGGGTGAACAAATTACAGCTTGGGCAATTGACAAATAAAGAGAGCATGACAATGCACATACATATCATGATGAGTATAGTGAGATTTAATTGGGCATTACGACAAAGTACATAGACCGCCATCCAACCGCATCTATGCCTAAAAAGTCCACCTTCAGAGTTATCATCCGAACCCCTCCAGCATTAAGTTGCAAACAACAGTACAATTGCATTAAGTATGGTGCGTAATGTAATCAACAACTACATCCTTAGACATAGCATCAATGTTTTATCCCTAGTGGCAACAAGACAACACAACCTTAGAACTTTCTCGTCACCGTCCTGTGTGTCAATGTGCATGAACCCACTATCGAGCATAAGTACTCCCTCTTGGAGTTAAAAGCATCTACTTGGCCGGAGCATCTACTAATAACGGAGAGCATGCAAGATCATAAACAACACATGTATAACTTTGATAATCAACATAACAAGTATTCTCTATTCATCGGATCCCAACAAACGCAACATATAGAATTACATATAGATGATCTTGATCATGATAGGCAGCTCACAAGATCCGACAATGATAGCACAATGGGGAGAAGACAACCATCTAGCTACCGCTATGGACCCATAGTCCAGGGGTAGACTACTCACACATCACACCGGAGGCGACCATGGCGGCGTAGAGTCCTCCGGGAGATGAATCCCCTCTCCGGCAGGGTGCCGGAGGCGATCTCCAGGATCCCCCGAGATGGGATCGGCGGCGACGGCGTCTCGGCAATGTTTTCCGTATCGTGGCTCTCGGCATCGGGGGTTTCGTCACGGAGGCTATTTGTAGGCGGAAGGGCAAGTCAAGAGGCGGCACGGGGGCCCACACCACGGGCCGCGCGGCCAGGGGGGGCCGCGCCGCCCTAGGGTTTGGCTACCCCGTGGCCCCTCTTCGTCTCGTCTTCGGTCTTCCGGAAGCTTCGTGAGAAAATAGGCCTCCGGGCTTTTATTTCGTCCAATTCCGAGAATATTTCTTTACTAGGATTTCTGAAACCAAAAACAGCAGAAAACAAAGAATCGGCACTTCGGCATCTTGTTAATAGGTTAGTTCCGTAAAATGCACGAATATGATATAAAGTGTGCATAAAACATGTAGATAACATCAATAATGTGGCATGGAACACAAGAAATTATCGATACGTTGGAGACGTATCAGCATCCCCAAGCTTAGTTCTCGCTCGTCCCGAGCAGGTAAAACGATAACAAAGATAATTTCGGAGTGACATGCCATCATAAACTTGATCATACTATTTGTAAAGCATATGTAGTGAGTGCAGCGATCAAAACAATGTGTATGACATGAGTAAACAAGTGAATCATAAAGCAAAGACTTTTCATGAATAGCACTTCAAGACAAGCATCAATAAGTCTTGCATAAGAGTTAACTCATAAAGCAATAATTCAAAGTAAAGGTATTGAAGCAACACAAAAGAAGATTAAGTTTCAGCGGTTGCTTTCAACTTGTAACATGTATATCTCATGGATATTGTCAACATAGAGTAATATAATAAGTGCAATAAGCAAGTATGTAAGAATCAATGCACAGCTCACACAAGTGTTTGCTTCTTGAGGTGGATAGAAATAGGTGAACTGACTCAACATTGAAAGTAAAAGAATGGTCCTCATAGAGGAAAAGCATCGATTGCTATATTTGTGCTAGAGCTTTGATTTTGAAAACATGAAACAATTTTGTCAACGGTAGTAATAAAGCATATGCATCATGTAAATTATATCTTATAAGTTGCAAGCCTCATGCATAGTGTACTAATAGTGCTCGCACCTTGTCCTAATTAGCTTGGACTACCCGGATTATCACCGCAATACATATGCTTTAACCAAGTATCACAAAGGGGTACCTCTATGCCGCCCGTACAAAGGTCTAAGGAGAAAGCTCGCATTTGGATTTCTCGCTTTTGATTATTCTCAACTTAGACATCCATACCGGGACAACATAGACAACAGATAATGGACTCCTCTTTTAATGCTTTAAGCATTCAACAACAATTAATTCTTTTCTCATTAGAGATTTGAGGATGTTTGTCCAAAACTGAAACTTCCACCATGGAACATGGCTTTAGTTAGCGGCCCAATGTTCTTCTCTCACAATATGCATGCTCAAACCATTCAACTCAGTGTAGATCGCCCTTACTTCGTACAAGACGAACATGCATAGCAACTCACATGAAATTCAACAATGAGTTGATGGCGTTCCCAGCAAACATGGTTATCGCACAACAAGCAACTTAATAAGAGATAAAGTGCATAATTACATATTCAATACCACAATAGTTTTTAAGCTATTTGTCCCATGAGCTATATATTGCAAAGGTGAATGATGGAATTTTAAAGGTAGCACTCAAGCAATTTACTTTGGAATGGCTGGAAAATACCATGTAGTAGGTAGGTATGGTGGACACAAATGGCATAGTGGTTGGCTCAAGTATTTTGGATGCATGAGAAGTATTCCCTCTCGATACAAGGTTTAGGCTAGCAAGGCTTATTTGAAACAAACACAAGGATGAACCGGTGCAGCAAAACTCACATAAAAGACATATTGAAAGTATTATAAGACTCTACACCGTCTTCCTTGTTGTTCAAACTCAATACTAGAAATTATCTAGACCTTAGAGAAACCAAATATGCAAACCAAATTTTAGCATGCTCTATGTATTTCTTCATTAATGGGTGCAAAGCATATGATGCAAGAGCTTAAACATGAGCACAACAATTGCCAAGTATCACATTACCCAAGACATTATAGCAATTACTACATGTATCATTTTCCAATTCCAACCATATAACAATTTAACGAAGGAGAAACTTCGCCATGAATACTATGAGTAGAAACCAAGGACATATTTGTCCATATGCTACAGCGGAGTGTGTATCTCTCCCATAAAGTGAATGCTAGGATCCATTTTATTCAAACAAAACAAAAACAAAAACAAACCGACGCTCCAAGAAAAAGCACATAAGATGTGGCCGAATAAAAATGTAGTTTCAGGGGAGGAACCCGATAATTTGTTGATGAAGAAGGGGATGCCTTGGGCATCCCCAAGCTTAGACGCTTGAGTCTTCTTGATATATGCAGGGGTGAACCACCGGGTGCATCCCCAAGCTTAGAGCTTTCACTCTCCTTGATCATGTTGCATCATACTCCTCTCTTGATCCTTGAAAACTTCCTCCACACCAAACTCGAAACAACTCATTAGAGGGTTAGTGCACAATATAAATTGACATATTCAGAGGTGACACAATCATTCTTAACACTTCTGGACATTGCATAATGCTACTGGACATTAGTGGATCAAAGAAATTCATCCAACATAGCGAAAGAGGCAATGCGAAATAAAAGGCAGAATCTGTCAAAACAGAACAGTTCGTATTGACGAATTTTAAAATGGCACCAGACTTGCTCAAATGAAAATGCTCAAATTGAATGAAAGTTGCGTACATATCTGAGGATCATGCACGTAAATTGGCATAATTTTCTGAGCTTCCTGCAGGGCAGTGGGCTCAGATTCGTGACAGCAAAGAAATCTGGAACTGCGCAGTAATCCAAATCTAGTACTTACTTTTCTATCAACGGCTTAACTTGGCACAACAAAACTCAAAACTAAGATAAGGAGAGGTTGCTACAGTAGTAAACAACTTCCAAGACACAAAATAAAAACAAAGTACTGTAGGTAAAAACATGGGTTGTCTCCCATAAGCGCTTTTTTAACGCCTTTCAGCCTAGGCGCGTAAAGTGTGTATCAAGTAACATCGAGAGATGAAGCATCAACATCATAATTTGTTCTAATGATAGAATCATAAGGTACCTTCATTCTCTTTCTAGGGAAGTGTTCCATACCTTTCTTGAGAGGAAATTGATATTTTATATTACCTTCCCTCATATCAATAATAGCACCAACAGTTCAAGAAAAGGTCTTCCCAATATAATTGGACAAGATGCATTGCATTCAATATCCAAGACAACAAAATCAACGGGAACAAGGTTATTGTTAACGGTAATGCGAACATTATCAACTTTACCCAAAGGTTTCTTTGTAGAATGATCAACAAGATTAACATCCAAATAACAATTTTTCAGCGGTGGCAAGTCAAGCATATTATAAATTTTCTTCGAGCATAACGAAATACTTGCACCAAGATCACATAAAGCATTACAATCAAAATCTTTAACCTTCATCTTAATGATGGGCTCCCAACCATCTTCTAGCTTTTTAGGAATAGAGGCTTCGCGCTCTAGTTTCTCTTCTCTAGCTTTTATGAGAGCATTTGTAATATGATGCGTGAAAGCCAAATTTATAGCACTAGCATTAGGACTTTTAGCAAGTTTTTGCAAGAACTTTATAACTTCAGAGATGTGGCAATCATCAAAATTCAAACCATTATAATCTAAAGCAATGGGATCATCATCCCCAATGTTGGAAAAAATTTCAGCAGCCTTTATCGCAGTAGCTTCAGCAGCTTTAGCAGCTTTCAGCAGCTTTTCGCGCTTTGCATTAGAAGTGGAAACATTGCTAACACCAATTCTTTTATTAGTATGAGTAGGAGGTGCAGCAACATGTGTAGCATTAGCATTACTAGTGGTGGTAATAGTCCAAACTTTAGCTATATTCTTCTCTTTAGCTAGTTTTTCATTTTCTTCTCTATCCCACCTAGCACGCAGTTCAGCCATTAATCTTATATTCTCATTAATTCTAACTTGAATGGCATTTGCTGTAGTAACAATTTTATTTTCAATATCCCTATTAGGCATAACTTTCGATTTCAAAAGATCAACATCGAGGCAAGACTATCAACTCTAGAAACAAGAATATCAATTTTATTGAGCTTTTCCTCAACAGATTTGTTAAAGGCAGTTTGTGTACTAATAAATTCTTTAAGCATGGCTTCAAGTCCAGGGGGTGAATTCCTATTATTGTTGTAAGAATTCCCATAAGAATTAGCATAACCGTTACCATTATTATAAGGATATGGCCTATAGTTATTACTAGAATTGTTCCGGTAAGCATTGTTGTTGAAATTATTATTTTTAATGAAGTTTACATCAACATGTTCTTCTTGTGCAACCAATGAAGCTAACGGAACATTATTAGGATCAACATTAGTCCTATCATTCACAAGCATAGACATAATAGCATCAACCTTATCACTCAAGGAAGAGGTTTCTTCGACTGCAATTTACCTTCTTACCTTGTGGAGCTCTTTCCGTGTGCCATTCAGTAGTAGTTGATCATCATATTATCAAGAAGCTTTGTTGCTTCACCAAGAGTGATGGACATAAAGGTACCTCCAAGCAGCTGAATCCAATAAATTCCGTGAAGAAAAATTTAGTCCCGCATAGAAGGTTTGGATGATCATCCAAGTAGTCAGTCCATGGGTTGGGCAATTTTTAACCAGAGATTTCATTCTTTCCCAAGCTTGAGCAACATGTTCAGTATCTAATTGTTTAAAATTCATTATGCTACTCCTCAAAGATATAATTTTAGCAGGAGGATAATATCTACCAATAAAAGCATCCTTGCATTTAGTCCATGAATCAATACTATTCTTAGGCAGAGATAGCAACCAATCTTTAGCTCTTCCTCTTAATGAGAAAGGGAACAATTTTAGTTTAATAATATCACCATCTACATCTTTATATTTTTGCATTTCGCATAGTTCAACAAAATTATTAAGATGGGCAGCAAGCATCATCGTAACTAACTCCGTAAAATTGATTGTTCATGACAAGATTCAAGAAAGCAGGTTTAATTTCAAAGAATTCTGCTCGTAGTAGCAGGTGGAGCAATAGGTGTGCATAAGAAATCATTATTATTTGTGGTTGTGAAGTCACACAACTTAGTATTTTCAGCGTTGGCCATTTTAGCAATAGTAAATAAAGCAAACTAGATAAAGTAAATGCAAGTAAACTAATTTTTTTGTGTTTTCGATATAGCAAACAAGATAGCAAATAAAGTAAAACTAGCAACTAATTTTTTTGTATTTTGATTTAGTGCAGCAAACAAAGTAGTAAATAAAATAAAGCAAGACAAAAACAAAGTAAAGAGATTGAGAAGTGGAGACTCCCTTGCAGCGTGTCTTGATCTCCCCGGCAACGGCGCCGTAAAATATGCTTGATGGCGTGTATTTCACACGTTCGTTGGGCAACCCCAAGAGGAAGGTATGATGAGCACAAGCAGCAAGTTTTCCCTCGTAAAGAAACCAAGGTTTATCGAACCAGGAGGAGCCAAGAAGCACGTTGAAGGTTGATGGCGGCGGGATGTAGTGCGGCGCAACACCGCAGATTCCGGCGCCAACGTGGAACCCGCACAACACAACCAAACTACTTTGCCCCAACGAAACAGTGGAGGTTGTCAATCTCACCGGCTTGCCGTAACAAAGGATTAACCGTATTGTGTGGAAGATGATTGTTTGCAGAGAAAACAAGTAGAAACAAGTATTGCAGTAGATTGTATTTCAAGAAAGAGAATTGGACCGGGGTCCACAGTTCACTAGAGGTGTCTCTCCCATAAGACGAACAAGCATGTTGGGTGAACAAATTACAGCTTGGGCAATTGACAAATAAAGAGAGCATGACAATGCACATACATATCATGATGAGTATAGTGAGATTTAATTGGGCATTACGACAAAGTACATAGACCGCCATCCAACCGCATCTATGCCTAAAAAGTCCACCTTCAGAGTTATCATCCGAACCCCTCCAGCATTAAGTTGCAAACAACATGACAATTGCATTAAGTATGGTGCGTAATGTAATCAACAACTACATCCTTAGACATAGCATCAATGTTTTATCCCTAGTGGCAACAAGCACAACACAACCTTAGAACTTTCTCGTCACCGTCCCGGTGTCAATGCAGCATGAACCCACTATCGAGCATAAGTACTCCCTCTTGGAGTTAAAAGCATCTACTTGGCCGCAGCATCTACTAATAACGGAGAGCATGCAAGATCATAAACAACACATGTATAACTTTGATAATCAACATAACAAGTATTCTCTATTCATCGGATCCCAACAAACGCAACATATAGAATTACATATAGATGATCTTGATCATGATAGGCAGCTCACAAGATCCGACAATGATAGCACAATGGGGAGAAGACAACCATCTAGCTACCGCTATGGACCCATAGTCCAGGGGTAGACTACTCACACATCACACCGGAGGCGACCATGGCGGCGTAGAGTCCTCCGGGAGATGAATCCCCTCTCCGGCAGGGTGCCGGAGGCGATCTCCAGGATCCCCCGAGATGGGATCGGCGGCGACGGCGTCTCGCAATGTTTTCCGTATCGTGGCTCTCGGTACTGGGGGTTTCGTCACGGAGGCTATTTGTAGGCGGAAGGGCAAGTCAAGAGGCGGCACGGGGGGCCCACACCACAGGCCGCCGCGGCCAAGGGGGGGGCCGCGCCGCCCTAGGGTTTGGCTCCCCCGTGGCCCCTCTTCGTCTCGTCTTCGGTCTTCTGGAAGCTTCGTGAGAAAATAGGCCTCCGGGCTTTTATTTCGTCCAATTCCGAGAATATTTCTTTACTAGGATTTCTGAAACCAAAAACAGCAGAAAACAAGAATCGGCACTTCGGCATCTTGTTAATAGGTTAGTTCCAGAAAATGCACGAATATGATATAAAGTGTGCATAAAACATGTAGATAACATCAATAATGTGGCATGGAACACAAGAAATTATCGATACGTTGGAGACGTATCAGGGAGGTATACCGGCATCACTCATTCTTTGCATATTATGATTGCTGGATACTTGTATATACTTGTTTGGTCTCTTTGAGTGGTTTTCCAATGAGAGGAAGATGATATTTGGGGAAGTGCTGCCTGAAAACAGATTCTGGGCTGTTACCGTAAAAATTCGTGTGCCCAGCCAGAACAGTATTTTGAGTTGAAAATTTTTGTGCATGTTCCCCAGGTTGTTATCTAACTTTCATTAGTTGAACACTTTTCGAACTGAGCAACGTAAGATTTTTGTAAAAATCGATTTCTGTACTGCTGTCAGGTTTTGGCAGATTTCTGCTATCTCGCTTCTCTGTGTTTCTTTTAGTTTGTTATTTCTTGCTTTCGCTTTGTTTCTTTCCCAAAACACAAAAAGACCAAAAATATTTCTGTTGTTTCTCTTCATCATTTGTTTATCTTGGTTTTTGCATTTGTTTCACTTTATTTGCTATTGCTAGTTTGCTATAAGAAAACCCAAAAAGATTTTGCTTTGTTTGCTTGTTTCCTTTTGTTCTTGTTCTCAAATTCGAAAACACCAAAAATATTTGCTGTTCTTCTTTGGTTTGTAAAGTTCATCATGAGTTCAATGGTCTTCGGTGGCTGGAGCGTGGTTTTCATTTCATATTATCCAAGCTACACAAGTGAAAAGGCAATAATGACGATCTACGACAATCTGATTGTGGTGAGAGGCTGGTATGAACTCTATTTGTTTTCATTTTTGTACATATACTCATCCATGTGAGCATGCTTAGTTGGTTCATGTGAGGTATATGTTATTTGAGAAAGTCTAGTAGTTCATGATCTCTCATGATTAGCTCCAATCTATTAATATGAGTAGCATGTCATGGATGTTTGCTTGCATTGTTTTATTCATAAGTAAGTATGGCATTGTGGTATCCTCCTCTCGAATAATTCATTTATATCGACTTGGCACATGCTCACGCATGCATATGACTGAACAAAAAGTCAATTAAGCCTCGATGATTTACATTGCTTCGGAGTTCTTGTATCACTTTTATGCCTCGCTTAATTTATTTTGCCGCAAGCATGATTATGACAAGTCATCGCTCTCTTGATTTGTCGCTCCCTAGTCTTTTGCTAGCCTTCACTTGTACTGAGCGGGAACGCTGCTCGTGCCTCCAAACACATGAAAACCAAGTTATTCCGGAGTGTCCACCATAAATACCTATGCATGGCATTTCAAACCATTCAAAGTAAATTCTCATGCGCTACCTTTAAAATCTTCAAAATGCTTCTTAATTTGTGTTAATGTTTCATAGCTCATGAGGAAGTATGTGGTGTTTAGCTTTCAACCTTGTCATTTACTTTTGACGGACTCTCATATGGAATAGTGGCACATCCGCTTATCCAATAATTTTGCAAAAAGAGCCGGCAATGGGATTCCCGATCCCGAATTAATTAACTTAAATAGACACTCCTCCATGGTTTGTGATTGTTGGACGGCACCCGAAGGATTCGGTTAGCCATGGCTTGTGTAAGCAAAGGTTGGGGGAGTGTCATCATCATAATAAAACTAAAATAAAAAGGCACTCCTTCATGGTATGAGATTGTTAGCGTGCACCCGAGGATTCGGTTAGCCATGGTTTGTGCAAGAAAGGTTGGAAGGAGTGCCAAATAAATATGCAATAATTCATGGGAGCCGCTCTTGAAAGTCCGGTTGGCGAGGTAGTTAGTGTACCCATTACCATTCGTTGACAACAACAAACACCTCTCAAAATAATTTTACTCCCGCTTTACAAATGAAAAGCTCTAGCGCATGTTAATCCCTCGCTTCCCTCTCGCGAAGGGTCAATCTTTTACTTTTATGTTGTGTCTCCATTATTTCTTTGAGCACTTTCTTGAGAGCACAACTGTCATTCTTAGTATAATATGCTTGTCTCAAAATATGATTGATTGTGGTATAACTTTGATGCTTTTATCTTTGACAATCACTACTTCTAGTCCTTCTATGAACTTCAAAGGTGCCCGGGCATTTATGTTTTGCCGATCAAATACAGGCAAGCGAGATACCACTTTATCATACTCTCTTATGAACATTGCAATCCTGCTTATATACATGATTCATGATGCTTATTATTAATTGTTGGTACCTCTTCATGATTGATATAGCTGTTAGATGATTTTATTTGCATGTACCTTGTTATGAACTGCTCAAGTATTAGCCATATCATGAGAATATATACATCATATGAGCAAATGTGTTCGTGAAAGTTCTTTATCGCTCGCTTGTTAATCGAATTGCTTGAGGACAAGCAATAAGCTAAGCTTGGGGGAGTTGATACGTCCAAAACGTATCTACTTTCCCGAACACTTTTGCTATTGTTTGGCCTCTAATTTGTGTATTTTGGATGCAACTAACACGGACTAACGCTGTTTTCAGCAGAACCGCTCCGGTGTCTCGTTTTTGTGCGTAAATCCAACTTTCGGGAAAACCTCGGAATTTATGCGAAGGCCCTATTTTCCCAGGAAACTAACGGAGCCGTAAGGGCAATTGAAGTGGAGGCCCGAGGGCCCCACACCACCCGGTGGCGCGGCCCGTGGGGCCCGCGCGGCCGGTGGTGTGGCCCCTCGGCCGGCCTCCGACGCCCCCTTCGGACTACTTATTCGCCTCGACCTAAAAACGCCCGGGGAGAAGTCGAAGTCGCCGTAAACCCTCCGTAACGCCGCCACATCGCGAAACTCCGTCGCGGGAGTCAGAAGTCTCCGTTCTGGCACTCCGCCGGGACGGGGAATTGGAGGAGATCATCACCGCCATCACCGCCAACGCCTCTCCATCAACCAGCAATGTTTCCCCCATCCATGTGTGAGTAATTCCCTCGCTGTAGGCCGAAGGGGATGGTAGGGATTGGATGAGATTGGTCATGTAATAGCATAAGATTGTTAGGGCATAGTGCCTAGTGTCCGTAGATGGTACTTTTATGATATTGTTGCAACTTGTTATGCTTAATGCTTGTCACTAGGGCCCGAGTGCCATGATCTCAGATCTGAACATGTTATTATTTCATCATGATATTCGTTGTTTATGATCTTACCTCCAAGTTGTATACACATGTCGCTGTCCGGAACCAATGGCCCCGAAGTGACAGAAATCGGGACAACCGGAGGGGATGGCAGTGACGTGAGGATCACATGTGTTCACGGAGTGTTAATGCTTTGCTCCGGTGCTCTATTAAAAGGAGTACCTTAATATCCAGTAGTTTCCCTTGAGGCCCGGCTGCCACCGGCTGGTAGGACAAAAGATGTTGTGCAAGTTTCTCATTGCGAGCACGTACGACTATAATTGGAACACATGCCTATTGATTGATTAGTACTTGGATACCGTTTTATTATTATCTCGCAAATGCCCCGCTATGATTGTTACATGAGTTTCTCTCATCCATGCAACGCCCGTTATCCGTCCCCGTGCCTACGTATTTTAATCCCGCCGTTTACTATAATCACTACCGCTGTCTTTGTTACTCGTCGTCGTTATTTCACTATCGCTACTACTATAAAACTCATACTATCGATAAACTCTTGCGAGCAAGTCTCGTTTCCAGTGCAACTGAATTGACAACTCCGTTGTTAAGGCTTTCAAGTATTCTTTGTCTCCCCTTGTGTCGAATCAATAAATTGGGTAATACTTCCCTCGAAGACTGTTGCGATCCCCTATACTTGTGGGTCATCAAACCCACACAGTCAGTTTTTTTTTCGATAAAGGGAATATATTAATATCAAAAGATACCAATCACACCCAGCCTCTGCAACAACGCACCATCCTAATGGCACTACGGATGCACACAGCCAAAAAAAGAAAAGAAAACTAAGAAATAAAAGTCCCGCTACAGTATCTCGGGCCTAACAACAACAATACATCCACCGCCAAGACAACACCTGAAATACAGACTCTCCAAAACGACGCCTTCAAGAAGGGAATAGTGCTCTAACACCGTCGTCGCCCGATCAAAGATCTTAGGTTTTCACCCCGAAGATAGTCCCCGCTCTCAAAACAATGCCTCCAACAAGGTCATTGCCAGGCACAACCAGTTAAGGCCAGACCTTGGGTTTTCACCCTGAAAGGTAGGACTCTGAACTTCACCTGTGTTATCGCCCCCACTTTCATACCAATGCTGTGAAGCCCGGAACACAAAGCCAGTTCCATCTCACCACCAAGATCCGACCACCATTGCTCTTCCACCAATCTTGACTTTCATGACCTTCTCCGCCAGCACCATGGAAAGAAAACAAGCTCCATGATATTAATAGCCAGCAGAGCTTCGAAGCGCTCCCTCCGAAAACCAAACGGTCGGATAAAACATGGGTGCGCTCGACCGAAAACACCCAATCCAAGCAATCTTCGTGCATTGATCGCACAATGAATTTCGCCGGCAGGACCTTCCGAACACGACAATCCAAGCAAGCTCCGGTGGGAAGAAGCTTCCGAACGATCTTCACTTGGCGCGAGAGAAACCCTAGGACTCGCCACCTTTATTAGGCGGAACGGCAGCCCCTCGCCGCCGCCCGCCGGCAACCTGCTCCGCCGCGGACGCCGCACTCTACCAGCCGGCCAAGAGGCAACAAAGAGAATGGCGACGACCAAGCAGTGGTCGACCCCGACCCGAACCGGCCCAACCATGCAGCGAAGAAGACCGGATAGGCAGCACGGGAATCACCCAGATCAAGATCTGGAGTTTTCCCCAACGCCACCCAATCTGGCCCAGATCTTCACCGCCGGAGGCGCCGCCGGAGGAGAGTCTCTGCCACCACCCCGACCAGGGGCGCCGCCCTGGTCGCTGCAAGAAGATGAGCCGCCACCACTGCCCTAGTGATGTCTACGGGTGCTTCTATTCTTGTAGACAGTGTTGGGCCTCCAAGAGCAGAGGTTTGTAGAACAGCAGCAAGTTTCCCTTAAGTGGATCACCCAAGGTTTATCGAACTCGTGGAGGAAGAGGTCAAAGATATCCCTCTCATGCAACCCCGCAACCACAAAGCAAGAAGTCTCTTGTGTCCCCAACACACCTAATAGGTGCACTAGTTCGGCGAAGAGATAGTGAAATACAGGTGGTATGAATAAGTATGAGCAAGAGTAACGGCGCCGTAAAAGTGCTTGCCGGCGTGTGGTTGATGGTGGTAATATTGCAGAAGTACGGATGCGGTAAACACAGAAACAAGCAGCGATAGCGATATTTAGGAACAAGGTCTAGGGATCATACTTTCACTAGTGGACACTCTCAACTTTGATCACATAACAGAATAAATAAATAGATGCTAGACTCTACACCCTCTTGTTGGATTATGAACACCACTAACTGTGTAGGATTACACGAACCCTCAATGCCGGAGTTAACAAGCTCCACAATATTCAATGTTCATATTTAACACTAGTAGGAAAAGCCTCATCAGTGGCGCACGAAAAATGGATTCTGTGGCGCATGGGAGGTGCGCCACAGAAACGTCGCCACAAAAATAAGGTTTCTGTGGCGCACCTGCTCATGCGCCACGGAATTAGGTTTCGTGGCGCACGTGTTCTTAGGTGCGCCTACGTAAAAACGTGCGCCACAGAATTGGTTTTTAGTGCGCCACGGAATTTGCTTGTATTATACACGATTTTGTGTCTGCCTCGCTATACATAGACAACGAATACGTATACACAGGTTATATACGAGCAACATTCAGATATAATATAAATATCATGTACATTGCACAGATATAACATAGACATCATCATCGCATTACTTAGAGCCCGATCGAGATACATATATAGTGGCAAGTGTCAAATGTTTTGCATACAACTCTTAATTCATACAAAATTCACAATTTCGAGATACAAAGTAGTCTTCATCCGGTTCCTCCTTTGCTCCGTCATCTCTACCCACCAGGCTCGCTTGCATCCGGGTCCTTCATCCAGCTTCCTACTATGATGAAAATGGAAGAAAGTGAGACCAACAAGTCCGATGCACAAGAGAAATGGAATAAATGCCTCATACATTGTTGGTCAACACAAATATTAACATTCAGAGGACGGTGTAAGTGAGACCAAGTCCGATGCACAAGAGATTGATATTTGTGCTATCTTACCAGGCTCACTTACGCCGCCCCCGAGTGTACGGTGACCAAACATTTTAATAATCGACATTTTGAAAATGTCAAAGCAAATGGAATGACAAAATGGAATAAGTGCCTCATACATTGTTGGTCAACACAAATATTAACATTTAGGGATGGCGTAAGTGAGACCAAGTCCGATGCACAAGAGATTGATATTTGTGCTATCTTACCAGGCTCACTTACGCCACCCCCAAGTGTACGGTGACCAACATTTTAATCATCGGCATTTTGAAAATACCAAAGCAAATGGAATGACAAGGGCCTCATACTTTGTTGGTCGAAACAAATATTAACATTCCGGGATGGAGTTAGCGAGCCGGTAGGATGCACAAGAGATTGATATTTGTGCAATCACACGAGGCTCACTAACACCGCCCCGAGTGTACGGTGACCAAGCATTTTAATCATCGGCATTTTGAAAATCTCAAAGCAAATGGAATGACAAAATGGAATAAGTGCCTCATACATTGTTGGTCAACACAAATATTAACATTTAGGGATGGTGTAAGCGAGGCCGGGTAGGATGCACAAGAGATTGATATTTGTGCTATCTTACCAGTGCTCACTTACGCCACCCCCGAGTGTACGGTGACCAAACATTTTAATCATCGGCATTTTGAAAATCTCAAAGCAAATGGAATGACAAAATAGAATATGTGCCTCATACATTGTTGGTCAACACAAATACTTTGCAGAAGGGCCCCCTTTCCCCGGTCGGCGTTCCGTCAACGGGTGCTTGACGACACAACAACGCCGATCTGCATCTCCGGCGCAGAACCACGCCAGTCCCTCGCTGTCCAGCTGAACGAGTCCTTGATGCAAAGACCGTGCCGGCCTGCCCGGCATTATGCCGGGCCGTGTTGCCGCGCTTCAAGCCGTGTGTCCCGCGCCTCGCATCGTTCGCCTGCTGCCCGGTGAACCAATAGGCTGATCGTTGGAATAAGGAAACCGATGACAGCCGGTCGCAAGATTAAATTGCGATCGGCCGTCATCGGCTTCCTTATTCCAACGATTAGTCTATTCGTTCACCGGGCAAAAGGCGAAGAGTGCAGGGCGCATGATCGACACGGCCGAAGCGCGACAACAGGGGTCGGCATGATGCTAGGGAGGCCGGCACCGTCTTGGCATTAAGGACTCGTTCACGTACCGGACGGCGAGAGAAGAAAAGTGGTGCTGCACCGGAGAGGCATGTCGGCGTTGTTGTCTCATCAAGGACTCGTTCACGGAACGGCGGCCAGGGAAAGGGGGGCTCGTCTACAAAGTATATTGCGGCGTATAGGTGACCAAACAATTTAATCATCGGCACTAAAATGGAAGAAAGGCCAATGCAATTAAGAAGTAGCTAGTATGAACTAAATGGAATGCCTCATACTTTGTTGGTCGAAACAAATATGAAAATCCCGGGATGGCGTTAGTGAGGCCAGGTAGGATGCACAAGAGATTGATATTTGTGCCATCACACCAGGCTCACTAGCGACACCCTGAGTGTACAGATTGACCGAACATTCTAATCATCGGCACTAAAATGGAAGAAAGAGCCAAGTGGTATCAACTAAATGGAATGCCTCATACTTTGTTGGTCGAAACAAATATTAACATCCAGGGATGGAGTAAGTGAGGCCAGGTAGGATGCACCGGATATTGATATTTGTGCCATCACACCAAGCCTCACTTGCTCCACCCCCGAGTGTACGAGTGATCGACCAACCATCTAATCATCGACAAGTACAAAAACACCACCAAACCAAGCAACCATGGTGACATAAGTCAAGATGCACAAACACACATAGCATGCATGGAGCAGATGCTCCAAAGGGATTATTCATCACTTGGTATATAGACCAAGTGATGCCGGCAAAAGAGAGGCCAATCAAGAACCAAGTAAATCCAAGTAAGTGATAGATATGCCTAAACAAGCAACAACACATAGCATATCCCAGCCTAACCAGATGAGACAAGTCTTGGTAGCCAACTTAATCACCTAGCACCACCTAGCCTTTTAAAACCATCAGAAACTGTCCTTTTTCTTCAAAGGATACCACAGTGGCATTCATTTACATGATCCCCTACTGTGGATATCTC
Source organism: Lolium rigidum (assembly GCF_022539505.1). Taxonomy (NCBI): domain Eukaryota; kingdom Viridiplantae; phylum Streptophyta; class Magnoliopsida; order Poales; family Poaceae; genus Lolium; species Lolium rigidum. The sequence goes on from NC_061508.1 coordinate 348,877,497, forward strand.
TATTTTCATCAAAGCCAACAAGAAATAGATCATAAGGCATCAATTAAGGAGGCAACCAGGGACAAAGGCATCAATTGGGGTAATGTTAAAATGTTTGTCTCCATATTTGGGAGAAATTTTTAATATTGGAGTCTAGCTAATGGAAATCAAGAACTAGTCTTGATCTCCAAATGGTGATTAGAGGGAATTTATTCATCTTAAGCAACATTAGGGACAAATGGGATCATGCAAGGGACTTGGGTCATTTGGATCATAAGGCATCAATTAAGGAGGCAACCAGGGACAAAGGGAAACATTTGATGATCCATTATCATAGGCAACAAAGCAACAACTTTCCCCTCTAATCTAGCTAGAGTCCTTAAAAGAAATCCATCATAAGCATGGTCAAATACACATATATAGCATGGGGCAGATGCTCCAAAGGGATTATATATTCATCACTTGGTAATTTGGAGAGCAAACAAGCAGCATAAGCTCACAACAATCCATAAGCTCACAACAATCCATCAAGTAAATCTTCACAAGGATACCACAGTAGCATAGTAGCATACCATAAGCTCACAAGAATCCATCATTTTCTTCACAAGGATACCACAGTAGCATACCATAGTAGCATTTCATGCATTTAAATGAACCAAGATAGCATCAAAACCAACCAAATGTCCAACTAGCAAGCAATACCAAGTGAGCAAGTCTTCATTACCTTGTACAGTGTTCGGACAAGGATTTATAGAACAAGTACGAGAGGCAGAGGCAGAGGCATAGACAATTTCTATAAGCATATAGAACACTCCAATTTCTATAAGCATAGACAATTTCATTGTCACATCTTTCTATAAGCATCACTAGCGAAGCAGCAGCAATGCATATGAACACCATATACAGGTACTGGCTCGATAACAATTTCATTGTCACATTGTACAGGTTCGAACAACATATAGAACACTCCAATAAGCATCACTAGCAGCAGCAGCAATGCATATGAACACCATATGAAGCAAAACGATTAGGGGCAATGCATCCAGAGCAACAGCGAAGCAATACATCCGGAGCGAGCATTTCGTCGAGCACGTTGTGCTCGCGCGGGGAGGAAGAGGGAGGGGAGGGGAGGAAGAGGGAGGGAGCTCACCGACGACAACAACAGGCTTGTGGAGGAGCTCACCGACGACGACGGCAAGGGTGGAGGTCGCGGCGGCTCCTCCACCTTGACGCGACGGTGGGCCCCTCCTCGCGGCGGCCCCTCCTCGCCGTAGCGGCAGCTTGTGCTGCAGGTGGCGGGGATGGGAGGAGCGTGGCGGCAGGCGACCCTCGCGTAGGAAGGCGGCGGCGACGGCGACGGGCGATGGCGACGACCATGGCGGCGCGCGGTGAGGAGAGGGGAGAGGGGAGAGGCACGCGGTACGGATCGGAGGTGAACAGAGCGTGGGCGGGGAGGGCACGGGATGATATAGCTAAGTTCCCTTAGTTCCGTGGCGCACCGTAACAAGTGCGCCACGTAATCAACTACTTCCGTGGCGCACCAAAGCAAGTGCGCCACGTAAACAGTAACTCCCGTGGCGCAGCGCGCCGCGTGCGCCACGTAAATACGTACACCGATAATTGGGGGTGACAGGTTGTGGGGCCCGCCAAGTTTTTGTGGCGCATGGTCGGTCGCTGCGCCACAAAATTAAGCTATTTCTGCGGCGCACCGAGCTTTGTGCGCCACAAAATAAGTTTCTGTGGCGCACTCAAAAAGGTGCGCCACAGAACTAAGCTTCGCCTATAAGGGTTTTCCTACTAGTGTAAATAACCTTAGAGTGCATGACAGATCAACATAACCAAACCAAGTACTAACATAGCATGCACACTGTCACCTTCACACTACGAAAGGAGGAATAGATCACATCAATACTAGCATAGCAATAGTTAACTTCATAATCTACAAGAGATCACAATCATAGCCTACGCCAAGTACTACACGATGCACACACCGTCACCATTACACCGTGCGGAGGAATAAACTACTTTAATAACATCACTAGAGTAGCACACGGATAAATTGTGATACAAAACACATTGCAATCATAAAGAGATATAAATAAGCACTTCACTATGCCATTCATAACGATGAATAAGTATTCTCGTGAAATATAGCCTAAGAGACCCACACGGTGCACACACTGTCACCTTTACACACGTGGGACAAGGAGTCTCCGGAGATCACATAAGTAAAACCCACTTGACTAGCATAATGACATCTAGATTACAAGCATCATCATATGAATCTCAATCATGTAGGGCAGCTCATGAGATTATTGTATTAAAGTACATAGGAGAGAGATTAACCACATAGCTACCGGTACAGCCCCGAGCCTCGATGGAGAACTACTTTCTCCTTATGGGAGACAGCAGCGTTGATGAAGATGGCGGTGGTGTCGATGGAGGAGCCTTCCGGGGGCACTTCCCCGTCCCGCCGGCGTGCCGGAACAGAGACTCCTGTCCCCCAGATCTTGGCTTCGCGATGGCGGCGGCTCCGGAAGGTTTTCTCCGGTTTCGTCGAACGTGATAGGGTTTTCGCGACGGAGACCTTAAGTAGGCGGAAGGGCAGCCTCGGAGGGGCCTCGGTGGGCCCACACACTAGGGGGGTGCGGCCCCCTCCGGCCGCGCCGGGGTGTTGTGTGGGGCCCCCGTGGCTCCCCTCCGGCGGCTCTCGGGTGTTCCGGAAGCTTCGTCCAATTATAAGACTCGGGCGTTGATTTCGCCCAATTCCGAGAATATTTCCTTACTAGGATTTCGAAACCAAAAACGAGCAGAAAACGGGAACCGGCACTTCGGCATCTCGTCAATAGGTTAGTTCCGGAAAACGCATAAATATGACATAAAGTATGCATAAAACATGTAGATATCATCAATAATGTGGCATGGAACATAAGAAATTATCGATACGTCGGAGACGTATCAGCATCCCCAAGCTTAGTTCTCGCTCGTCCCGAGCGTGTAAACGATAACAAAGATAATTTCTGGAGTGACATGCCATCATAACCTTGATCATACTATTGTAAACACATGTAATGAATGCAGCGATCAAAACAATGGTAATGACATGAGTAAACAAATGAATCATATAGCAAAGACTTTTCATGAATAGTACTTTCAAGACAAGCATCAATAAGTCTTGCATAAGAGTTAACTCATAAAGCAATAAATTCATAGTAAAGGTGTTGAAGCAACACAAAGGAAGATTAAGTTTCAGCGGTTGCTTTCAACTTATAACATGTATATCTCATGGATATTGTCAATGTAAAGTAATATAACAAGTGCAATATGCAAGTATGTAGGAATCAATGCACAGTTCACACAAGTGTTTGCTTCTTGAGGTGGAGAGAGATAGGTGAACCGACTCAACATAAAAGGTAAAAGAATGGCCCTTCGCAGAGGGAAGCATTGATTGCTATATTTGTGCTAGAGCTTTGATTTTGAAAACAAGAAACAATTTTGTCAACGGTAGTAATAAAGCATATGTATCATGTAAATTATATCTTACAAGTTGCAAGCCTCATGCATAGTATACTAATAGTGCCCGCGCCTTGTCCTAATTAGCTCTGGATTACGGGATTATCATCGCAATACACATGTTTTAACCAAGTGTCACAAAGGGGTACCTCTATGCCGCCTGTACAAAGGTCTAAGGAGAAAGTTCGCATTTGGATTTCTCGCTTTTGATTATTCTCAACTTAGACATCCATACCGGGACAACATAGACAACAGTATAATGGACTCCTCTTTAATGCATAAGCATGTAGCAACAATTAATGTTCTCATATGAGATTGAGGATATATGTCCAAAACTGAAATTTCCACCATGATTCATGGCTTTAGTTAGCGGCCCAATATTCTTCTCTAACAATATGCATGCTCTAACCATTAAATGAGTGGTAAATCTCCCTTACTTCAGACAAGACGGACATGCATAGCAACTCACATGATATTCAACAAAGAGTAGTTGATGGCGTCCCCAGGAACATGGTTATCGCACAACAAGCAACTTAATAAGAGATAAAGTGCATAAGTACATATTCAATACCACAATAGTTTTTAAGCTATTTGTCCCATGAGCTATATATTGCAAAGGTAAAGGATAGAAATTTTAAAGGTAGCACTCAAGCAATTTACTTTGGAATGACGGAGAAATACCATGTAGTAGGTAGGTATGGTGGACACAAATGGCATAGTGATTGGCTCAAGGATTTTGGATGCATGAGAAGTATTCCCTCTCGATACAAGGTTTAGGCTAGCAAGGTTATTTGAAACAAACACAAGGATGAACCGGTGCAGCAAAACTCACATAAAAGACATATTGTAAACATTATAAGACTCTACACCGTCTTCCTTGTTGTTCAAACTCAATACTAGAAATTATCTAGACTTTAGAGAGACCAAATATGCAAACCAAATTTTAGCAAGCTCTATGTATTTCTTCATTAATAGGTGCAAAGTATATGATGCAAGAGCTTAAACATGAGCACAACAATTGCCAAGTATCAAATTATTCAAGACATTTTAGAATTACTACATGTAGCATTCCCGATTCCAACAATATAACAATTTAACGAAGAACATTCAACCTTCGCCATGAATACTATGAGTAAAGCCTAAGGACATATTTATCCATATGCAACAGCGGAGCGTGTCTCTCTCCCACACAATGAATACTAGGATCCATTTTATTCAAACAAAAACAAAAACAAAAACAAACCGACGCTACAAGCAAAGCACATAAGATGTGATGGAATAAAAATATAGTTTCAGGGGTGGAACCTGATAATGTTGTCGATGAAGAAGGGGATGCCCAAGGCATCCCCAAGCTTAGACGCTTGAGTCTTCTTATAATATGCAGGGGTGAACCACCGGGGCATCCCCAAGCTTAGAGCTTTCACTCTCCTTGATCATATTGTATCATCTCCCTCTCTTGACCCTTGAAAACTTCCTCCACACCAAACTCGAAACAACTATTAGAGGGTTAGTGCAAAATAAAAATTCACATGTTCAGAGGTGACATAATCATTCTTAACACTTCTGGACATTGCACAAAGCTACTGGACATTAATGGAACAAAGATATTCATCCACCATAGCAAAAGAGGCAATGCGAAATAAAAGGCAGAATCTGTCAAAACAGACAAGTCCGTAAAGACGGATTTTATTGAGGCACCAGACTTGCTCAAATGAAAATGCCCAAATTGAATGAAAGTTGCGTACATATCTGAGGATCACGCACGTAAATTGGCATATTTTTATGAGCTACCTACAGAGAGCCAGGTCGAAATTTGTGACAGCAAAGAAATCTGTTTCTGTGCAGTAATCCAAATCTAGTATGAACCTTACTATCACCGACTTTACTTGGCACAACAATGCACAAAACTAAGATAAGGAGAAGTTGCTACAGTAGTAACAACTTCCAAGACTCAATTACAAAATAAAAGTACTGTAGCAAAATAAACACATGGGTTATCTTCCAAGAAGTTATTTCTTTATAGCCATTAAGATGGGCTCAGCAGTTTTAATGATGCACTCGCAAGAAATAGTAGTTGAAGCAAAAGAGAGCATCAAGAAGCAAATTCAAAACACATTTAAGTCTAACATGCTTCCTATGCATAGGAATCTTGTAAATAAACAAATTCATGAAGCATAATGCAACAAGCATAGAAAGATAAAACAAGTGCAGCTTCAAGATTTTCAAGCAAAAAGAGAGGTGTTTTAGTAACATGAAAATTTCTACAACCATATTTTCCTCTCTATAATAATATCCAGTAGCATCATGAGCAAACTCAACAATATAACTATCAAATGAAACATTCTTATCATGAGTCTCATGCATAAAATTATTACTCTCCACATAAGCATAGTCAATTTTATTAGTTGAAGTGGGAGCAATTTCAACAAAGTAGCTATCATTATTATTCTCATCATCAAATATAGGAGGCATATTGTAATCATAATCAAATTTATCCTCCATAACAGGTGGTACTAAAAGACTACTATCATTATAATCATCATAAATAGGGGGCAAAGTATCATCAAAGTAATTTTCCTCCTCAATGCTTGGTGGACTAAAAAGATCATGCTCATCAAAACCAGCTTCCCCAAGCTTAGAACTTTCTATATCATTATCAACAATGGTGTTCAAAGTGTTCATACTAATATGTTCCATGGGTTTTTTAATTTTCGCATCAAACCATCCATGTCTTAAATCAGGAAATAGAATAAGAAGCTCATTGTTGTCCATTATGCCAAACTAGTGTAAACAAGAAACAAAAAGATGCAATTGCAGGATCTAAAGGAAATAGCTTCGAGCACACACACAATGGCGCCAGAAAAGTACTTTACCTGGCACCGGAGTATGAGTGCCTTTTACCTTTCCTCCCCGAGCAACGGCGCCGGAAAAGTGCTTGATGTCTACGGGTGCTTCTATTCTTGTAGACAAGTGTTGGGCCTCCAAGAGCGAGAGGTTTGTAGAACAGCAGCAAGTTTCCCTTAAGTGGATCACCCAAGGTTTATCGAACTCGTGGAGGAAGAGGTCAAAGATATCCCTCTCATGCAACCCTGCAACCACAAAGCAAGAAGTCTCTTGTGTCCCCAACACACCTAATAGGTGCACTAGTTCGGCGAAGAGATAGTGAAATATAGGTGGTATGAATAAGTATGAGCAGTAGTAACGGCGCCGTGAAAAGTGCTTGCCGGCGTGTGGTTGATGGTGGTAATATTGCAGGAAGTACAGATGCGAGTCAAACAAGAAACAAGCAGCGATAGCGATATTTAGGAACAAGGCCTAGGGATCATACTTTCACTAGTGGACACTCTCAACTTTGATCACATAACAGAATAAATAAATAGATGCTAGACTCTACACCCTCTTGTTGGATGATGAACACCACTAACCGTGTAGGATTACACGAACCCTCAATGCCGGAGTTAACAAGCTCCACAATATTCAATGTTCATATTTAAATAACCTTAGAGTGCATGACAGATCAACATAACCAAACCAAGTACTAACATAGCATGCACACTGTCACCTTCACACTACGAAAGGAGGAATAGATCACATCAATACTATTATAGCAATAGTTAACTTCATAATCTACAAGAGATCACAATCATAGCCTACGCCAAGTACTACACGATGCACACACTGTCACCATTACACCGTGCAGGAGGAATAAACTACTTTAATAACATCACTAGAGTAGCACACAGATAAATTGTGATACAAAACACATTGCAATCATAAAGAGATTATAAATAAGCACTTCACTATGCCATTCATAACAGTGAATAAGTATTCTGTGAAATATAACCTAAGAGACCCACACGGTGCACACACTGTCACCTTTACACACGTGGGACAAGGAGTCTCCGGAGATCACATAAGTAAAACCCACTTGACTAACATAATGACATCTAGATTACAAGCATCATCATATGAATCTCAATCATGTAGGGCAGCTCATGAGATTATTGTATTGAAGTACATAGGAGAGAGATTAACCACATAGCTACCGGTACAGCCCCGAGCCTCGATGGAGAACTACTCCCTCCTCATGGGAGACAGCAGCGTTGATGAAGATGGCGGTGGTGTCGATGGAGGAGCCTTCCGGGGCACTTCCCCGTCCCGGCGGCGTGCCGGAACGGAGACTCCTGTCCCCCGGATCTTGGCTTCGTGATGGCGGCGGCTCGGAAGGTTTTCTCGGTTTCGTCGAACGTGATAGGGTTTTCGCGACGGAGACCTTAAGTAGGCGGAAGGGCAGCCTCGGAGGGGGCCCGGTGGGCCCACACACTAGGGGGGCGCGGCCCCCCTGGCCGCGCCAGGGTGTTGTGTGGGGCCCCCAGGGCTCCCCTCTGGCGGCTCTCGGGTGTTCTGGAAGCTTCGTCCAATTATAAGACTCTGGGCGTTGATTTCGTCCAATTCCGAATATATTTCCTTACTAGGATTTCTGAAACCAAAAACAGCAGAAAACAGGAACTGGCACTTCGGCATCTCGTCAATAGGTTATTTCCGGAAAACGCATAAATATGACATAAAGTATGCATAAAACATGTAGATATCATCAATAATGTGGCATAGAACATAAGAAATTATCGATACGTCGGAGATGTATCACCTAGCAGCCATGGCGCCGATCTCCGGCGTCCACCACCCCAGTCCACCTTCGGGGGCTGGGCCCGCCGCCACCGCGGCAAGGGCCGGCGGCAGCGGCGGCTAGAGGAGCAGGCGGCGGGGGTTGTAGGCGGCGGCGGCGCGGTATCGCCCCGGTGTCGCCCTAGGGAGCGACACGGGCACGAGGCGTTTTTTTCGCGTGAGATGCTCACACACACACACAGTCAGGTTTGAACACACTGTCCAAAGTTTATTCCATGAAAACCATATACAAGTAGTATTAAAGCAGTTTATTCACAAGTTGCGCAGAAAAAACAAAACACGAGGGTCTATCAAACGAAATATAGCCACCACTGTTTATTCTAGACAAGCGTCGTGTTGTTATGCATCCTTCCGTCGAGGAAGTGAGATCCGACTCACCCGAGATCTATGGTGTGACTTCTTCACCGAGTGAGGTAAAAAACAACTGATAGCGAATAAAAAAATCAGTCAAATGCTAAATATACACTTCCTACTTTTTCATGTGTTCTTATCTAGAATTCATAAATAGCTCAGATCAATTCGCAAAAAAAAGCTTGGATCCTATCTTAGTTCCACCGTACGGTTTCCGTCAATTTCCGATTGACGTGTGAAAAATAGTACTCCCCTTCGATTCAAATTAATTGACTTATTTTTAACTAGATATGAATATATCTTTTTGTTAACTAGATACATTTGTATTTATATAAAGTTAAATTAATTAATATAAATCGGAGGAAGTACTACCTCCTCCATCTAGAAATAAGTTTCTTAATTATTTTTTTAGATACAGATGTATCTGTAATTAAAATATGTGTAGATACATCCGCATTTAAACAAATCTACGATATTTATTTTTGGACGAAGGTAGTACTCCCTCCTTTTCAGTTTACTAATCTTCCCTGTATTACTAGGTCGCCAATTTGACCTATATAATTTAAATTATATAATGCAGAAATTATATCATTAGAAAATAGAACATCTAAACTTTCTAATGCTATAATTTTTATACCTATAACTAATGCTAACTTGATCAAATTTGTGATCTAGAGGTACGCGCACGCCTAATAAACTGTGAGAGAGAGGGAGTAGTAGGTATATATGAAATTGAAAACAGCCGCATGTTCGATCTAGCCGTGTTCAAATAGGAAAAAGAATAGGATAAATTGATTTGATTTCTGAAGCGAAGACAGACAGGCCTATTAAGTTACGATCGTCCGAAGAATATAACCCATCCCAGATCGTGAATCCCCGTCTGTTGAATCGCCCCGCTTCCAGACCCGTTCCCCTCTCGTGCCGCCGGCCGCCTTCCGAATCGCCTCGCCGCCACTCGCCTACATAATCGCCTGGTCGCCGTTCTCCTTCTCCGCCGCTCCAATGGCCGCGCCATCCCCGAGCCCAAGTGTTTCGGGCTCCACCTGCACCCCGGAAACCGCGCGGGGCACGCACTTGTTCAAGATCGACGGCTACAGCCTGTACATGGGCCTCGGCGTTGGCAAGTCGGTCGAGTCCACTACCTTCGCCGTCGGCGGCTACGACTGGCGCATCTGCTTCTACCCAGACGGCGACGAGGAGAGCAGCAAAGACTACGTTTCACTTTACCTCCAGCTATTGACCATGGACGCCGAGGCTAGGGCGCTCTACGATCTGAGGCTGGTCGACCAGGTCCGGACGGCCCCGGCTTTCACCTGGCCGAAATCTAGCCATGATGAAGGGCCCCGAGTGTTTAAGAGTGGTGAAGATGGTTTTGGCACCTGGGGCTACACCAAGTTGATGAGGAAGAGCGAGCTCCAAGCGTCGCCCTACATCCTGAATGACGCGCTTGTCGTGGAGTGCAATCTCAGTGTCATCAAGCTCATGCCCCCGCACGAGGAGTCCGATGTCAAGCTTTACAGCATCACACCCAAGGTGCCACCCTCCGAATTGGTCGACAACCTCAGTAGATTGCTCGAGGCAACCGAGGGCGCCGACGTGTCTTTCAATGTCAAAAACGAGGTTTTCCCGGCTCATAAGATCATCCTCGCGATGCGGTCGCCGGTCTTCTGGGTGGACTTCTACGGGCCGATGAGGGACGAGAGCAGGCGCATCATAACCGTCGAGGATATGCAGCCCGCTGTTTTCAGAGGACTGCTTCACTTCATCTACACCGATTCGCTGCCTCCCTTGGATGACCTCTATGATGACGACGATGATGATGATGATGAGTATGATGAAATGCTTAGGCATTTGCTGGTGGCGGCAGATAGGTATGGCATCGAAAGGATGAAGCTGATGTGCGAGAGAAAGCTTTGCCAAAATCTTTACGCCGGGACCGTGGCGACCACCTTAGCTTTAGCCGACCAGCACCATTGCAGCCAGCTAAAAGATGCCTGCATTGAGTTTATCAACTCTTCAGATAGAATGGACGATATGGTGGAAACTCAAGGGTATAAGAACCTCAAAAGGGAATACCCTGCTATCTTTGCTGATCTATGGGAGAAAGCAGCAAAGACTCACAAAATCTAGTAAGATAGCCGTGGATCAACTTCAGCCTAGTTGCTTCAGTTCACATCGTAGCAACCTGAGATTAGCTTCTACCAACGATTATTTTGCACTCTTCTAAGTTTAGCAAGTATCAGTATCATTCTCTAAGATTTTTTTGTTTCGTTCAGTAGTTGTACATTATTGTTCAATTTTTTCCAGTTGTGTGCAGTGCGCTTATTTCTAAGGCCATGTGTCTATTGTGAAAATGTGAATACTTATTAGCAGTTAGCAGCATATATAGTTGATTGCTGCTGAATTTTAAAATTATCAAAGTGCTAATGATGCACTATATTCCAAAATATTAAGCTGTTTTGACATGTGTTTCTTTTGTTTATTCGTAGAAAGGTAAAACTTTGAACACCTAATTTCACTCGAGATCATTTAAGCTTTTGGAACAAAATCAGTCCAGTTTCAAAAACCGTTTGCCCAGTCAGCCTCGCTTTTATTCTTTGCTTTTATCCTACACTAGTAAGCGTGCACGTGTAACACACGTCTCAAATAATAGGTTTTAAATTTTATTTATCTTTTACTGAGTTGCTTTTTATGGAGTTTTCATTCGCTAAGCGACTTAAATAGGCCTCATGGCTGGACAATGTAAACGTGTGTGTGGATGATTCTTTCTTTTTGACAGGTGTGTGGATGATTCGATTCAACCCATATCACGACGTAAAAAATATTACTCCCTCCGGTCCGATTTAATTGTGGCAGCCCATACATTCAAATGTGCTACTCTAGTTTATATACTGTTCAATTATGGATTAGTTTATATACATTCAAATACGCTTCAAAATTATTTATGGGACATACAGATGATTTCTTTTGCTTAGTAAGAGCATACCAGATATTTATGGGACAATTGAAATCCACCAGAGGCAAAGACACCTGCAGTACATGTATCTTGCCACAGAGAAGAGCTTGATCACTATAATATATAACTGAAAGACAATAGTGGGTGTAGACAGAAAATAGAACCAGGATAATTAGTGGCATCGAAGCAATCTCCATAAGGCATTGCAAGTGTAATCTGCACTGATCTCGTGTGATTAATCAAGAAAAGGTTTCCAACAAATATAAGAAGAAGTTTTTGATACGTACCTTGGTTGTGCACATTTTGAAACTCCTGAAGGCGATGTATATAGGAGCAACATTATTACTGAATTGCGACCAACCTGGATAACTAATACAAATGGGAAACAGTAGGAGAACTGCAAGAGGACAAAGAATAATATATGATTAATCGACTACTCCTTGCACCTGGTGTAGTTGGCTCTTATGTAAACAACAATCAATTTTCACACTGAAAAATGAAAAGTAAAACTGAAGGAATCATACTACATACATCATGTAGTTAATTCCAACCTTGCAGATCCTATTATACGTCGACTATTCCCTGCATCTGCAGCTCTGGAGCATATCTGGATAAATCCATGTCCTAATCCCCGCACCTGCAGCATTGGAGTCTGTCTAAATAACACCCTCTCCTATTCCGTGCGCACCTGCCCAATAACTCGAGTTTTCACAATTAAAAACAAAAAAGTAAAACATTAGAGCATCTCCAGTCGCGTCCCTCAAAAAGCGTCCGGCACAAATGATTTGGGGCACGTTTGGGACCGCGCCGGACAAAAAAAGACCAAAAATCTGTACAAAAAAGAGGCCCTTTCCAGCCGCGTTCCTCAAAGAGCGTCCGGATGCATGCATTTTAATAGAGGGGACCACCCCATGTGAAAAAAGTAGGTGAGAGAAAGTGTGGGGAAAGAGACTAGCATGTGGGGACTAGGGACTGCATGCATGCATAGAGTCTCTACCGGGGACGCCGGACACAAAATGAGGCGCTAATTACCTTTGGGGGACGCGACTGGACAGTTTTTTTCCCCATTTCTTGTCCGCGGTCCCCCAAACGCGACTGGAGATGCTCTTAGCCATACTTCTTGTAGATACTATCAAACCGCGACGCCGCACCGCACGCCTCTGCCTCCGTCATGGCCACTGACCACCTCAGCTGCGAGAAAAGGGGAAGGGAGGCGTGGAGGAGAGAGACGAGACGGTAGAGAGGAGGTAGGCGAGGAGGGAGGAGGAAGGTGCCTTTTAAATCGCCCGACGGGAAAACATATAATATCCTTCCCGGCCCCACCCGCCCCGACTCTCCACTCTCCTTCCGTTCCGTCGCCCGCCCACCTACAGCTACGCGCCGCGCCGCACGGCGACCCCCGCCCGCCACGTCCTCCCGCCATGACGCGGCGCGTCAGACGCTGGCAAATGGGCCCAGGCACAGTCCGGCGTTTCAGCCACCGACCAGGACGGCGTCCCGTGCGGTGTGGCTTCTTCAGTGCGTGACGCCGACCCCGTACGTACGACGCCGTGTGTGGGGCCCGACCGACCTGTTGACGATGCTGCCCCTGGTGGGTTCGGGGTGTCAGTTCCTGCAAGTCATGGGTGGTCTGGTAAACTTCGTGAGGACAAGAGTTGTACTCCGGAAGGCAAGGCAAGAGAGTAGTGTGCTTGGAGAAGGAGGCGGCAGCAGTGGGCTCCTTCCTCTCTGGGTTTCCGTGTGCTCATGGTCATGGACGACCTATCTATCTACAAACGGTGCCGGCAGAAACAGAAAGAAAACAATCCCCGACATGCGGCGGCGAAGCTTTCAGCTCTCAGGCTTCAGTTCCCATGAGGTTTACGTGGAGATCTTGCGAGCTGCGGTGCCGCCCCTGTCTGCCCAAAATAAAAGCAATTGACTTAGTAAAGCAGTAAACTAATTACGGATGGATTATTTTACTGCGACGCAGCCTGCGAGTGGAACTGTATAAAATGAACAAGTGGAACCAACCCTGTGACTCAAATTACTTCATGTGTAGTAGCAGGTACCGAAACTTTCGTACTAGTCCCAGTATTAACTAAAGCAAAACAGGACATGGCCTTGTAGTATCACATGTTAGAGCATCTCCAGCCGCGTCCCCCAAAGCGTCCCCCAAACCGCGCCGGATTGAGCGTTTGGGGGACGTGTTTTGTTCGTGCCGCTTTTGGGAGACGTCGCTCCCCAGCCGCGTCCCCCAAACGCCTCCCCAAACATTTAAAATACTTTTTTTGACTTTTTTATTTCAATTTCCACAAACTAATACATAATTTGGAATGTGGTTTACACGAAAACACAGTTAGGCACATGGTTTTCCACAAACTAATACATAGTTTGAACCGTCGTGGACACAAATATAAAATTTTGCAAAGAAACTAAACCTAACTAGGCCGTGCATCGAAGGTTTCCTGTGTTCGCTGCTAAGAAAGAACACTCGAGGGCACACCCAGTCACCTAAACTGGAAAATCCAGCGGGAGGATGGTGCCCTTGTTGGTTCTACCGATGAGGCGAACATCAAGAAACCTCCGTGCACGTGTTCGCTGCGAAGAAAGAACACTCAGTCGTCCTCCTCGTCGGTGCTGTCGCCGTGGTAGTCCCGGCGGCACCGCGTCTCGTCGAAGACCTTGACGCTCATGTCCACTGTCGCCGAAGTAGGAGAACGAGGAGGGATGAGAGCCGGCTTGGAGGCTGTGCTACCGCGCGAACTTCTCCCGGCCGATGTTGAGGTACATCTTGCCGCGCGCGTCGTAGATCACGTCGACAATCCACCGGTGTAGCCTGCACGCGGCCTCCCGCGAGATGCATCGTGCGCGGGCGATCGTCGCCGGCGACGTAGTCGGCAAGGAGTCCGGCGGCCCTCTGGATGCGCGCGGGTCGCCCTTGAGGACGAGGACGAACTCGAACCGCACGTCGGCTCCACATCCATCTCCGACGATGATGAGCCGGCGGCGTGGAAGCGGCGGCGGCGTTCGGCTCTGCGCGGCCACGACCACGACCACGACCACGGCCGCGAGGTCGGCCTCGCCTCTCTGGGACATAGCGTCGAGTCTTGTTGAGATGGTGGCGGCTAGGGTTTGGGAGAGAGGCACTAGGGTTTGTGTGTGAGAGGGACGATGAGAGGCGGCCCTTTTATAGGCCGGAGGGAGGCGGGGGAGCGGTGGCACGCATTAACGTCGGCACGCGAGCTAGGCGCGACCGGGACGCGTCGGCTGCGTCGGCTGCGGGAAGCTGCACCGTCGACTTGCGTCGGCTGCGGGAGCTGCACTGCTCAATAACTTCCGTCGCGAGGTAGGCGGCGTTTAGGTTAAAAATTATTGTGCGGCCCGACGAGTCGGCCCCGCCACTCCCCGCCTCGCTTTTCGTTGTGTTCGGCGTCCCCGGTGCATCCCCGCTGGGACGGGGACGGGCTCGGGCGCCGGACACCGTATGGGGGCGCGCCGGACAAAAATGGGCTTTGGGGGACGCGGCTGGAACGTTTTTTTGTCCGGCGCGCCCCAAATCCCTTTGGGGGACGCTTTGGGGGACGTGGCTGGAGATGCTCTAATGCCTCATGTCGCTATATTGTCATTCTTTCTTCGAATTTTTATATCTATCGGGTGCGCGATCAGCGCTCCCGATGGGAAGCCCGAGGCTATGGACAAATGCTTGCGTTTGGTCATAGGCTCTCGCCATTCTATTTTGCCATACTCGAATTTTCTTTTTTTCCAAAGTAGCCCCCGAGCATTTGGTCAAAAACTTGTATTTGATCAAAGGCTCTCGAAATGTCAACAATCTTCACGCTATCGCCATTCTTACGAACCTTCGTAGCCGAAATTTTCTCTTGCCAAGATGACATCATTCGTCGATGATAGCCACGATCTTGCATGTCGGAAAACGCGAGAACTTCTCTCCATCTGTCTCGTGGGCCCAAATTTTTACCATGTTGACACGTCGTGAAAGTGGGGGACACACGTCCTCCGCTTTTCTGGCGCACACCTGTTGTAGCGCCCGTTCGTTCCCTTCTCAGTGAATTTGCGATTTTACCCCTTGTCCACGTGTCACCATCTATCCCACATTTTCTCCATCCAACGGCGCATCGATTCACCGCACCTCTATTTAAGGTCATCGTCTTCCTCCTTGGACACTTTCATTCGCGCCGCTCCTCTGCTCTCCTGTGTCAAGATTCTCCCTTGCACCCCAACTACACTTCGCACTTTGCTCAGGCGCCATTGTTGATGCCTCCGCGCGGACTCACCGAGGCACAACACGCACAGAGTCTAAGATGGCGACCGAAGATGCAGGGAATACGGAGTGGGAGAGATCAAAATCTCCCCTCAAGACATCCAACCTCGCGAAGAAGCTGGGGATCGGCAAGAAGGAAGGCGCGCTTCGCTCGGGGAAGAAAGCTATCCAATCCCTCCAATGGAGTATCGCGTCGAGTTTCGTCGACCACCTCATCAAGTGAGTCTTTCCGCTCCCATTCACAATTTCTTACGGGGTTGCTTTTTATGTACGGACTGCAAGCTGCACCATCTTACTCCCAACTCCATCCTCCACATCTCAATCTTTATCACGCTTTCGAAGCTTTCCTTGGAGTCCAGCCTAAGCCGGGCTCTATGGAAACTACATTTTCTTCGTCGCCGTAATGGCTACGCAATGTTTCCTATAACATTGGCGGCGTTATCATCTGCGTCCGCCACGACATTGAGTACTTTGACGTCAAATTCCACGACTCGAGTATAAGGGTGGCGCAAAAAGTGGTTGTACATTCATGAGGAGAATCATGGCTCTGTTGAAGACAACATCCCTCCTTTGATGATACCGAGAAAATCTGTCGCCGTCGTTCTGGGATGCGGAGGCTACCGACGAAGAAAAGCGGCGATTGAAGCCTTGATGACACGCATCCACCAACTCTAAAATACCCGAGGACAAGAGCGTCGGGTGTCCAAATCACGGCGTATTTCCTTAGGATTAGAGTGCACGCCTCTGCAAGCTCGCAAAAATCCCCTACGGAAGTATCTTTGGCGACAAAGATGTCGATCGCTTGTCGGTGGATTTGCCGGTCAAGGATTTAGAAAAACTTGTCCGAAAGATCTCCTCCCTCAACAAGAAAGATCATGTCCCCTGCGTCTTGTCGCGTAAAGCCGTATAGCGCCACCAACGCGCTCACGAGGTAATTTTGTATGGACTATTTTTTCTCGAGTACGTATTTTTGTTGACATCCTTTACATAACTTTTTTGTCGACATTCTTCTTTTGCGGAACCATCCAGGATCTTGTTTCTCTTCCTCCCTTCCTAAAGATGGAGGAGGTCGAAGAACGAGCTGTTGTCAGCGACGACAACCGGGGTACTTCTCGCCACGAGAGTGAAGCCAGCGGGTTCTCGAAAATCTGCGGTATCCTCTCGAAAAGGAAGATGAATCGAGGCTCACCGGATCGGCACACTCTCCTCACAGTTTGTTTCTCCCGGGAACAAGAGAAAAGGGAGGAAGCTATCGACTCCAGGCCCCTCCAAGACCGGCACACCTCCTGCCGAAGAAGTTGTTCCTCTTGAAAAAGGACAACTTTCGATCCTTACACCCGATGCTCTTGTCGGCTCGTAAGTTCTTGCCGTTGTTTGTTGTTTGTCATTGATTACTTTGACTATATTGTTTATTGTCTTGTCGCCTTTTTGTAGTGATGACGAGGATGAAATTCAACCTATTGATGTGGCTTGCTCGAGCGAGTACGTCTCGTACTTTAGTTGTTTCGGAAGCTCACCCGATGGGGATGAAACTTCGCCTCCTCAACAAGATCTGAGCATCCAACTTAGGTTGCAAGCCCCGAGCCTCTTCACCAAGAGAGCTAGGGTAGAGCCAACCAAGGAACCTCTCTGCTGTGGCTGGTAGTTCCACGACTCCTTCATTAGATGATGTAAGTTTTTCAACTTGTTCTTTTTCCGAACATTGCAGCTTTTGTCGACTCCCTTTGTTTCTTGCGTAAGTCATGTCGAACTTTTCCTTCCTATATTGACTTTTTCTTTTTCTTTTGTTTCCTCTTGACTTGTGATGAAGGAGTTTATTCGCCTCGGTACCCAATTCGTCGGGTGCCGTGATCATGCGAATAAACTTGGAAGAACTACTATTTTCCTTGCCCTTTACATTGTATTTACTCTGTATTGCTTTGTCGTGACGTTTACCGTCGTTTATTTTTACGAAACTCTTGCAGAAGCCAACAAACGTCTTGACGCTCTTCTTTATTAAGTTAGAGCAAAGCGAAAGCGGCTTCGCAAGAGGCTGAAGCGAATCTGCGCCGCCCGTCGAAGACCTTGAAAAAGGCTTCATGACGCGGAAACTTCTTTGAGTGAGCATATAACCGAACAATGCTGCTCACGAGGGATCAATTATCGGGTGCTTGGAGTCGCTGAGCCTTGCGCTTTGTCGATAAGTGCCCAAACTATTTTGATTTCCTTGAACTTGCTTTTCTTTCTTGCTTATTGATCAATAAAATTTTGCCTCAACGGGAAAAACATGTCAAGAATATGAACTTGAAGATCTGACAATGATCCCTTCTTGACGCGCTTTCTCTCCTTGAGATTCATGGAGATGAAGCACGCGAAGGTCTTCTTGAAGGCTGAGGGGCGGGGCTGTCGCGGCTTTACCCTTACCTCTTCCCGAAGAAAGAGGAACCCGCGCCTTTCTTGCTCTCGCCAAATGCTTCAATTCTCAAGAAAATCTTGGGCTCAAACTTCGCCAAGAAGGTTTGAAGGTTGGCGTTGAAGGCACCATTGCGCTGTGCTTGAACCGACCAACAAAATATCGGCTTGGACTAGGGTTGGCGACACGCGGGAAATGGAGACCAAGAAGTGGCAGTTGTTGATCAAGGCTGCAGGGCCAAACTCGAAGAAGATCCTCGCCTATCTTGGATGCACGCCAACTCCGGCTCAAGTTCATCAAAGCCGGAGGTCAAGTAGACTACCTTTGCCTTCTCTGTTGTTCTCTTTTGGTGATGTCCCCTTTTGTAGATTTGGCGACAATCGTCCCCTTGGTTCATTAGGAACCATCCTTTTGTAATAGCTATGTAAATACGTCGAATATCAATGGAAATCTTTTTTGCTTGATGATTAATGTCGAAATTTTTATTTCC
>NC_061508.1:348896224-348969056 GCF_022539505.1 Lolium rigidum
GCTCCTCGTTGGGATCGACATTCTTACTTATCGAAGATACTACGATACACCCCCTATACTTGTGGGTCATCAAGGCCCTAGTTGTTTCACCCATTTGCAGGACACGGGAGTTGCCACCGAGCCCATTCAGCTACGGCTACTTCCAGGCCCTCTGCAGAATCTTCAGCTTCTTCTGTCTCGACCAGGCCTACCGGATGCTTAAACTTGTCCTGGTACAATTCAGGGTGCCGCTGCTCATACGATGTGAGTTTCTGGACCATGTGCGACAGTGAACTGTACTCTACTTGGAAAGCCAGATCCTTGATCGGCGTTGCGAGGCCCAATGCTGCCATATCGACTGCTTCTTTCTCAGTTAAACGAACCGAATAACATCGGTTCCTAACAGTCCTGAAACGTTGAATGTATTCCGACACCGTTTCTCCCCGCTTCAGCCGCACCTGCGTTAGATCGGCAATGCCAGCCTCGGTAGCTTCTGAGTGATATTGAACATGAAACTGTTCTTCCAGTTGCTTCCACGTCCGGACTGAGTTTGGTGGCAACGAGGTGTACCACCCAAAGGCTGATCCCGTGAGAGATTGTGCAAAAAACCTTACACGTAACGGGTCCGATGCTGAAATCATGCCTAGCTGTGCCAAATATCGGCTCACGTGCTCTATTGAGCTAGACCCTTCTGCTCCATTGAATTTTGAGAATTCAGGGAGCCGATATTTGGGTGGCAGCGGGATCAAATCATACTCGTCGGGGTACGGCTTGGAATAGCCGATTGTTTTCCTCTTCGGCAGGATGCCGAACTGATCTCTCAAGATTGTACTGATTTGTTCCATGGTATGAGCTGCAGGGACCGAGCTCTCATGACTCGTTCCGGTGGCATATTTAGCTAGCCATGCCTGTTTATCGGCGTCTGCTCCAGAAATCCCTGCTGGTGCAATCTGGTTCGTGCGCGCCAAGGTATTGCAGTCCGGCACGTATGTGCACACGTATCCATGTGGGATCTCCTTGGGCGGCTCATACAGGAATTGGCAATCGCGAGGATCGCCTCCAACCTTGTAGACGATGTACACCGGTGAACCCTGTAGTTCTGGGGCTGCAAGCGCGAATGGCAGCGGCGGTCTGGTCTGGAACGGTATTTCTCCCTGGTGAGTCCCTAGGGTAGGTCCTGACGGAGAGTACTGATGCTTCATGATTTCCTGCACCACGCGAACCGCAACGCGCTCGAACGCGTTCACCAAGCTCTCAGAATGACGGTGTAGAGAATGAGCCACCATGTAATTAACTTCCGGCGCGAGCTCGGTGCGTTCCTCCGAAGGGGTAGACGAGGTCTACTTCATCAAGAACGCCTTCGGGGAGAACCCTTTCCACCCGATGCCATGTGAACGTGTCTTCGCGAAGGAGCCGATGAGATCGGCTTCTAAGAGGGCTTTAATCTCATCATACTTCTTCTTGTGCTCCTCAAGCAGATCTGCGTACGTGACTGGTTCGTCCACCACCTCATCGGCGGCTTTTGACATGGTTGCTGCAGATGTCGACGTAGTTGTTGTTGTAGAGTGTCCCACCGGGCGTGCTAGAATGTGTTGCCTACCAAAACCCACCGACGAGCAGCGATGGACAACACGGAGAGCCGGGAGGCTCCCAGGACTGCTGGTGGATCCTGGTCCCTCGGGCAACGGCCCGCAATGCTCCGGCACACGTCCCGGCTGATGCAAGGGCGTGCCACCTGACCTATACCTGGTCGGGAAGGTGATGGATTGCTTCGATTAGTTTCCTGCATGGCAAACACGTAAACATTAAATACGAGCCCCGATCGGCTCTTAGGTTGCCCTCGTGGATCGGCTCAAAGAGCCGATTGCCCCATGGTTCACGTTGGATTTACAATGACATGGGGATCCTGCTTTATCAATATCAAGTTAAACCAATCTACGATAGTCTAGGGTTTTCACCGCATAACCGGAACATCCTACGCGTAGTCGAGCCTAGCAGATACGTAAGATGATGGAAAACCAGTCCTAAAGAGGCCTAAAAACCAACACGAGGTCGATCCCCGGAACAATCCCTCTAGGACTTAGTAAACCATACCTTACGCACTACCGGATCATTCAACCCGTTTGCAAGGCCTAACCATGCGGATATCAAACTAATCCTTGAAGTACAAGGAACAACTATAACGGATCAGATCTACTAAATAAAGAACAAGCAAGATGCTGCCCTTACACCTAGGATAGGTGTAAGGGTAGCTAGACATTGAGGGGTAGCGTAGCTAAACAAGCATGTCATGAAAGTATCGACGTCAACCCCAAAACATCCACGATAAGGGTGTTGCTCGCCATCAAAAAGGCTTCAGCACGAGCAACACCAACAACGAATAGACTGATACTGCCTATATCGCAAGACGCGATCTAGGCAGCATGTTGCTTACCCGGGAGAAACCCTCGAAACAAGGGGCGGCGATGCGCCTAGATTGGTTTGTTGTGAACGTGATCGTCCTCCTTTCTCAATAACCCTAGGTACATATTTATAGTCCGTGGACTTTCTATCTTAGGAATAAACCTAGCTGTGTACGACTAAACTTTATCTCTTAATTCTAAATCTACCATAATATACAGATACACGGGCAATCTAGCCCAAATTCTCGCACAAGGCCGATTCAGAGACACTTCATATGCACGTCCTCTAAGCCCTTCTTCGATCACGGCCCATCTCCGGACTTGGTTAAAATCTGGTGATAACAATAACTAGCTTGTTGATTAATAGATGATCATAGTTTCGTGATCATGAACATTGGATGTTATTAATAACAAGGTTATGTCATTATGTGAATGTTGTAATGGACACACCCAATTAAGCGTAGCATAAGATCACGTCATTAAGTTCATTTGCTATAAGCTTTCACTACATAGTTACCTAGTCCTTTCGACCATGAGATCATATAAATCACTTATGCCGGAAGGGTACTTTGATTACATCAAACGCTACTGTGTAAATGGTTGGTTATAAAGGTGGGATTAGGTATCCGGAAAGTATGAGTTGAGGCGTATGGATCAACAGTGGGATTTGTCCATCCCGATGACGGATAGATATACTCTGGGCCCTCTCGGTGGAATGTCGTCTAATTAGTTTGCAAACATATGAATGGTTCATAAGGGACCACATACCACGGTACGAGTAAAGAGTACTTGTCAGGAGACGAGGTTGAACGAGGTATAGAGATACCGATGATCAAACCTCGGACAAGTAAAATATCGCGTGACAAAAGGAATCGGTATCATACGTAAATGGTTCATTCGATAACTAAGTCATCGTTGAATATGTGGGAGCCATTATGGATCTCCAGATCCCGCTATTGGTTATTGGTCGGAGAGAAGTCTCACCATGTCTGCATAGTTCGCGAACCGTAGGGTGACACACTTAAGGTTTGATGTTGTTTGAGTAGATATGGAATATGGAATGGAGTTCGAAGTTTTGTTCGGAGTCTCGGATGGGATCCAGGACATCACGAGGAGTTCCGGAATGGTCCGGAGAATAAGATTCATATATAGGAAGTCATTTTACATGTTTGAAAATGATCCGGTGCAATTATGGAAGGTTCTAGAAGGTTCTAGAAAAGTCCGGAAGAAATCACTATGGAAGGCGGAGTCCCGAAGGGACTTCACTAGCTAGGCCGGCCAACCCTAAGGGGAGGAGTCCCAGGTGGGCTCCACCTAAGGTGGCCGGCCAACCCACCTCAAGGAAAGGTGGGAGCCCCACCTTGAGTAGGACTCCCCCCTTGAGTAGGTTTCCCACTTTTGGGAGGTTTTGTTGTTGGGGTCTTATTCGAAGACTTGGACTACAACTCTTGGGGATTTCCACCTATATAATGAGGAGCCAAGGGGAGGGGGCCGAACACACCAAGCCTCCAAGGCAGCAGCCCCCAAGTGGCCGGCGCCCAAACCCTAGCCTCTCCCCAAACCCTAGCGTCCCTCCTCCACATATCTCTTCCGCAACGCATAGGCGAATCCCTGCCAGAGATCTCCACCACCACCGCCACCACGCCGTCGTGCTGCCGGGATTCCGAGGAGGATCTACTACTTTCGCTGCCCGCTGGAACGGGGAGGAGGACGTCGTCTTCATCAACACCGTACGTGTGACCGAGTACGGAGGTGCTGCCCGATTGTGGCACCGTCAAGATCTTCTACGCGCTTTTGAAAGTGGCAAGTGATCATCTTCTGCAACAACGAGATATAATCTCGTAGGCTTTGGAAATCTTCAAGGGTTAGTCTCGTGATCCCCTCGTTGCTACCGTCTTCTAGATTGGATCTTGGCTTGTGTTTCGTTCTTGCGGTAGGATAACGGTTGAAAGGGACAAACTGACAGAAACCGTTTTCCAATACTTTTTTATTAGAGGGGTTTATCTCGCGGGACCAATGAACTAACTGCTATGGTGGGACATTTATGCCTTAATGATTCCTATGCTTGCTCATGAAAATGGCTCTAGGACCCATCATAAGGGGTGTTTGCTCATATCTATGGTTGCACCTAATTTAGGCTTCGCCCTAAGGGAATGAAACTTGACAACATATTCACCATGTTGTATAGAAATCTAAATGGTAAGTAAATCCGTGAAGCCCTTGAGAACGCTTGTCACATATAAGTTCACACACACACACACACACACACACACACACACACACACACACACTTGAGCTTGGCCTCTTGCTGCATAGAGGATTGTGCTTTCTCTTTCTAAGAGCATTTACTTATTGCTATTTACTTCTTATATTTTACTTTATTGCAAACTAGTATTGGGATCTGAACATGTTTTGTTCCAAAATCTTATATCCCAATAGTGGAAACTGAGGTTTCAAAGTTTTTACGAGCATCCAAATAAGGTTTGAAAGTTTTTACGAGCATCCAAATAGATAAAGTAACAAAACATCTGGTAACAAAAATGCAAACTAAATATTTAGGCTGAAAAAATTATGCTAATAATTAGTATATATAGGCATTGTAACAGGCATATTTGGGGAATAAGGCAGAATTAGCAATTAGATAAAATAAAAGACGGGCACCGATGAATTATTTTGCTAAAAATTGCTATAAACTACTAATTTGCTAAAGCTCCATCACATTTCACAATAGATGTGGTCATGGTAGCAATGTTACTCAATGCTTTGAGAGCTGAAATGAGCACATGAATCAAAAACTGAAACGGTAAATGATCTATCTTATAATATATTTTCATACTTGATAGGTTTAACTTTGTAGATGTTGATTTTTTTAGACCCGGCCACTGAATTAAAATAAAACTGATATTTCGGTACGGAGATTAACAACTTGGTGTGCTTTGTAAAACAAAAGGTACTCTACTTTTTTTTGGCTCCAAGTTGACAAGTCATCAGATAAGATTCCTACAGAAACTGTGTTAGAATTTTCGGAAATATGGAATTGAGAAACAACATTAACAACTGCTCAAACTAACGATAGGGCATATTTTTGTAGGAAACTGCTGGGCGTCCCCCGGGGGATCTGATTTCCCAGCCCCCGGGTCGCCAGCCGTCGGATCGGCTATCTTGGACAGCCAGATCTGGTTTTACCAAATGTAGCAAAAACTCACCTCCCGGCAGCAAAAAAATAACCCGCTTTTGCTACATTGTAGCAAAAAACGGTTCAGTCAAGGAATCAAATAAAAAGGCTAGCTCGCCGGAGACCTCGCCGGAGAGCTCGTAGCAAAAAAAATATACTATTGTAGCAAAAATATTCTAATGTAGCAAAACCCAACATCATCGAAAAAATTGACGAAGATCTCACCGGAGATCTTGTAGCAAAATTCCTTATACTGAAGTAGCAAAAAAACAAAATAATTATAGCAAAAAAAGTAGCATCACCGCATTTTTTTACAATGTCTATGGCAAGGTCATTGCTATTTGCTATTGTATCAAAACAGACTTCGCCCAATAAGGCACCGAAAATACTTAGAAGCAGAATATATACTAAAAGTAGCAAAATATTATAATAATTGTAGCAGAAAAATACACTATTGTAGCATCGCGGCTTCGCAGCACTTCGAGGCAGCAAAAAAGCAAAAAAAAAAAAATATAGCTATGTAGCTAGTGGAGCAAAGTCCCCAAATCAGGACACCATCAACCACGACGGTCGCAAAACAGAGCACTAGCGAGGCGGTGGATGTGAGCATGAGGGCTGGCCGGGGAGGAGCCTCCACTTCGGCCGTTGATGCAGGGGCAGGGCCGTGCCCGAGAGCAGCTTCCACACGGTCGCGCTTGCGGAGGACCTTCTCAGGAGCGGGCCGCGCTGACGGTGGAGCAGCTCCTGGACGGAAGCGCCGGTGAAGGACCAACTCGGCGGTGGGGCGCGCCGGCAGAGGAGAAGCTCGGGGTTGGGCGTGTCGGCGGAGGAGCAGCATGGGAGTGGGCGCCCGCAGCAGCGTCGTCGTGAGCCGCGAAGCGCGGCGGCAGCCGGCCAGCGGCGACAGGATCTCCGGCGCCCGATCTCCCATCAAGGATGCCCATGGCGGTGTGGTTTCTCCCGCCTCGCCGCACAGCGGCGGCCGGCCCCGACGTCGGTAGCACCCGCAGCAGCGTCGCCGTGGGTCACGAAGTGCGGCGGCAGCCGGCATCGACGGCAGAACCTCCAGCGGCGCGTGGTTGTAGGTAGAGATGAGTTGGGGAGAGAAAATTAAGGACTCACGGAAAAAATGAGTGGAGGAGGAAGAAAGGCTAGTTTTGGTGGGACCCACGACATGGACACGCGGCACGCACGCAAGGCGGGGGTTCGGACGCTGCGATCCCCCGGGGGAATCTAATCATTTTCCCTTTTTGTACTTAAAAATTGGAATCGCACCATTTGTTGGACAGCCACACTTATTTTAAGCCGCACA
The DNA here is from genome assembly GCF_022539505.1 of Lolium rigidum. NCBI lineage: Eukaryota > Viridiplantae > Streptophyta > Magnoliopsida > Poales > Poaceae > Lolium > Lolium rigidum. Next base: position 348,903,093 of record NC_061508.1, read on the forward strand.
TGCTGCTGCGAGTATTGTTTGCGGATGTTCTTTGGAAACCAAATGATGAAGAGCAGAATACAAGAAAAAGAGAGAGGCCCAGATTAAGCAGCTTGGTAGCAGCAGGCCCATCTATAACCAGTGTATCCGATTTTCAAGACCAGTAGTGGCCCGTGAAGTGGAAAAAGCAAGTCTACGTCTGGGAACAGATGGCCTCCGGCCTTCTCCAAAAGTCCATTTTGCTTCTATTCCGTTTCTTTCTGCTACTCTTCACCACTCTGACAATACCACAGCAGATACAAATCAGTTCGCTAGTAGGATCTCCAAGAAAAGCAAAAGAAACAAATCACATCATTACCTGGATGTGATTCAAGGGTCGCATTCAGGTGACCCAGGACTTGGCTGCGAAGGGCTGGCCAGGTCAGGTTGGTTTGCAGCCTGTGGTCGGGAGGAGGAGTCGGCGTCTCACCTGATGTTTGGATGCCCATTTTAGCTGATGGTGCGTGAGAGAGGCATAGTTTCAGTCATTTCGTTCAGATTGTGTTGCAATACAGGAGCTAGATCGAATCAGTTTGGGTCGGCAATTTTTGGAGCTTTAGCATGGTCCATTGAGCCTCAGAGCATCTCTAACCCATCCCCTTTCGGCCGTTAGAGGAGTACCACTAGAGGAGTATATTTTCTCCTCTAACGGTCGGAACAGTCTCTAACCCAACCCCAAACAGCTTCATAGGAGAAAAAAAATAGGAGTTGGCCTCCGCGGCTCGCAAATATATGCGCCGCAAGCCTCGATTCACATATTTTTTTTCTCCTCTGCCACTGCCCATTGGCGTCGCCGCCGCCGGCCACCTTTTCCTCCACCGATTGCCCGAAGCACCGCAACCCTATTTCCCCTGATTCACCCCTGTCACGGGTGCTAGCCATCATCGGAATCGTTCCCTGGAGCCGCCGCATCAAGGTGGATCCCGCCTCTGGTCGGAACCGAAAGAAAGCTCGTCTCCAGCCGCTGCGGCCTCCGGAGGGGATGGCGGTGGTGTAGATCGACCACTGCCATCGAGTTGGTGGCCGAAGTTGAGGTCCATGGCCGGATTCCGACGAACTTCTCCCCTCAAGGTGGATTGTCGCCGTCCGGTCGTCGCGCAGCCGCCAGTAGGGCATTTGTCGGCCACGACCTTGCCGTATGTTCATCCCCCGCTCGTCGATCTCCCTTTTGGCCGGCTCAAGCAACTGTCTCGGCCGCGATCTGCACCTCCGCCGGGCACAAGGTACTCGACCGAATTCGTCGAGGAACAAACGGATTCACGTGGCCGCGCTCCTCCGGTGTGGCTTCTTCGTCCTCGCGCTGCTGCAAGTCGCTGAATTTTGGGTTGAAGGACCTCGTGCGGGCGTCGGTGGCAGCAACCGCACCCGCACTGATCAGGCAAGGTATGATTTTCAACCCCTTTTTTGTTTGGGAAATTTGGTGAATTTCGGCGAATGAACAAGACCGTTTGTTTGTCAAATTCGTAGCTAAGAAGAAGAGACAAGGAAAATGGACTGAATATGAGGAACGATTTATACTTCGCGTGGCATGATCAAACACTCATTGGAGATAAGCAACCGTTCAATCAATTTTGGGAAGGGGTCCATGTCAACTTCAATCAAAGAACAAGTGGAGATGGTCGATCCTTGCCATCAATAACGAGTAGGTGGTCGGCTCTAATCATGCGCTACAATAGAAGGAGGTTTGAGGAAGATGATGACTTGTGATGAAGATGATGACTATAAATTTGTATTTGAAAAAACTACCAATTTTTTAGAGTTAGATGATGCTATCAATTTGCATTATGGATCATCTTATGTTATGTTGTCATGTATCAATGTGCTCAAATTTGCAAATTATGTTGAAAAAAAGCTTGCTCCTCTAAGATTTTAGGGTTCGGTTCTACGGCGCAAAATTTAGAGGAGCAAATATAGGAAGTTAAGTTTTAGGGAGGCTTTTGCTCTCAAAATTACACTTATTTTGGTTTATAATATTCATAATTTGGTTTAAACGTTTTGATTTTCAAAAAACAAAATTTTACTCCTCTAAACTTTTTGGGTTCGAGTCCGCTCGGCGTTAAGTTTAGAAGAGCATATTTCCTCCTGTAAATTTGGTCCGGCCGTTTTCTCCTCTAAATTATTGGGGTTTTAGAGGATGGGTTGAAGATGCTCTCACGTAATTATGTGGTGTTCAATGCAAAAGTGGCAACTTTGCCGTTTAATAATGCGTATAAAATGATCAACTTGCTCTTGCAGTGGACGTGTCTTTGCCTCCTCCTCCCCGAAATAGTCTTTCGTCCCATTTTATAAATAAAACAACCACATTCATACAAAGTTCAATTACAAGCATAAAAAGGAACTACCGGCCACCAAAGGTCTGCTGAGGCCACAACACATCATGTTTGAAAAAAGAAAGCAAGCGATAGATTCCAAAGAAAAGGGCCACTCAGAGACTGGACGGCGTAGAAATGCGAGGGGGCGATGTAAGAAGATCCTCCAACATGCCGTCCAGGCGCACAGCGGGTACCACTGCTGCAACAATGCCAAGAAAATATAGATAGAGTTAGAAGCGCGTCGAGGAAAGATACGCTCTATCACCATCTTATTGTGCACAGTTCAAAGGGTCCAAGTCAAAGCCGTGAACAATAACTAGAAGATGCGCCTCCTCCTACAAGTGTTGTTCGCATGGACCTCAATAAACTCGCCGAGGACTGCCACTCAGGCCCCAACGCCTCATGTAAGAACCTCCAAAGAAACTGGGCCGCGGGCAAGAGAACATGATGTGTGTCGTCAATTCCGGAACCGCAGATAACGAGCATAGGCCGTTACCCGGCTCGTGCCTCTTATCAACCTCCACCCCAGGTGCAAGACGATCTCTAAGCAATTGCCACAAGAAGATCTTCATCTTTAGCGGGATGTCGCTTTGAAAAGAGGGGGCGTCCAAGGTAGGAGAGGCCCTCTAAACAGGGTCCTAGAGGCTGATCTCACTGAGAACGAGCCAGATGCAGTTAAGCGCCAGGAGGGAGAGTTTATCCCTCCCGGCGTTCCCTCCGGGAGGAGGTTCCGCAACGATTCCAGACTCATGGCCTCTCCCTGGGTCAGGTCTCCCAGTCTCCCTGGGCAGCGTCCGCAACCAGAATAGAGGGGTCAGCGTATATGGCAAAGATATCCGAAAAGTCCTGTCGAATGGGTCGGCCGCCAAGCCTAGGTCGAGCCAGAACATGGTCCCTCTACCAGCGCCTATGGAGAGGGATAGCGCAGCTCTAATCTCGTGCTTAATATCCTGGAGGGACCTACAAAACTGAGATCCCTCCTGACGGTCGCAAGCGAGAAGCGACCCGCCACGCAGGTACTTAGCCTTTATCAACTTCAGCCAAAGTCCCCCGTCGTCAAATATGATTCTCCATACCCATTTCAACATGAGGGTCACATTCATGTGTGAAGAGGAGATAATACCTATGCCCCAAGATTCTTGGGGGCGCACACATGGCCCATTTGGCCAGGAAAGCTTGAAGGGGAATGACGTGTGCTGGTGGCAAAGTTGAAAATGTTGACGCGAAGAATGTACCTGGTAGTGCGGCCAAGTAGAGGGATTTGTTGAGTTCTTTGCGTAGTGGTTTTAGTTGTTTCAGGCTAGCTTTATATTTTCCTGGTGCTCACAGCCGCCTACCCTGTAGTTTCTTAGTGTTGTTTTTCTGTTGTCTTCCTTTTAGCTGAACAGCCTGAACTGGCAATCTCAGATGTAAACTGAACTTTGTGTCTTGCTTTCATAAAAAAGCAGGGACCTGTGTGTGTCTTCTCTCTACAAATCTTACGTGCATGATGTCTTCCCCCGTCAGACGCCTCGATCACCTGTTTGAATATCGTCTGACGTTACCTAAAGAGAGAAAAGAAAATCACATGTGATGTGCAGGACACTAGTTCCTGAAGTCCTGGTGCTCACAGCCGCCTACCCTGTAGTTTCTTAGTGTTGTTTTTCTGTTGTCTTCCTTTTAGCTGAACAGCCTGAACTGGCAATCTCAGATGTAAACTGAACTTTGTGTCTTGCTTTCATAAAAAAGCAGGGACCTGTGTGTGTCTTCTCTCTACAAATCTTACGTGCATGATGTCTTCCCCCGTCAGACGCCTCGATCACCTGTTTGAATATCGTCTGACGTTACCTGAAGAGAGAAAAGAAAATCACATGTGATGTGCAGGACACTAGTTCCTGAAGAGTGGAAAATAGCAAATCTCCAGAACATGCCATGTTCAAATTTTGGACGAAAGCTAAAGAGAGGTTTTGCACTGTAGTTCATCTGGCAACGACCTTTGATGAACAACCGCTCAGCAGCTATAAACCTGATACTGACTTGGGCATATAAGAAACAAAAAAAAAAAAAATCACTTAAATGGCTCGTGTTACATCCAGGGAAAATCTGGTAATAAAAGACAATCGTTACTGTCTTTTCTCAACTAGTCTGCAAATGTAGGATAAAAGCAAAGAATAACAGTGCGTCTGACTGCATAAACGGTTTTTGAAACTTAACTGATTTCGTTCCAAAAGCTAGGCGTTCAAAGTTTTACCTCCCTACGAATAAAGAAAAAAATCGCAAAAAAGCTTAATATTTTGGAATATAGTGCATCATTAGCACTTTGATAATTTTAAAATTCAGAACCAATCAATTATGTTGCTAAATAACTTTGCCATGATGCTGCTAACTGCTAACGAGTCTTCACATTTTCACAATAGATATGGCCTTAAAATTACCGCACTGCACAAAAGGGGAATAGATTGAACAATAATGTACAACTAGTGAACGTAACAAAAAATGTTAGAGAATGATACTGATCTTGTATAGGTTCATATACTTGCTAAACGTACACTTGTGCAAAATAATCTTTGCTAGCTAGTAGCTACACAAGCTAATCTCAGGTTTCTAGGGTGTGAACTGAAGTAACTACGCTGAAGTTCATCCAGGGCCAGCTTACTAGATTTTGCGATTCTTGGCTGCTTTCTCCCATATATCAGCAAAGATAGCAGGGCATTCCCTTTTGAGGTTTTTATACCCTTGAGTTTCCACCACATCGTCCATTCTATCCGAAGAGTTGATAAACTGAATGCAGGCATCTTTGAGCTGGCTGCAATGGTGCTGGTCGGCTAAAGCTAAGGTGGTCGCGACAGTCCCGACGTAAAGGTTCTGGCAAAGCTTTCTCTCGCACATCAGCTTCATCCTTTCGATACCATACCTATCCGCCGCCACCAGCAAATGCCTGAGCATTTCATCATACTCATCATCGTCGTCGTCGTCGTCATCGAGGTCATCCAAGGGAGGCAGCGAATCGGTGTAGATGAAGTGAAGCAGTCCCCTGAAAACAGCGGGCTGCATATCCTCGACGGTTACGATGCGTCTGCTCTCGTCCCTCATCGGCCCGTAGAAGTCCACCCAGAAGACGGGCGACCGCATCGCTAGGATGATCTTGTGAGCCGGGAAAACCTCGTCTTTGACCTTGAAAGACACGTCGGCGCCCTCGGTTGCCTCCAGCAATCTACTGAGGTTGTCGACCAATTCGGAGGGCGGCACCTTGGGTGTGATGCTGTAAAGCTTGACATCGGACTCCTCGTGCGGGGGCGTGAGCTTGATGACGCTGAGATTGCACTCCACGACAAGCGCGTCGTTCAGGATGTAGGGCGACTCTTGGAGGTCGCTCTTCCTCATCAGCTTGTTGTAGCCCCAGGAGGCAGAACTGCCTTCACGGGTGCTAAACACACGGGGTCCTTCATGGAAAGATTTTGGCCAGGTGAAAGTCGGGGCCGTCCGGACCTGGTCGACCAGCCTCAGATCGTAGAGCGCCCTCGTCTCGGCGTTCTCGGTCTTGAGCTCGAGGTAAAGTGAAACGTAGTCTTTGTTGCTCTCCTCTTCGCCGTCGGGGTAGAAGCAGATGACCCAGTCGTAGCCGCCGACGGCGAAGGTGTTGGACTCGACGACCTTGCCAACCCCGAGGCCCGTGTACATGCTGTAGCCGTCGATCTTGAACAAGTGCGTGCCCCGCGCGGTCTCTGGGGTGCAGGTCGAGCCCGAAACGCTTGGGCTTGGGGGGGATGACGCGGCCATTGCTCGATTGGAGATCAGCGGGGAAGGAGAACAAGAACGTCTACCAGGCGATTTGGTACGCTCGCGGGGGGGCGGCGCGCGAGGAGATTCAGGAGGGGGACGGGGTTGGTGACTTGGTGTCGAGGCGATTTAACAGTCGAGGGTTTGCACGACTTGGGAGGTTTTACTCGGACGGCTTAACTTATACTCAAATCAAATCAAATCTGTCTGTTTTCCGTTCAAATTAAATCAAATCAACATGTCAAAAAGAAAAATCAAGGTGGACTTTTAGAGCAGATGCTCCGCGCGTAGCCGTATCCGTACCATCTATATTGCATCAAGATTTGTGGTAGCTTTTTTTTCTCCCTCTCAAATAACTTCTCATTTTTGTATCTCTCACACCAAACAATCTTTGAACTTGGAATTTTGCAGATCACTCAAACATAAAAACTAGAATTTGGGGAAAATATTTTGGATTTTTATGTCATTACGTATATATATATTTCAAGAATTTATTTTGAATGTTAAAATAATTTGAAATTTGATCCAAACTATTTCCCCCTATTCGAGATATAAAAAAGAAAAAATCAAAAAGTGCAAAGGTGCGCGCATGTGCGAAGATTTCCCAAAAATCAAATCAAATTTCCCTACATCTACATATGTTCTTTTCCATTTTGAACACACAGCTGTTTTAGATTTCCTCTCTCTACCACAATCTTCTCACCTCAAGTAGCTGGGGGCGGTTGAATGGCATTCGCTATTCGCGGGGCGGGAAGCTTTCTGTAGAGTAACCACATCCATGGCGATGGTGCTGCCATGTCCCATCGCGAGGTGCTCCCATCCCCTTCGACGCCTTCGCTTCTGCAAAGGAAGGCGGCGGAGCTGCGTACCTGCACGTGGTGCTGCGATTGGAATAGTGGTGGCGGTGGCGGGGAAGCGACATGCGATGAGCGTCAGCGCTACAACAAACGGTGGCGTTCCTGCCTTGTCGCAGTCGACGTTTGCTTCATGCGTTTTCCGCTCGTGCTACAAGGGGCGGGCGGCGCTGCTGCGATCGGTGGACAAGGTGCTACATGGAGGTGGTGGTGCTGCTCCGAGAGTTGACCACCGGTGCTATAAGGGGTGGGCGGTGCTGCCACGATTGGTGGCCGTCGGTGCTACATGGAGCCAGTTGTGCTGCTGCGAAGGTTGACCGCTGGTGCTACAAGGGGCGGACGGTGCTGCTGCGACCGCTGGCTGCTGGTGCTACATCGAGGCAGCGGCGCTTCTGCAATAGTTGACTGTTGGTTAATATAGCGTGTCTCTGAATAAGTGTCAAGTTTCAGTTAGTAGTGTCTTTGTTTTTCGTCAGTTAAGTTCAGTTAGGATCAGCTATTTCCTAGGATCTTTCACATAGGTAGTAGACCCGATCCTGCCTGTATACTCGGTCTCTTGAGCGTGGGATGGCACGTTCAGAAAATGGGGATCGTGGTACCAGACACGATTGCCCTTTGCATAATAAAAGGAAGGAAAGATAAGCAGAAAAGCTGCAATGTTGAACGCAGGCAAAACCATCTTGTTCATCTCTGTTCTTGTTTCTCTTGTGTGCTAAGTCGTGAGAGAGAGAGAGCAGGGCTACAAGTGGTATCAGACCTTGCCGATCATGGCAGGATCAAAGACACCGCTGCCAAGGAGGGATGTGTTGGATATTCAGGCACAATTTCCATGATTAATTCCAGAATATAAAGCATGACGAAAGTAACTACTAACATGTGAAACTCGAACATACTAGATGCAGTGATCAACATGAACAGTAGCAGAGCAAACGGTACAACATCCATCGCTAAACGGATCGAGATATGTCGCATGTACCGATCCGGTGGAGGTGGCGGTGGAGGTGTAGCAGATGATGTCGCAGCGATAACGTTGTTGATGACAACGTTGTTGACGACGGGGACGATGGGTCGAAGTAGACGGCGTTGAAGACGACGGTAGGCAGCACCGCCCGACTTGGACGGAAGGCGACCCGTGATGAAGAGCTTGAGCAGTCGCGCAGAGCGCTTCCCAAAAACCTAATTCGCCCTCTCCCGTACAGGATCGCAAGGACGAACGGTTCCGGAGACCTGCTCTCCCGTTCGCTGATGCACGTCGGCGCGCGGGATGGAGTAGGCTACGATGACGGCGCAAGCAGAGAGAGGTGGAAACCCTAACTCGTGTATTAGATGTGTTTATGCGGTAGCTGGGCAGGAGATTATATAGGCTCGGGAAACCCTAGGCAACGTGGGCCACGCCCACGTCGCACGAACGTTTCGAGTCGATTACAGATAGTCCACGATCCGGGAGCGACCCGAACCGACTAACTGCGACGCGTCCGTCTAGGACTCTGTTCGTTTTCCTGAGCTGCAAAAAGTAAGGAAAGTCTCGGCTCGAGGCTCAATCCACTCACCACGAGCACGGCGCGCGCGTCGTGACGTGACGTGTCGTGTCGTGTCGAGTCGAGACGAGCGAGGAGGAGGAGGAGGAGCGCGCGCGTGTAGCACTCCTTTTCTCACTCACTTACTAGTGGTGGAACAACCCACCTTATAAGGTGGTCTAACTTCCTCCCAACTTTCCATGTGGGACTAAACTTCCCACCTCTTGCCACTCCCTAGTGAGCTGCCACCAACTTGGGCTCAAACTCACAAGGCTGCCACTATGTGGGCTTTGAGATTTATAGGAAAAACTGAAATCTAATTTGGGCCACTAAAAGTGGGCCCAATATTTCAACAATCCCCCACCAGATCTCAAATCCCCATTTAGAGATTTACCAATACTCGCTGCTTGTTTTATATACCAGTGTTTCAGCGGAGACTGTTAAGTTGAACTTCCGCCTAGAACCTTAAGCTACATCCATTCACACTTGAACAATGGACTAAGCCTTGAATTGCAAGTTTTGCGTGAACAAGGTTTCACTCAAAGTCATAACCAGTACATGGCTGCCAGTAGCCTACCCCGCGGGTGAAGCATATGCGTCATACTTCGTGGTCTCTTCATGAGTTTACTAGAGATCACCCAAATCTCATAGATTGCGACGTTTAACAATCGGACTCATATAGGTGTGTTATTTCAAGAATGCTCTCGTAGGACAGAGCATCTTTGCTAATATAGCCAACATAAACACATTAAGGCTTGTTGCCAACCTCGCCTTACAGCAATTGAGAGTTGTGCATCTTCACATAGAGAGGGTTACATAATACTCTCCTCAATTAAACCACTAGTTTGTTCTTCCCAGGTCCTAATTCACGAGATCTCCGATCACAAAGGTTGGGTTACCACTATGGTGTAACATCAACGGGTCTCAAACCCATCTCCCTCGATGCACTTTCTATCACATTACGTGATAGTCCCTTTCTAAAGGGATCTCGCTGTGTTTTTGTCTCGTTTGAATATATGTAACAGTTATTACTCCGGAGTTTCGCAATTTCCTGACAGACTTCAAACGTCTTTTGACGTGTCTTGATGACTTCGCGTTATCCTTAGAATTGTTCACTTTGACAATTACAGTTTGATTGTCACAATTCAAAAGGATTGCCGGAACAGGTTTTTCAACCACAGGCAAGTCCATCAAGAGCTCACGCAACCATTCTGATTCTACAGTGGTTGTGTCTAAAGCAGTAAGTTCTGCTTCCATAGTTGACCTCGTCAATATGGTTTGCTTGCAAGATCTCCATGACACTGCGCCACCTCCAAAGGTAAATACATACCCGCTAGTGGCGTAGAGATCAGCTACATCGAGATCCAATTCGAATCACTATATCCTTCAAGCACAGCTGGATGCCCCGAATAGTGAATCCCATAACTCATTGTACCACATAGGTAGCGCATGACCCTATCAAGTGCATGCCAATGATCGACACCTGGGTTTGACATGAACCTCCTCAACTTGCTAACAGCAAAAGAGATGTCCGGTCTAGTCGCGCTCGCTAAGTACATGAGTGAGCCAACAATCCGAGAGTATCTCGCGTTGATCTACGGCAATCCTCCGATTCTTGCGTAATGTCACACCGGGATCATAAGGTGTTGGAGAAGACTTGCTATCAATATAGCCGAACCGGCTCAAGATCTTCTCAACATAATGGGATTGTGTTAGAGTAATCCCACTCTCGTTCTTAATAAGCTTGATGTTCGAATCACATCGGCTTCTCCCGGATCTTTCATATCAAAGCACTTTGACAAGAAAGACTTGACCTCGTGTATTACTTTCATGTTTGTACCAAATATCAGAATATCATCCACATACAAACACAAGTATAACACCTTCGCCCCCACCATGGCGATAGTAAACGCACTTGTCGGCCTCATTGACAACAAAGCCTACGAAGTCAAAGTTCTGTCAAACTTCTCATGCCATTGCTTAGGTGCTTGTTTCGGGCCATATAAAGATTTCAGCAACTTGCACACCTTTCTTTCTTCACCTTTTACTACAAACCCATCAGGCTGATCCATATAGATTTCCTCTTCCAACTCTCCATTAAGAAAAGCTGTCTTTACGTCCATTTGATGAACGATAAGACCATAGGAGGCAGCCATGGACGAGTAATACTCGAATGGTGGTAAGTCTAGCGACGAGTGAATAGGTATCGAAGTAATCTTCGCCTTCTCTCTGTGTGTAGCCTTTAGCTACAAGCCGCGCCTTGTACTTCTCAATAGTACCATCAGTGTCTTAGCTTCTTCTTGAACACCCATTTGCAGCCCACGAGGCTTGCATCCATGGGGTCGTTCGATAGCTCACAAGTTCCATTAGAAAGAATCGAGTCCATCTCATTATGGACAGCTTCTTTCCAGATCATCTCGCATCCGGAGATGCATATGCCTCTCGCAATGGACGTGGGAGTATCATCCACAAGGTACACAATGAAATCATCACCAAAGGATTTTTCAATCCTTCGTCTCTTGCTCCGTTTAGGAGCTTCATTGACATCCTTCTCAGTAACATTCTCATGTGATTGATCAAAATACTCATTAGATGTACTAGACTCAGGAATTATCTCAGTAGAAATTCTAGCAATGCTATGCATATCTTTCATAGGAAACATATTCTCAAAAAATGTTGCATCACGAGATTCCATAATAGTATCAACATGCATATCAAGTACCTCGGATTGAACTACTAAAAATCTATATCCTACACTCCGAGGAGCATAACCTAGAAAGATACAATCCACTGTCTTTGGTCCAAGTTTGCGCTTCTTAGTTATTGGAATATTGACTTTCGCCAAACATCCCCATGTGCGCAAATACGAAAGTGATGGTTTTCTTCCAGACCACTCCTCGTAAGGGGTTTTATCTTTATTCTTGTTAGGAACTCTATTCAGGACATGACATGAAGTCAATAAAGCCTCCCCCCACCATGCCTTTGATAAACAAGCAGTGGCTAACATGGAATTCACCAAGTCAGTCGGCGTGCGGTTTTTCCTCTCGGCAACCCCGTTTGATTGGGGCGAATAGGGAGGCGTCCTCTCATGAATAATGCCATGTTCCTCACGGAATTCATCAAAGATTTTAGGAAAATATTCACCACCACGATCCGACCTAAGACGCTTGATCTTTCTCTCTAGTTGATTTTCAACTTCGGCCTTATAAATTTTAAAGTAGTCTAAAGCTTCATCTTTAGTTCGCAACAAATAAACATAGCAAAATCTAGTCGCATCATCAATCAATGTCATGAAATATCTCTTTCCACCTTTTGTCAACACACCATTCATCTCGCATAGATCGGAATGTATGAGTTCTAGAGGTGCCAAGTTTCTCTCCTCGGCCGCCTTGTGAGGCTTCCGAGGTTGCTTTGATTGCACACAACTATGGCACTTTGAACCTTTGGCAATGGTGAAATTCGGAATTAAACTTAAACTCGGATAGCCGAGACATTAAACCAAAATTAATGTGACATAAACGAGAATGCCAAACACCGGTATCATCACTAACATTGCCACAAATATGGTTCACGGACTTATTACTGAAATCGTAAAGCGAAAAGCGGAACAAGCCTCCGCACTCATAGCCTTTACCAATAAATTGTCCAAACTTGGAAACAACTACTTTATTCAACTCTAAAACAACCTTAAACCCATCTCTCGCATAGAAGGGAGCCGCTAACGAGATTCTTGTTCATAGTAGGGACATGCTCGCACGTTCCTCGACCGCACGATCTTCCCCGAAGTGAACTTCAGATCTACCGTGCCAACACCACGAACGAAGCATGTGACCCATTCCCCATCAAGACGGAAGAATCCCGGGCGACCTGATAAGAAGTGAACATGGAGATGTCAGCACACACATGAACATTAGCACCTGTATCAATCCACCAACATGGAGATTGAAATACCGAAAGAACAGTAAAGAGATTACCGTACCCATCAGCATTGCTAGCGGTCACAGTGTTGACTTGCCTCGCCTTCTTCTTGCGATCTGCCCTCTCTGGACAGTCCTTAGAGAAGTGGCCAGTCTCTCCACAGGTAAAGCAGCTCAGATCTGCTTTGTTTATCATCTTCTTCTTCTTGAAGGTTGTAGTCTTCATAGGCTTATTGAAGGAGGGCTTGTTATTCCCTTTGTTCTTGCTTGTAGGGTTTCTTCCGCACCATATTGGCGCTAGACCGACCCTCTCCTTTCTCGGTATTATCCTTAGCCCGAGCTTTCTCCTCAACATCAAGAGACGCTATCAGATTTTCAAGCGATATCTCCTGTCTCTTGTGTTTGAGAGTTGTGGCAAAGTTCCTCCATGAAGGGGGCAACTTAGCGATGATGCATCCAGCCACAAACTTGTCAGGTAAGGCACACTTAAGAAGTTCAAGCTCTTTCGCAATGCGCTGTATCTCATGAGCTTGTTCGACTACGGAACGGTTGTTCACCATCCCGATGTCATGGAAGCTCTCCATGATGTACGAGTTCATCTGCTCGCATCGGTTGCACCGAATTTAGCATTTAGTGCATCCCGGAGCTCTTTACCATCCGTTATGTGCATGTACACATCACACGGACGATCGACAAGAATACTCGAACGCATCCGACAAAGAGAGTATTGTTTTCCTTGAACTTGTTCGATCTTGGTCAGATATAGTTCCTTCGGGTAAACCATCGGTAACTTCGAATACTTTCGGATGAGTAAGCCAGAGCATGGCCTTAACCTGCCACCTCTTAAAGTGCACACCGGTAAACTTATCCGGCCTCAGTGCATCGGAAAAACCAGCCATTGTTAACTCAGGAAATTGCCTACAATTAGGTTTTTGGATTGTTGGATATTCAGGCACAATTTCCATGATTAATTCCAGAATATAAATCATGACGAAAGTAACTACTAACATGTGAAACTCGAACATACTAGATGCAGTGATCAACATGAACGATAGCGAGCAAACGGTACAACATCCATCGCTAAACAGATCGAGATATGTCGCACGTACCGATCTGGTGGAGGTGGCGGTGGAGGTGTAGCAGACGATGTCGCAGCAGTAACGTTGTTGATGACAACGTTGTTGACGACGGGGACGATGGGTCAAAGTATACGGCGTTGAAGATGACGGTAGGCAGCACCGCCCGACTTGGACGGAAGGCGACCCGTGATGAAGAGCTTGAGCAGTCGCGCAGAGCGCTTCCCAAAAACCTAATTCGCCCTCTCCCGTACAGGATCGCAAGGACGAACGGTTCCGGAGACCTGCTCTCCCGTTCGCCGATGCACGTCGGCGCGCGGGATGGAGTAGGCTACGATGGCGGCGCAAGCAGAGAGAGGTGGAAACCCTAACTCGTGTATTAGATGTGTTTATGCGGTAGCTGGGCAGGAGATTATATAGGCTCGGGAAACCCTAGGCAACGTGGGCCACGCCCACGTCGCACGAACGTTTCGAGTCGATTACAGATAGCCCACGATCCGGGAGCGACCCGAACCGACTAACTGCGACGCGTCCGTCTAGGACTCTGTTCGTTTTCCTGAGCTGCAAAAAGTAAGGAAAGTCTCGGCTCGAGGCTCAATCCACTCACCACGAGCACGGCGTGCGTGTCGTGACGTGTTGAGTCGAGTCGAGTCGAGACGAGCGAGCGAGGAGGAGGAGGAGCGCGCGCGTGTAGCACTCCTTTTCTCACTCACTTACTAGTGGTGGAACAACCCACCTTATAAGGTGGTCTAACTTCCTCCCAACTTTCCATGTGGGACTAAACTTCCCACCTCTTGCCACTCCCTAGTGAGCTGCCACCAACTTGGGCTCAAACTCACAAGGCTGCCACTATGTGGGCTTTGAGATTTATAGGAAAAACTGAAATCTAATTTGGGCCACTAAAAGTGGGCCCAATATTTCAACAGGATGCGTCGGCGGGGAAGAAGAAGCCCACGGACACGGCGTCAGGGTCGGGATCAAAGTCTCTGAGGCGCACCTCCCTCTCACCGGTTCGTCGTGGTCGCGGGCAGCACCATGGGCAAGAGCTGGCGTTGAGGGAGAGGATGGTGCGCGACGTCACCGGAGGCTCGCATTGGCCGACGCTGACGCGCACCAATTACACGGATTGGGCCGTGCTCATGCGCATCCAGCTGCAAGTCCACTGGCTGTAGGAAGCCGTGAACGAAGGGGACTGCGGCGAGCATGACGATCGCGCCGCTCTGTTGGCTCTACTCCGAGCCGTGCCGCCGGAGCTGGTGCGCGTCCTCGCTGCCAAGGACAACACCAAGGCAGCGTGGGACACGATCAAGATATTGTGCATCGGCGCAGAGCGCGTGCGCGATGCCAAGGCCTAGACACGTCTCCGCGAATACGACCGCCTCGCGTTCAAGGATGGCGAGACGGTGGAAACCTTCGCGCCTCTCCACGATCCTCAGTGATCTGAAGATGCTCAGTGATCCGGAGGACGAGCCCAAGGCCGTGAGGAAGTTTCTACGCGTCCTCCCACGTAAGTACCATCATATGGCATCGTCAATTGAGTCTCTGCTAGATATAGAGACGATGTCGATCGAGGAGCTGAGCAGGCGGCTGCTCGTCATGGAGGAGAATGAAGCAGTCGATGGAGAGGATGACTCCAGCAAGCTGCTCCTCACTGAGGAGGAGTGGCTGATATGTTGCAAACGTATCTATAATTTTTTGTGCTCTATGCTTGTTTACACCAATTTCTATATGATTTGTTTACACTTCGTTGCACTTTTATACATTTTCCGGAACTAACCTATTGACAAGATGTCACAGTGCCAGTTTCCTGTTTTCTGTTGTTTTTTATTTTAAAAAGTTGTATAAGAAATATTCTCGGAATTAGACGAAACAAAAGCCAAAGTTCCTATTTTACTGTAACGAAGACGGAGTCCGGAGGGGAGACTAAGAAGCGCCATGAGGCGGCCTCACCTGCACCGACCTCGCCCTTCCGCCTATTTATTCACCTGTTCGGGAAAAACCTAAATACCCGAGCCTCCATCCACGAAAAGTTCCATCGCAGCCGCCATCGCCGAGCCTAGCTCGGAAGGGTTCTGAAGCTCTTCCCGGCACCCTGCCGGAGAGGGAGATCATCACCGTAGGCCTCTACAACCCACACAACCCCGCTTTCTTCCACTGCTCGGATTCTTCAGAAATCATCCGGCAAACCTCCTGAGGCAGCGTTGCAAACTTGTCAAAAACCCGACTATTCCTCTCACGCCACAGTCACCTAGCCACGAGAATTACGAGCGTGTTCAACTCTTTCTGGAGCGAGGGAGGGGCACTCTCCCCCAGCGAGCTCCACCACGAAGTGAAATCCGCCGACGACTCCGAAGTTAGGCGGTGAAGCCTGTACTTCAGGAGTAGGGTGTACGAAATCTCGCACGATAAGGAACACTGCACCACGATGTGGTTGACCGTCTCCGGCTCTTTGCAGCAGAGGGCAAAAGCACTGGGGTGTTGCAAACTTCTTCGCTGAAGCCTGATACGTCTCCGACGTATCGATAATTTCTTATGTTCTATGCCATATTATTGATGATACCTACATGTTTTATGCACACTTTATGTCATATTCGTGCATTTTCTGGAACTAACCTATTATCAAGATGCCGAAGTGCCAGTTCCTGTTTTCTGCTGTTTTTGGTTTCAGAAATCCTAGTAACGAAATATTCTCGGAATTGGACGAAACGAAGACCCGGGTGCCTATTTTTCCACGGAGCTTCCGAAGACCGAAGAACACACGAAGTGGGGCCACGAGGTGGCGACACCACAAGGCGGCGCGGCCCGGGGGGCCCGCGCCGCCCTATGGTGTGGCCCCCTCGTCCGGCCCCCGACTCCGCCCTTCCGCCTACTTAAAGCCTCCGTCGCGAAACCCCGATGCGAAAAACCACGATACGGAAAACCTTACCGAGACGCCGCCGCCGCCGATCCCATCTCGGGGGATTCTGGAGATCTCCTCCGGCACCCTGCCGGAGAGGGGATTCATCTCCCGGAGGACTCTACACCGCCATGGTCGCCTCCGGAGTGATGAGTGAGTAGTTCACCCCTGGACTATGGGTCCATAGCGGTAGCTAGATGGTTGTCTTCTCCTCATTGTGCTTCATTGTTGGATCTTGTGAGCTGCCTAACATGATCAAGATCATCTATCCGTAATTCTATATGTTGTGTTTGTCGGGATCCGATGGATAGAGAATACCATGTCATGTTAATTATCAAGTTATTATACATGTGTTGTTTATGATCTTGCATGCTCTCCGTTACTAGTAGAGGCTCCGGCCAAGTTTTTACTTTTAACTCCAAGAGGGAGTACTTATGCTCGATAGTGGGTTCATGCCCGCATTGACACCCGGGACAGTGACGTAAAGTTCTAAGGTTGTGTTGTGCTCGTTGCCACTAGGGATAAAACATTGGCGCTATGTCCGAGGATGTAGTTGTTGATTACATTACGCACCATACTTAATGCAATTGTCTCGTTGTTTAGCAACTTAATACTCGGAGGGGGTTCGGATGATAACCCGAAGGTGGACTTTTTAGGCATAGATGCAGTTGGATGGCGGTCTATGTACTTTGTCGTAATGCCCAATTAAATCTCACTATACTTATCATGTCATGTATGTGCATTGTTATGCCCTCTCTATTTGTCAATTGCCCGACCGTAATTTGTTCACCCAACATGCTTTTATCTTATGGGAGAGACACCTCTAGTGAACTGTGGACCCCGGTCCATTCTTTAATACCGAAATACAAATCTGCTCGCAATACTTGTTTTACTATTTTCTCTGCAAACAATCATCTTCCACACAATACGGTTAATCCTTTGTTACAGCAAGCCGGTGAGATTGACAACCTCACTGTTTCGTTGGGGCAAAGTACTTTGGTTGTGTTGTGCAGGTTCCACGTTGGCGCCGGAATCCCCGGTGTTGCGCCGCACTACATCCCGCCGCCATCAACCTTCAACGTGCTTCTTGGCTCCTCCTCGGTTCGATAAACCTTGGTTTCTTTCTCGAGGGAAAACTTGCTGCTGTGCGCATCATACCTTCCTCTTGGGGTTGCCCAACGAACGTGTGAAATACACGCCATCAAGCTCTTTTTCCGGCGCCGTTGTCGGGGAGATCAAGACACGCCGCAAGGGGAGTCTCCACTTCTCAATCTCTTTACTTTGTTTTTGTCTTGCTTTATTTTATTTACTACTTTGTTTGCTGCACTAAATCAAAATACAAAAAAATTAGTTGCTAGTTTTACTTTATTTGCTATCTTGTTTGCTATATCAAAAACACAAAAAAATTAGTTACTTGTTTTACTTTACTTAATATCATGCATGTTTTTATTTCACTAGTTAAGCATAATGGAAAACAACAAAAATATGAGAGATCTTTATGAACTTTATCTTGAATTAGGACATGATGTGTTTGAAGAGAGAATTAGAAAACCCATGGAACTTTATATGCATGCTAATGGGAATGTTATTACTATGGATGCTTTGAACACCATTGTTGCTAATGCTATGGAAAATTCTAAGCTTGGGGAAGCCGGCTCGATGAGCATGATCTTTTTAGTCCCCCAAGCATTGAGGAGAAAATTTTCTTTTATGATTACAATGTGCCTCCTATATATGATGATAGCCACTTTGCCGAATTTGCTCCCACTACAACTAATAAAATTGATTATGCTTACGTGGAGAGTAGTAACTTTATGCATGAGACTCATGATAAGAATGCTTTATGTGATAGTTACATTGTTGAGTTTGCTCATGATGCTACTGAAAATTATTATGAGAGAGGAAAATATGGTTGTAGAAATTTTCATGTTACTAAAACACCTCTCTATGTGCTGAAATTTTTGAAGCTACACTTGTTTTATCTTCCTATGCTTGTTACTTTGCTCTTCATGAACTTGTTTATTTACAAGATTCCTATGCATAGGAAGCATTTTAGACTTAAATGTGTTTTGAATTTGCCTCTTGATGCTCTCTTTTGCTTCAAATACTATTTCTTGCGAGTGCATCATTAAAACTGCCGAGCCCATCTTAATGGCTATAAAGAAAGAACTTCTTGGGAGATAACCCATGTGTTATTTTGCTACAGTATTTTTGTTTTATATTTGTGTCTTGGAAGTTGTTTACTACTGTAGCAACCTCTCCTGATCTTAGTTTTATGTTTTGTTGTGCCAAGTAAAGTCTTTGATAGAAAAGTAAGTACTAGATTTGGATTACTGCGCAGTTCCAGAATTCTTTGCTGTCACGAATCTGGGTCTATCTCCCTGTAGGTAGCTCAGAAAATTACGCCAATTTACGAGCATGATCCTCAGATATGTACGCAACTTTCATTCAATTTGAGCATTTTCGTTTGAGCAAGTCTGGTGGCCTAATAAAATCCATCTTTACGGACTGTTCTGTTTTGACAGATTCTGTCTTTTATTTCGCATTGCCTCTTTTGCTATGTTGGATGAGTTTCTTTGATCCATTAATGTCCAGTAGCTTTATGCAATGTCCAGAAGTGTTAAGAATGATTGTGTTACCTCTGAACATGTGAATTTTTATTATGCACTAACCCTCTAATGAGTTGTTTCGAGTTTGGTGTGGAGGAAGTTTTCAAGGGTCAAGAGAGGAGTATGATGCAATATGATCAAGGAGAGTGAAAGCTCTAAGCTTGGGGATGCCCGGTGGTTCACCCCTGCATATATTAAGAAGACTCAAGCGTCTAAGCTTGGGGGTGCCCAAGGCATCCCCTTCTTCATCGACAACATTATCGAGTTCCTCCCCCGAAACTATATTTTTATTCGGCCACATCTTATGTACTTTGCTTGGAGCGTCGGTTTGTTTTTGTTTTTGTTTTGTTTGAATAAAATGGATCCTAGCATTCACTTTATGGGAGAGAGACACGCTCCGCTGTTGCATATGGACAAATATGTCCTTAGGCTCTACTCATAGTATTCATGGCGAAGTTTCATCTTCGTTAAATTGTTATATGGTTGGAATTGGAAAATGATACATGTAGTAAATTGCTATAATGTCTTGGATAATTTGATACTTGGCAATTGTTGTGCTCATGTTTAAGCTCTTGCATCATATACTTTACACCCATTAATGAAGAAATACTTAGAGCTTGCTAATTTGGTTTGCATATTTGGTTTCTCTAGAGTCTAGATAACATCTAGTATTGAGTTTTGAACAACAAGGAAGACGGTATGGAGTCTTATAATGTTTACCATATGTCTTTTATGTGAGTTTTGCTGTACCGTTCATCCTTGTGTTTGTTTCAAATAACCTTGCTAGCCTAAACTTTGTATCGAGAGGGAATACTTCTCATGCATCCCAAATACTTGAGCCAACCACTATGCCATTTGTGTCCACCATACCTACCTACTACATGGTATTTATCCGCCATTCCAAAGTAAATTGCTTGAGTGCTACCTTTAAAATTCCATCATTCACCTTTGCAATATATAGCTCATGGGACAAATAGCTTAAAAACTATTGTGGTATTGAATATGTACTTATGCACTTTATCTCTTATTAAGTTGCTTGTTGAGCGATAACCATGTTTCGGGGACGCCATCAACTATTCTTTGTTGGATATCATGTGAGTTGCTATGCATGTCCGTCTTGTCCGAAGCAAGAGAGATCTACCACCTTCATGGTTGGAGCATGCATATTGTTAGAGAAGAACTTTGGGCCGCTAACTAAAGCCATGATTCATGGTGGAAGTTTCAGTTTGGACATATATCCTCAATCTCATATGAGAATAATAATTGTTGCCACATGCTTATGCATTAAAGAGGAGTCCATTATCTGTTGTCCATGTTGTCCCGGTATGGATGTCTAAGTTGAGAATATTCAAAAGCGAGAAATCCAAAATGCGAGCTTTCTCCTTAGACCTTTGTACAGGCGGCATGGAGGTACCCCATTGTGACACTTGGTCAAAACATGTGCATTGCAAAGATCCGGTAGTCCAAGTTAATTAGGACAAGGTGCGGGCACTATTAGTATACTATGCATGAGACTTGCAACTTGTAAGATATAATGTACATAACTCATATGCTTTATTACTACAACTTGCAAATTGTTTCATGTTTTCAAAATAAAAGCTCTAGCACAAATATAGCAATCGATGCTTTCCTCTTTGAAGGACCATTCTCTTTACTTTTATGTTGAGTCAGTTCACCTATCTCTCTCCACCTCAAGAAGCAAACACTTGTGTGAACCGTGCATTGATTCCTACATACTTGCATATTGTACTTGTTATATTACTCTGTGTTGACTATTATCCATGAGATATACATGTTACAAGTTGAAAGCAACCGCTGAAACTTAATCTTCCTTTGTGTTGCTTCAATACCTTTACTTTGATTTATTTCTTTATGAGTTAACTCTTATGCAAGACTTATTAATACTTGTCTTGAAGTACTATTCATGAAAAGTCTTTGCTATATGATTCACCTGTTTACTCATGTCATCACCATTGTTTTTGATCGCTGCATCCACTACATATGTTTACAAATAGTATGATCAAGGTTATGATGGCATATCACTTCGAAATTATCTTTGTTATCGTTTTACCCGCTCGGGACGAGCAGTAACTAAGCTTGGGGATGCTGATACGTCTCCGACGTATCGATAATTTCTTATGTTCTATGCCATATTATTGATGATACCTACATGTTTTATGCACACTTTATGTCATATTCGTGCATTTTCCGGAACTAACCTATTAACAAGATGCCGAAGTGCCGGTTCTCGTTTTCGCTGTTTTTGGTTTCAGAAATCCTAGTAACGAAATATTCTCGGAATTGGACGAAACGAAGACCCGTGTGCCTATTTTTCCACGGAGCTTCCGAAGACCGAAGAACACACGAAGTGGGGCCACGAGGTGGCGACACCACAAGGCGGCGCGGCCCGGGGGGGCCCGCGCCGCCCTATGGTGTGGCCCCTCGTCCGGCCCCCGACTCTGCCCTTCCGCCTACTTAAAGCCTCCGTCGCGAAACCCCCGATGCGAAAAACCACGATACGGAAAACCTTACCGAGACGCCGCCGCCGCCGATCCCATCTCGGGGGATTCCGGAGATCTCCTCCGGCACCCTGCCGGAGAGGGGATTCATCTCCCGGAGGACTCTACACCGCCATGGTCGCCTCCGGAGTGATGAGTGAGTAGTTCACCCCTGGACTATGGGTCCATAGCAGTAGCTAGATGGTTGTCTTCTCCTCATTGTGCTTCATTGTTGGATCTTGTGAGCTGCCTAACATGATCAAGATCATCTATCCGTAATTCTATATGTTGTGTTTGTCGGGATCCGATGGATAGAGAATACCATGTCATGTTAATTATCAAGTTATTATACATGTGTTGTTTATGATCTTGCATGCTCTCCGTTACTAGTAGAGGCTCGGCCAAGTTTTTACTTTTAACTCCAAGAGGGAGTACTTATGCTCGATAGTGGGTTCATGCCTCGCATTGACACACGGGACGATGACGAAAGTTCTAAGGTTGTGTTGTGCTCGTTGCCACTAGGGATAAAACATTGGCGCTATGTCCGAGGATGTAGTTGTTGATTACATTACGCACCATACTTAATGCAATTGTCTCGTTGTTTAGCAACTTAATACTGGAGGGGGTTCGGATGATAACCTCGAAGGTGGACTTTTTAGGCATAGATGCGGTTGGATGGCGGTCTATGTACTTTGTCGTAATGCCCAATTAAATCTCACTATACTTATCATGTCATGTATGTGCATTGTTATGCCCTCTCTATTTGTCAATTGCCCGACTGTAATTTGTTCACCCAACATGCTTTTATCTTATGGGAGAGACACCTCTAGTGAACTGTGGACCCCGGTCCATTCTTTAATCCTGAAATACAAATCTGCTGCAATACTTGTTTTACTATTTTCTCTGCAAACAATCATCTTCCACACAATACGGTTAATCCTTTGTTACAGCAAGCCGGTGAGATTGACAACCTCACCGTTTCGTTGGGGCAAAGTACTTTGGTTGTGTTGTGCAGGTTCCACGTTGGCGCCGGAATCCCTGGTGTTGCGCCGCACTACATCCCGCCGCCATCAACCTTCAACGTGCTTCTTGGCTCCTCCTGGTTCGATAAACCTTGGTTTCTTTCTGAGGGAAAACTTGCTGCTGTGCGCATCATACCTTCCTCTTGGGGTTGCCCAACGAACGTGTGAAATACACGCCATCAAGCTCTTTTTCTAGCGCCGTTGCCGGGGAGATCAAGACACGCTGCAAGGGGAGTCTCCACTTCTCAATCTCTTTACTTTGTTTTTGTCTTGCTTTATTTTATTTACTACTTTGTTTGCTGCACTAAATCAAAATACAAAAAAATTAGTTGCTAGTTTTACTTTATTTGCTATCTTGTTTGCTATATCAAAAACACAAAAAAATTAGTTACTTGTTTTACTTTACTTAATATCATGCATGTTTTTATTTCACTAGTTAAGCATAATGGAAAACAACAAAAATATGAGAGATCTTTATGAACTTTATCTTGAATTAGGACATGATGTGTTTGAAGAGAGAATTAGAAAACCCATGGAACTTTATATGCATGCTAATGGGAATGTTATTACTATGGATGCTTTGAACACCATTGTTGCTAATGCTATGGAAAATTCTAAGCTTGGGGAAGCTGGCTCTGATGAGCATGATCTTTTTAGTCCCCCAAGCATTGAGGAGAAAATTTTCTTTTATGATTACAATGTGCCTCCTATATATGATGATAGCCACTTTGCCGAATTTGCTCCCACTACAACTAATAAAATTGATTATGCTTACGTGGAGAGTAGTAACTTTATGCATGAGACTCATGATAAGAATGCTTTATGTGATAGTTACATTGTTGAGTTTGCTCATGATGCTACTGAAAATTATTATGAGAGAGGAAAATATGGTTGTAGAAATTTTCATGTTACTAAAACACCTCTCTATGTGCTGAAATTTTTGAAGCTACACTTGTTTTATCTTCCTATGCTTGTTACTTTGCTCTTCATGAACTTGTTTATTTACAAGATTCCTATGCATAGGAAGCATTTTAGACTTAAATGTGTTTTGAATTTGCCTCTTGATGCTCTCTTTTGCTTCAAATACTATTTCTTGCGAGTGCATCATTAAAACTGCCGAGCCCATCTTAATGGCTATAAAGAAAGAACTTCTTGGGAGATAACCCATGTGTTATTTTGCTACAGTATTTTTGTTTTATATTTGTGTCTTGGAAGTTGTTTACTACTGTAGCAACCTCTCCTGATCTTAGTTTTATGTTTTGTTGTGCCAAGTAAAGTCTTTGATAGAAAAGTAAGTACTAGATTTGGATTACTGCGCAGTTCCAGAATTCTTTGCTGTCACGAATCTGGGTCTATCTCCCTGTAGGTGGCTCAGAAAATTACGCCAATTTACAAGCATGATCCTCAGATATGTACGCAACTTTCATTCAATTTGAGCATTTTCGTTTGAGCAAGTCTGGTGGCCTAATAAAATCCATCTTTACGGATCTGTTCTGTTTTGACAGATTCTGTCTTTTATTTCGCATTGCCTCTTTTGCTATGTTGGATGAGTTTCTTTGATCCATTAATGTCCAGTAGCTTTATGCAATGTCCGAAGTGTTAAGAATGATTGTGTTACCTCTGAACATGTGAATTTGTATTATGCACTAACCCTCTAATGAGTTGTTTCGAGTTTGGTGTGGAGGAAGTTTTCAAGGGTCAAGAGAGGAGTATGATGCAATATGATCAAGGAGAGTGAAAGCTCTAAGCTTGGGGATGCCCCGGTGGTTCACCCCTGCATATATTAAGAAGACTCAAGCGTCTAAGCTTGGGGATGCCCAAGGCATCCCCTTCTTCATCGACAACATTATCAGAGTTCCTCCCCCGAAACTATATTTTTATTCGGCCACATCTTATGTACTTTGCTTGGAGCGTCGGTTTGTTTTTGTTTTTGTTTTGTTTGAATAAAATGGATCCTAGCATTCACTTTATGGGAGAGAGACACGCTCCGCTGTTGCATATGGACAAATATGTCCTTAGGCTCTACTCATAGTATTCATGGCGAAGTTTCATCTTCGTTAAATTGTTATATGGTTGGAATTGGAAAATGATACATGTAGTAAATTGCTATAATGTCTTGGATAATTTGATACTTGGCAATTGTTGTGCTCATGTTTAAGCTCTTGCATCATATACTTTACACCCATTAATGAAGAAATACTTAGAGCTTGCTAATTTGGTTTGCATATTTGGTTTCTCTAGAGTCTAGATAACATCTAGTATTGAGTTTTGAACAACAAGGAAGACGGTATGGAGTCTTATAATGTTTACCATATGTCTTTTATGTGAGTTTTGCTGTACCGTTCATCCTTGTGTTTGTTTCAAATAACCTTGCTAGCCTAAACTTTGTATCGAGAGGGAATACTTCTCATGCATCCCAAATACTTGAGCCAACCACTATGCCATTTGTGTCCACCATACCTACCTACTACATGGTATTTATCCGCCATTCCAAAGTAAATTGCTTGAGTGCTACCTTTAAAATTCCATCATTCACCTTTGCAATATATAGCTCATGGGACAAATAGCTTAAAAACTATTGTGGTATTGAATATGTACTTATGCACTTTATCTCTTATTAAGTTGCTTGTTGAGCGATAACCATGTTTCTGGGGACGCCATCAACTATTCTTTGTTGGATATCATGTGAGTTGCTATGCATGTCCCGGAGGACTCTACACCGCCATGGTCGCCTCCGGAGTGATGAGTGAGTAGTTCACCCCTGGACTATGGGTCCATAGCAGTAGCTAGATGGTTGTCTTCTCCTCATTGTGCTTCATTGTTGGATCTTGTGAGCTGCCTAACATGATCAAGATCATCTATCCGTAATTCTATATGTTGTGTTTGTCGGGATCCGATGGATAGAGAATACCATGTCATGTTAATTATCAAGTTATTATACATGTGTTGTTTATGATCTTGCATGCTCTCCGTTACTAGTAGAGGCTCGGCCAAGTTTTTTACTTTTAACTCCAAGAGGGAGTACTTATGCTCGATAGTGGGTTCATGCCCGCATTGACACCGGGACAAGTGACAGAAAGTTCTAAGGTTGTGTTGTCTTCGTTGCCACTAGGGATAAAACATTGGCGCTATGTCCGAGGATGTAGTTGTTGATTACATTACGCACCATACTTAATGCAATTGTCTCGTTGTTTAGCAACTTAATACTGGAGGGGTTCGGATGATAACCTGAAGGTGGACTTTTTAGGCATAGATGCAGTTGGATGGCGGTCTATGTACTTTGTCGTAATGCCCAATTAAATCTCACTATACTTATAATGTCATGTATGTGCATTGTTATGCCCTCTCTATTTGTCAATTGCCCGACTGTAATTTGTTCACCCAACATGCTTTTATCTTATGGGAGAGACACCTCTAGTGAACTGTGGACCCCGGTCCATTCTTTAATACTTGAAATACAAATCTGCTGCAATACTTGTTTTACTATTTTCTCTCGCAAACAATCATCTTCCACACAATACGGTTAATCCTTTGTTACAGCAAGCCGGTGAGATTGACAACCTCACTGTTTCGTTGGGGCAAAGTACTTTGGTTGTGTTGTGCGGGTTCCACGTTGGCGCCGGAATCCCCGGTGTTGCGCCGCACTACATCCCGCCGCCTTCAACCTTCAACGTGCTTCTTGGCTCCTCCTGGTTCGATAAACCTTGGTTTCTTTCTGAGGGAAAACTTGCTGCTGTGCGCATCATACCTTCCTCTTGGGGTTGCCCAACGAACGTGTGAAATACACGCCATCAAAGCCTATCAGCCGTCCACAATCTGCCTTGCATGGAGAACCAGAGGTGCAATTTGTGAACCAGCGGAGCTCTAGCCTTCCACAGATCAGCCGCCATAGGCACACGCACACACACGAGTATACGTAGTGCTATACACACGCACGCACGCACGACTGATAGCCCAACCTCTCCAAGCGTCTCGTCGTTTGTCCATTGGAGGGGAAATAGCGGCCGAAGTTGAGTGGGGCCCACGAAAATTTCACAAAGCCTTTCACATTTTAAATCAAACCATTGATTTTTTTTTAATTTGCACCAAAGAGCCCCCAATTAAACCTTTTGCCTCCTCTTAAAATTTATATTCCAGGTCCGCCTTGACTCACACGTGCTAGTATTTGTGCTGCTAGTATATGGTTAGTTATTAGTTGGTCCATGTTCACGACGAATGTCACGAGAAAGGGCAGAAAAAAAGCGTGGTCCATTTTCAACCACATTCATCGGTTCTTTGATGTCTGGCAGGTGGGGCCCCACCCGGCATTGCGCAATTGATTCTCTGGATGGGCGCAGGGGCAGATGGGAGTCGATTGGATTGTGTCTAGGCTCCGGGTCCGGAGATATGATAAGGCGCGTGCTTGGCGTCGGCCGACCGATCCCGCGCTCCGGATCGGTCGCGCGACCACCGTCCGTTTGCTGCATCTAATGGATGAGAATCGATCCTCTCACACGTCGCTTTCAATGCTGCTTTGCGTCAGGTACCGATTCAATACAGTGGAGGGTTGCGTGTGTTGTCGTTCCGGAGCCCGCCATCTGTATGTGCACAGCGCATGCACTGTGACTTTCTCATGCTAGTGTCTTGCCGCATACTAAAAAAAAGTCCTACAGCTTCTAGGTGCTACTCACAGTGCCTCGTACACGCTAGCTATTCCAGATAGCTAGTCGGTTCAAGCCATGCCACTAAAAAATATTCAATGGTATTATTTCATTACCGTACTATACAAGATATGATATGCCGAAATATAAATTTAAATTCACCAATAGAAGAGAAGAATTGAGATTGTACAAACAAAATCAACAAAATTAAACCTTGTAATATGAATACAACATATTGTGCGCGCACTTGAGAAACCTAAAAATCCGTGAAAAACACAAACTTGTATCAAGCGTCCAAAAAATCTTATAACATCTTGCACATGCTTTAACAACAATATTAATGTGAGTTTATTACAATTTTAAAAACATATATACCATCAAAAAATCTGAAAAAATAATGTTGTATTAAATGCCCAAAAACTTAAAACATGTTTTATGTCCTTTACAACAAAATTCATACGAGTTTGTTTAAGTTTTAAAGCATGTATACAACATTGAAAAATCTGAGGAAACAAACTTGTATCGAATGCCCCAAAAGATTACCACATCTGACATAGGCTTCCACAACAAAATTTATACGAGTTTGTTACACTTTTAAAGCATGTATACAACATCAAAAAAAATCCGAGAAAAACAAATTTCTATCAAACGTCCAAAACACCTTACAACATCTTGCATGTGCTTTCACAACAAAATTCATACGGATTTGTTACAATTTTAAAGCATGTATACAACATCGAAAAATTTGAGAAAAATAAACTTGTATCAAATGTCCAAAACACCTTACAACATCATGAATGTGCTTTTACAACAAAACTCATACGAGTTTCTTACAATTTTAAAGCATGTATATAACATCGAAAAATCCGAGAAAACCCAAGTTGTATCAAACATCCAAAACACCATACAACACCCCGCATGTGATTTCACAACAAAATTCATATGGGTTTGTTACAATTTTAAAGCATGTATGCTACACCAAAAAATCCGAGAAAAACAAACTTGTATCAAATGTCCAAAACACCTTACAACATCTCGCATGTGCTTTCACAATAAAAAAACATACGATTTTATTATAATTTTAAATCATGTATACAACATTGACATATTCAAGAGAACACATACTTTTAGGAGACACCACTAAAGCCCTACATCCTCTCATCGTGTGCGTTAACAACTAAATGTATACAAGTTTGCATCATATCGAGTGAACAAATGTGACATAAAAATAAGAGAACAAAAACCTAGGCTTGGGTTGAAGCGAAGAACTCGCTGGATCGAGGATCGCCGATGACAAATCCAAGTCGCTAGAGCCTCTTCACTTTCCGACTACAACATTTTTTTTAGCATACAACAAGAGTCATCGGCATGCCAAAATTAAAAAATACTATATAACATAAAAATCAAATTTACTGGCGATTTTTAGCACCCAGTAGAAAAATAGAATACCATAAATAGGTAAGTGTCACAACATTGTTGCTTTAGCTACCAGCTTAGTAGTAGTAGGCTACCGTGAGTAGTAGCTAAATGTAGTACTACTCCGGTCGTGGGTCCATCCCATGTGAGAGCGTTGCAAGAGAAAATAAGGTGGGCCAGAACAGATGTGTCGAGGTTGGTCGGATGAGCAAGGACCAGGGAAGCTAGCTACTAGGTGCACCATGCATGCAGGCCCGTGGCAGAGTAAAATAGACGCGCAGGTGAGTGTGAACGCAACGTGAGCGCGCGCGAGTGAGAGCAACCGATCGGGCGACGCAATCGGTCGCCCGACTAGAAGCATTTCCCATATGATAATGCGGGCGGCTGATGGCGCATTCCTCTCGTGTGCCCGCATTGTTCCTCGCCTGATTTGTTACTAAAATTATTTCTTTCTTTTACACTAGCTTTATTTACAGCATCTCCAACGGATACCGCAAAACGCGGAACTGCAAAGCTCAGATACGGTAGAATGCATGTAGTTTTGCGCTGCGGAAATTATCTCGGGAAAATAGATGTTGCAAAAGCGTACTGCAAATGTAAAAACAAAAAAATTATCCACGCCAGATTTTCAAAACGACTTCATTTGAGCTCATCCATAATTTATATAATTAAACGACCTAAGAGCATCTCCAACATAAGCTCCAAAAATCGGCGCGCTATAAGTCGTTTACAACGCGCTGTAAACCGATACCGCGCGTTGGTGTGAAAGTCACCCCGCCGGAAGCGCCATTTTGCCGCGCGTGCTCGGGCGGCAAAAGTGCTCCTCCGCTGGAAGCGCCATTATGCAGCGCGTTGCTTCGTTTTTGTTCGAAATATAAATCAAACAAAACAAATAAAACACGAAAAATTACGAAATATATTAAAAGTTTGACATTTGAAACTACACTCGGCCATTTGAAACTACACTTCTATAGTCTACTCCGACTCCGAGTTCCAGTCGTAGT
This sequence comes from Lolium rigidum, assembly GCF_022539505.1. Classification (NCBI taxonomy): domain Eukaryota; kingdom Viridiplantae; phylum Streptophyta; class Magnoliopsida; order Poales; family Poaceae; genus Lolium; species Lolium rigidum. The sequence continues at coordinate 348,932,631 of NC_061508.1, forward strand.
CCGAGGAGCTCGGAGTTGTCTCCGACACCGGCGTTGAAGTCCACTCGAAGGACGAGGAGGAGAGGATGATGGTGGATGGCCCTGCGCCGTTTTTCTTCTTCACCTCCTTCCTCGCCGCCTTCCTCGCCGCGGACTCCGCACGACGCTTGTCGCGGCTCGCCTTCTTCTTCGCCTTCGCCGCCGCCTTGTCCTCCTCCTTCTGCGCGTAGAATGCTTCGGTGGCGGCGACATCTTCCGAAAATTTCCGCGCCCACTCGAGGCGGAGGGCCTCGTCGCGCTCGGCGATGAGTAGCCGCTGTTCCAGCTCCCGGCGGTGGCGCTGCTGCTCGCGCGTGATAACCTGCGGCGGCGGTGCCAGCTGCTCCGCCTGCTCTCGCGTCCATACGTCATGAAAGTTCATGGTCCGGCGGGAGCGGCCGAGGCGCCAGGCGACGGCGTCATACGCCCGCGCCGCCTCGTGCGCCGTGTCGAACGAGCCAACGCGAATCCGCTCCTCGCCGGAACGGATTTCCGCGTCGAAGCGGCCGCTCGGCCGCGCACGAACGCCGTGGTAGCCGGAGGTGGGGCGGCGGCGCGGAGGCATCTTCGCACGGAGGCGGAGCGGTCGACGGCGGAGTCGCGCGGAGGCGGAACGGTCGGAGGTGGAACGGCGGCGGGAGAGAGAGAGGCGGGGAGAGAGACGGACGCGTGGAAGATTCGGCGGTTGGCCGCGTTCGCGCGTGGCCAGTTTATAGCGCGCGCGGCAAGTTTTCCGCGCGGGATGGCGCGAAAGCTCGCGGGCGGAAAAAATTATAGCGCGCGCGTCTTTTTCCCGCCTCCGCTGGAGCTTCGCGCGAGCGCCCGCGCGCGGCAAACTAGCGATTTTTTGGCCGCGCGTGGCTTTTACAGCGCCTGTTGGAGATGCTCTAACAAGGGAACTAGATCATATACTAGTTCCTAAACCCTAAGTTAAGCTAGCCCAGGTACTTCATCGGGACTTGGCGGTGGTTGAGCAGCGCTTCACAAGTAACCGTCATAGTACCCCTCAAAAAAAAAAGTAACCGTCATAGTAGTCTACGATGACCAAGCCACGGTGCCACATCTCAAAAGCAATGGAGGCCTTCCGTGCCTCCTCCATCCTCCACTGATCCTCCTCGGCCTTGTCGCAGCGGCGCTTGGCGTGCTCCCACACGTCGGAGAGGACAATGGTAAGGGAGCGGCGACGCGAAATGTGCAGCTAGCGATGCTCCCGCTCCGCGTCGGTGAGCATTGCATTGTCTTCGTCAGAGTCGTCCGACGGGGACATTGGCGTCTCACCGACAAAGAGTCATCGGTGTGCGATGAAAAAACACGACCGCCACACGAAAAATTGGACGATGTCATCACGTAGGCTGGTAGACTGGGCCTTCGCTCGCTCGAGTCCGGCGGAGATTTTGCCGTGGTTGACCTGAATCGGCCGGAATCGATGGCGGAGAGGCGGTCGTAGAAAGGGGCGGGGTGAAACATCGATGCGGTTTACAACATTTCACCCCGAAATCGGCACATGAAGTGGTTGCGGAACTCGATTTAGGGTTCTGCGCAATATTATTTCCAGGTCGGCCGGGGTCTTACGAGGTATTTGTGTCGTTTAGTTGCCAAAACCGAAAAAATTGTGGGCCAGATCCTTTTGTGGAGTCTGCTAGAGATGCCCATTCAACTGTATGTTGTCGAAGCTGAAGAAACTCCTTTTAAGTGTAGTTAAGCCCACATGTCTGCTTCATTGTTGGTTGAAAGCAAAAGATGTCGCCTACATGGGGTTTTGAATAGACGTTTGAAAAAATAATTACGAATTTGTCTTGTAAGAATGCAGAATTAAACCAGTGTTTATTTTTTAAACACAAAATCTAAATAAGCTAGGATCAACTAAGTGTACCACCAATAACGAGAACTAAGCAAGAGAGACACAAGATATATGTAACACAAGTGGTAAGCAAGATATAAGTACTTCAAGCTCGATAACTATTATAATAAAACTAAACTCGGACATAGAGATAACCGAGGCACGCAGAGACGAAGATGAATTCCAGTGTTCCCTCACACAAAGTGAGGTACGTCACGATAGAGAGATGCGGGTTAGCACAAAGGTCTCACAAAAACCACGAAGGCTCACCTTCTTCTCCAAGCTAATTCCACGAAGGACAAAAGCCCTTTCATTATGGATAGTTTTTCCTCCAGTCCGAAGATGGCATGCTCTACAACCAATTCACAAGCTCCACTAAGGAAAAGATTGGGCATCTTCACAATCTTCCACGGAGAGATCACCGACTAAGATGTCACCCTCCAAGATAAACAAGCCCACATTCTGTCACTCAAAAATATCATAATGAAGATCTCAACACTACGTAAGGATGCAAAACAAGAACACCAAAGGTATTCAAATCCTTCACACTCAAATCCCAACCAAGCAACAAGTGCTAGGGAGGAATTGCAGAGGAAGAACAATTGATGAAATCAACAAATGGCTCTAAGATCTAGATCCAATGGATTCCCCTCACACACAGGAGTGATTTATTGGTGGAGATTGTAGATTTAAATCTCCTCTTCCAAAGGCCTTAAACAGATGCAAGAATCATATGAGGCAATGGATAGGAAGCAAGCTTTTGAGGTTAAAAATGGTGTACAGAGAGAGAGAGAGAGCTAAGGAATGATTGATCGAACCTCCTAAAGGAGGAAGAAAGGCTTTACAATAGTCCAAGTAGAAAACTAGCCGTTTGAGCTAATTAGCGAAGGCATTCTGGTGGCAAGTTGGTGAACTGACCAACACATTGGTCAGTCCAGCGGTGCCGGCTCACCCGCCATCTGGCTGACCGGGGCGAAGTGACCAGCCGAAACCTTTCCAGGGAATCAGTCCGGTACCGGAACCTACACCGATTAGATCGGTGACCACCGGTTATGTCAATGGGAGTCCGAGACACAACTAGTAGGGTTTCGTGTCCGAAATCGGTGGCCACAAGCATAGGGGTCGGCCAGCGCCAGTCATTCCAGAGGTGAGGCCGGTCGCACTAATTGGTGTGCCAGTTTCGCGGAAACCATTCAAACGAATTTTGTTTCGAGAACTAAAAACTCTTAACATGTTGTTCCCGAAGTCCAATTAAGATGAAACCAACTTTGTTGGAAACATTAGGAACCAACAAAGGATATTTTTCCATGACTTTATAGGTGAAACCTCTTTACACGAACAACCGGTAAAAACATCCAAACTCTAAAACGCAATAGAAGATGCACACAGATTCTATTTTTGATGAACTTGGGCTTGTTGAGAAGCTAGTAACAATGTAACAATCTCAAGAACCTCACACATATAAACACCAAGAAGCAACAAGAATAAGGGGATGCATAGTATGTAAAGAATTGATCTCCCTACGATAATATGATCAAGTTACCCAACCAAAAGCACCTCTTAGTAGTGTGGCTATCTATCCTATAATTCGGTCTCTCAACAACCACCTCGAGACTAGTTAAAGGAAAAACTAGCAAGGCATACCTTTGCCTTGTGTATCCCGCTTGACCTTGATGATGATGATGATGCTTCATACTTCACTCAAGACAGAATGCTTCACTTGATCATTATTGCTTGGTGAAGACTCAACTGTGGCACCCCGTGCACCACTATGGGATAACATCATTAAAGCATGTCTTCACATGTCCATTATCACCAAATGGACGGCAAGTTGCAAGCATATGATCTTATCGATATGCTTATCTTGAAATTTCCCTTCTCAATCTTGATGACGATCACCACTTGATGTCATCCACGCTCGTGGGCTATATCATATCTTACTTTTGATGCATGCCTATGAAAAGATTGCTAACCCACATGGATAACTCAAATGAACATATATGATGGGTTAGTTCACAAAGCTTAATTGACAAAGCATACCATACCACAAGATCATATGAACCCATGTAGTACATTCTTTATACTTCATGTGCTGCCGACTGATACGTCTCCGACGTATCGATAATTTCTTATGATCCATACCACATTATTGATGATATCTACATGTTTTATACACATTATATGTCGTATTTATGCATTTTCCGGCACTAACCTATTAACGAGATGCCGAAGAGCCGCTTGCTCGTTTTCTCGCTGTTTTTGGTTTCGTAAATCCTACAAAGGAAATATTCTCGGAATTGGACGAAATCAACGCCCAGGGTCCTATTTTGCCACGAAGCTTCCAGAAGACCGAAGAGAAGACGAAGTGGGGCCACGGGGCGCTGCCACACTAGGGCGGCGCGGCCCAGGAGGGGCCCGCGCGGCCCTGGTGTGTGGGGCCCCCGTGACCCCTCCGACTCCGCCCTTCCGCCTACTTAAGGTCTTCGTCGCGAAACCCCCGCATGCGAGAGCCACGATACGGAAAACCTTACCGAGACGCCGCCGCCGCCAATCCCATCTCGGGGGATTCTGGAGATCACCTCCGGCACCCTGCCGGAGAGGGGAATCATCTCCCGGAGGACTCTTCACCGCCATGGTCGCCTCCGGAGTGATGAGTGAGTAGTTCACCCCCGGACTATGGGTCCATAGCGATAGCTAGATGGTTGTCTTCTCCTCATGTGCTTCATTGTCGGATCTTGTGAGCTGCCTAACATGATCAAGATCATCTATCCGTAATTCTATATGTTGTGTTTGTCGGGATCCGATGGATAGAGAATACTATGTTATGTTGATTATCAATCTATTACCTATGTGTTGTTTATGATCTTGCATGCTCTCCATTATTAGTAGAGGCTCTGGCCAAGTTTTTACTCTTAACTCCAAGAGGGAGTATTTATGCTCGATAGTGGGTTCATGCCTCCATTAAATCCGGGACAGTGACGAGAAAGTTCTAAGGTTGTGGATGTCTTGTTGCCACTAGGGATAAAACATTGATGCTATGTCCGAGGATGTAGTTATTGATTACATTACGCACCATACTTAATGCAATTGTCTGTTGTTTGCAACTTAATACTGGAAGGGGTTCGGATGATAACCTCAAGGTGGACTTTTTAGGCATAGATGCATGCTGGATAGCGGTCTATGTACTTTGTCGTAATGCCCAATTAAATCTCACAATACTTATCATATCATGTATGTGCATTGTCATGCCCTCTCTATTTGTCAATTGCCCGACGGTAATTTGTTCACCCAACATGCTATTTATCTTATGGGAGAGACACCTCTAGTGAACTGTGGACCCCGGTCCATTCTTTTACATCGAACACAATCTCGCAATACTTGTTCTACTGTTTTCTTGCAAACAATCATCATCCACACTATACATCTAATCCTTTGTTACAGCAAGCCGGTGAGATTGACAACCTCACTGTTCCGTTGGGGCAAAGTACTTTGGTTGTGTTGTGCAGGTTCCACGTTGGCGCCGGAATCCCTGGTGTTGCGCCGCACTACATCCCGCCGCCATCAACCTTCGACGTGCTTCTTGGCTCCTACTCGGTTCGATTAAACCTTGGTTTCTTACTCGAGGGAAACTTGCTACTCGTGCGCATCACACCTTCCTCTTGGGGTTCCCAACGGACGTGTCAACTACACGCATCAAGCAAATTTCTCGGCGCCGTTGCCGGGGAGATCAAGACACGCTGCAAGGGGAGTCTCCACAATCCAATCTCTTTACTTTGTTTTTGTCTTGCTTTATTTTATTTACTACTTTGTTTGCTGCATTATATCAAAACACAAAAAAAAATTAGTTGCTAGCTTTACTTTATTTACTGTCTTGCACTCTATATCAAAAACACAAAAAAATTAGTTACTTGCATTTACTTTACTTACTTCATCATGTTTCCTCCTAAGTTTATTCTTAAAGATGTACCGGTAGGGCGAGGGTCTATCCTCGGGAAAGATAATATAGAAGATTTTTTCACTCATATTAGTACGGTTGAAGATTTTGAAGATAGACACCTGGTAGAACTTGCTCCTACTTATGAAATTGCTGCCGCTTCTTTAGTACACATGTTAGAAGCTAGATTTGTTAACCTCAACCCCGTAATGCAGCATATGTTCCTTACACTAAGTGATATGGAAGAAGGAGAAAAGAAAGATTTTGTCCTAGAAACCCTTCTTAAAGAATTTGGTGATGTAGCAAGAGAAGCTAGAAAGGTCTTTACTAAATATAATATTCTTGGCTCTTATACAAACTTTGCTAGCACCCTTGAGAAGATGGAAAAAGATAGACAAAAGTACACTAATAAAGTTAATTATGAGGGGGATATTAAAACATCGATACCTTGCAAGCTCTTGGGAATGTGCGAGGCACTAGAAAAGAATTTTGATTGGATTGTTCCCGAAAATTTGTTTGATGAGAGTAGCAAGCCTAAGGGTAATGAAAAGGGAGCCTCCGAAACTTACATAGATAAGATACAATGCATAGTTGAGAAAACTCCAAACCCCGCTGTCAATGCATCATCTCTTGATAACACTTGATATACACTTTCTGCGCCTAGCTGAAAGGCGTTAAAGAAAAGCGCTTATGGGAGACAACCCATTTTTTTTTACTACAATACCTTTATTTTATATTTGAGTCTTGGAAGTTGTTTACTACTGTAGCAACCTCTCCTTATCTTAGTTTTGTGCATTGTTGTGCCAAGTAAAGTCGTTGATAGTAAGGTTCATACTAGATTTGGATTACTGCGCAAGTAATGCATTTCTTTGTCGTCACGAATTTCGACTCCGCCTCTCGTAGGTAGCTCAGAAAAATATGCCAATTTACGTGCGTGATCCTCAGATATTACGCAACTTTCATTCAATTTGGGAATTTTCATTTGAGCAAGTGTGGTGCCTCAATAAAATCCATCTTTACGGACTGTTCTGTTTTGACAGATTCTGCCTTTTATTTCGCATTGCCTCTTTTGCTATGATGGATGAATTTCTTTGTTCCATTAATGTCCAGTAGCTTTATGCAATGTCCGAAGTGTTAAGAATGATTGTGTCACCTCTCGAACATGTTAATTTTTATTATGCACTAACCCTCTAATGAGTTATTTCGAGTTTGGTGTGGAGGAAGTTTTCAAGGATCAAGAGAGGAGGATGATACAATATGATCAAGGAGAGTGTAAGCTCTAAGCTTGGGGATGCCCCGGTGGTTCACCCCTGCATATTTTAAGAAGACTCAAGCGTCTAAGCTTGGGGATGCCCAAGGCATCCCCTTCTTCATCGACAACATTATCAGGTTCCTCCCCTGAAACTATATTTTTATTCCATCACATCTTATGTGCTTTGCTTGGAGCGTCGGTTTGTTTTTGTTTTTGTTTTGTTTGAATAAAATGGATCCTAGCATTCATTGTGTGGGAGAGAGAGACACGCTCCGCTGATGCATATGGACAAATATGTCCTTAGGCTTTACTCATAGTATTCATGGCGAAGGTTGAATCTTCTTCGTTAAATTGTTATATGGTTGGAATTGGGAAATGCTACATGTAGTAATTCTAAAATGTCTTGAATAATTTGATACTTGGCAATTGTTGTGCTCATGTTTAAGCTCTTGCATCATATACTTTGCACCCATTAATGAAGAAACACCTAGAGCTTGCTAAATTTGGTTTGCATATTTGGTCTCTCTAAAGTCTAGATAATTTCTAGTATTGAGTTTTGAACAACAAGGAAGACGGTGTAGAGTCTTATAATGTTTACAATATGTCTTTTATGTGAGTTTTGCTGCACCGGTTCATCCTTGTGTTTGTTTCAAACAACCTTGCTAGCCTAAACCTTGTATCGAGAGGGAATACTTCTCATGCATCCAAAATCCTTGAGCCAACCACTATGCCATTTGTGTCCACCATACCTACCTACTACATGGTATTTCTCCGCCATTCCAAAGTAAATTGCTTGAGTGCTACCTTTAAAATTTCCATTCTTTACCTTTGCAATATATAGCTCATGGGACAAATAGCTTAAAAACTATTGTGGTATTGAATATGTACTTATGCACTTTATCTCTTATTAAGTTGCTTGTTGTGCGATAACCATGTTTTCTCGGGGACGCCATCAACTACTCTTTGTTGAATATCATGTGAGTTGCTATGCATGTCCGTCTTGTCTCGAAGTAAGGGAGATCTACCACTTTAATGGTTAGAGCATGCATATTGTTAGAGAAGAACATTGGGCCGCTAACTAAAGCCATGAATCATGGTGGAAGTTTCAGCTTTGGACATATATCCTCAATCTCATATGAGAACACTAATTGTTGCTACATGCTTATGCATTAAAGAGGAGTCCATTATCTCGTTGTCTATGTTGTCCCGGTATGAATGTCTAAGTTGAGAATAATCAAAAGCGAGAAATCCAAAATGCGAGCTTTCTCCTTAGACCTTTGTACAAGCGGCATGGAGGTACCCCTTTGTGACACTTGGTTAAAACATGTGTATTGCGATGATCCCGGTAGTCCAAGCTAATTAGGACAAGGTGCGGGCACTATTAGTATACTATGCATGAGGCTTGCAACTTGTAAGATATAATTTACATGATACATATGCTTTATTACTACCGTTGACAAAATTGTTTCATGTTTTCAAAACCAAAGCTCTAGCACAAATATAGCAATCAATGATTTCCTCTGCGAAGGACCTTTCTTTTACTTTTATGTTGAGTCAGTTCACCTATTTCTCTCCACCTCAAGAAGCAAACACTTGTGTGAATTGTGCATTGATTCCTACATACTTGCATATTGCACTTCTTATATTACTCTATGTTGACAATTATCCATGAGATATACATGTTACAAGTTGAAAGCAACCGCTGAAACTTAATCTTCTTTTGTGTTGCTTCAATACCTTTACTTTGATTTATTGCTTTATGAGTTAACTCTTATGCAAGACTTATTGATGCTTGTCTTTAAGTACTATTCATGAAAAGTCTTTACTTTATGATTCACTTGTTTACTCATGTCATTACCATTGTTTTGATCGCTGCATTCATTACATATGCTTACAATAGTATGATCAAGGTTATGATGGCATGTCACTCCGTAAATTATCTTTGTTATCGTTTACCTGCTCGGGACGAGCAGGAACTAAGCTTGGGGATGCTGATACGTCTCCAACGTATCGATAATTTCTTATGTTCCATGCCACATTATTGATGATATCAACATGTTTTATACACATTATATGTCGTATTTATGCATTTTCTGGCACTAACCTATTAACGAGATGCCGAAGAGCCAGCTTCGTTTTCTGCTGTTTTTGGTTTCGTAAATCCTACAAAGGAAATATTCTCGGAATTGGACGAAATCAACGCCCAGGGTCCTATTTTGCCACGAAGCTTCCAGAAGACCGAAGAGAAGACGAAGTGGGGCCACGGGGCGCCGCCACACTAGGGCGGCGCGGCCCAAGAGGGGCCCGCGCGGCCTTGCTGTGTGGGGCCCCCGTGACCCCTCCGACTCCGCCCTTCCGCCTACTTAAGGTCTTCGTTGCGAAACCCCTAGTACCGAGAGCCACGATACGGAAAACCTTACTGAGACGCCGCCGCCGCCAATCCCATCTCGGGGGATTCTGGATATCACCTCCGGCACCCTGCCGGAGAGGGAAATCATCCCCCGGAGGACTCTTCACCGCCATGGTCGCCTCCGGAGTGATGAGTGAGTAGTTCACCCCTGGACTATGGGTCCATAGCAGTAGCTAGATGGTTGTCTTCTCCTCATGTGCTTCATTGTCGGATCTTGTGAGCTGCCTAACATGATCAAGATCATCTATCCGTAATTCTATATGTTGTGTTTGTCGGGATCCGATGGATAGAGAATACTATGTTATGTTGATTATCAATCTATTACCTATGTGTTGTTTATGATCTTGCATGCTCTCCGTTATTAGTAGAGGCTCGGCCAAGTTTTTACTCTTAACTCCAAGAGGGAGTATTTATGCTCGATAGTGGATTCATGCCTCCATTAAATCTGGGACGATGACGGAAAGTTCTAAGGTTGTGGATGTGTTGTTGCCACTAGGGATAAAACATTGATGCTATGTCCGAGGATGTAGTTATTGATTACATTACGCACCATACTTAATGCAATTGTCTCGTTGTTTGCAACTTAATACTGGAAGGGGTTCGGATGATAACCTCGAAGGTGGACTTTTTAGGCATAGATGCATGTCGGATAGCGGTCTATGTACTTTGTCGTAATGCCCAATTAAATCTCACAATACTTATCATATCATGTATGTGCATTGTCATGCCCTCTCTATTTGTCAATTGCCCGACGGTAATTTGTTCACCCAACATGCTATTTATCTTATGGGAGAGACACCTCTAGTGAACTGTGGACCCCGGTCCATTCTTTTACATCGAACACAATCTGCAATACTTGTTCTACTGTTTTCTGCAAACAATCATCATCCACACTATACATCTAATCCTTTGTTACAGACAAGTCGGTGAGATTGACAACCTCACTCGTTTCGTTGGGTCAAAGTACTTTGGTTGTGTTGTGCGAGTTCCACGTTGGCGCCGGAATCCCTGGTGTTGCGCCGCACTACATCCCGCCGCCATCAACCTTCGACGTGCTTCTTGGCTCCTACTGGTTCGATTAAACTTTGGTTTCTTACTGAGTGAAACTTGCTACTGTGCGCATCACACCTTCCTCTTGGGGTTCCCAACGGACGTGTCAACTACACGCATCACCGACTTGAAACAAATCTTCTCTCTTAGTCTTGCTCAACCTTGTATCTCCGCATGGTCTATAATAACATCTTAAGGTACATAAAAGAACTCTTCATCTTATTGCATGCTCCAAACCTTGGTCAACCATAGCTCAACTCATGAGTCTATTATATGACACCGGCTTAGATCCATATCTTGGAATCAAACTCTCAGGATATTGATCATCCATTGATTAATACATAAGCTAGAGCATGGATAAATTGAGTTCCACACAAGAAGTCCATCTTCATTTCTTCTACTTGATCATATCATAGTCTTATCTTCAAATCGATGATTTTGATGCCAATACTCAAGGTATATCTTTATCCTCATGGCATCCATACTTGAATTTAACACATGTACTGCAAGAATTACCTATAAAATATTTCTTTCATGTAAATTCAATGAAAATATTAGACAATAAAGATTGTTATTAACTACCAAAACCAAACATAGGTGCAATCTACCATTGCACTACTTTTGTTTTTTCTTCACTCATTAGAGTATCTTCATCGGTGGCCCCTATATTGTGACCGGCAGCAACACTACCGGCCATGTTTTAGAGGGGGCGCCGATACATGTTCCATCCGAATAGGGTGCACCTTCCCACACCGGTCGAATCGGACACTATTGATGACGGTGGCAAGTAGCGGCGGAGGGGCAACACGGGTGGAAGCTAGGAAGGGTAGAAGTCGGTTGTGTGGCTGGATGGAGGGTCTGGAACGGACAAGTACTCGCGCAATGCAGACGCACAACATGTATGCTGGACCTCAAACCCATTTGGGATGAGGTTGCTCCAAAACGAACATATTCGTGGGACGTGATCTGTTTGCGAATTACCGTTGGGCATCGTCTCCATGGACAACGATGGACACAGGTTATCCATTTACGTGCCGCTGTTGAAGCGGGAGAATTTTGGGACGATGAGCCTCACGAGGAGGAGGAGACAAGACTTTTCTACCTGACCAACCTTGTTTGTTTCGTCTGCGTGCCCGCCTGACAGGTTCAAACAAGCAAACGCTTCCAAACAAAAAATAGACGGACATGTCCAAAACGACGAGATGATCGCAGTTGCAGCAGCTCAACTGGACAAGCTAGAAGCCAAGACCACGAGCCGCACAACGAAACAAGGAATTTCTCTGTCAACGCCATGGATTAGATCAGATGCACACCCTCACATCACATGATCTCTCTCTCTCTCTCGCTCTAGGTAAAACACTGCCCGTGAACCCTCTCTCTGCCGCGTGGGCCCACGCGGCAGCCCCGGTGTCCTCCGTGGCTCCGTCCGTGCGTCACCGTTTATAGTCTTTTTGGACTCCGTTTCTTTTTCTTCTCTTTTTCTTTTGGCAGTTCGGGTTCCCTCACTTCCATGCCGTCTCGCCGCAGAGGCGCCCTCCAGCTTTCTTGCCTCCCCCCACTCTTCTAGCGCAGGCAGAGGAGCCAAGGAGAGGTCGAGATGCCGGCGGCGCCGCCTCCATTGCCGCTCCTATCCATGTTCTTGCTGCTGCTGCTGCTGCTGTCTTGGTCCTCATCGGCGAATGGGAGGACCGCGGTTTCTTCTCCGGCGCCGTCGTCGGTGGCCGCCACGAGCGTGCCCGCTGCCGCCAGCAATGTGACCGCCGCCGCCTCTTCCTCTCCGGCACCTCCTCCCTTCGGTAGGTGACTGGCTGGCGCGCGCCGAGGGACTCCTCAGGCCCTGCATTTCTGCCTTCTTCATCTGAATTTTTTCGTATACCGTGTTCTTGCCTTTACTGTTCAGAGTTCCGTACGGGTTTACCGCCTATGCTGTTTCAGAGTATACCCCTCCCCTGCCAATTCACCTTTCAGAGCGTATTTGGGATCTGTGTGATTCTGTTTTGGCAAATATCAACGATTTGTGATGCGTCAGTGTTCTAGACGGGGGAATCTTCTTCTTCTTTTTTGTTGGATTTTTCTGGGATGATGATAAAATGCATTTCTGGATCTTACGGTTTTTTCAAAATCAAGGGGAGAGAAAGTCGTTCTCTAACGTTGCTGCGGAAATCTCGCCGCGAGTTTAATGCCATCAAACCTGTTCTTCCGTTACAGTTTATGATTTACAGTCCTCAAAATTAAAAATAAGATCCCTCCAAAGTTCAGGGACGTTCCCAATTTCCACTCACTGAGCGAGCTATCTGCCTCCCTGTGTTGCAGTGATCACAGTGGTCAGGCACCACCATTACCACCGCGAGCTGGTCGTCGCCACCGTCCTCGCCTCCGTCGCCACCGTCATGATCTTCCTCTCCACGCTCTACGCCTGGACCATGTGGCGGCGGTCTCGCCGGATCCCCCACGGCAAGGGCGCCCGAAGATCAGGTCCTGCCTCAGTTTTTAATTTCACCTCGTAATGTGTTTGGTGCTAACTACTAAGCCAGACCGTGTACCCACTTTACATTGTACAGACACCACAAGAGGGATCACACTTGTGCCAATCCTGAGCAAGTTCAGCACGGTGAAAATGAGCAAGAAGGGACTCGTGGCGATGATCGAGTACCCGTCGCTGGAGGCGGCGACGGGCAAATTCAACGAGGGCAATGTGCTCGGCGTCGGCGGGTTCGGCTGCGTCTACAAGGCGGCGTTCGACGGCGGCGCCACCGCGGCGGTGAAGAGGCTCGAGGGTGGCGGGCCGGACTGCGAGAAGGAGTTCGAGGTGATTGTTCGTCTGTTACTGTCCATGTCCATTGACTCCGGTGCTTGTGGTGGGTTAAATCTTTGGGCTGTGGTTGTTGGCAGAATGAGCTGGATTTGCTTGGCAGGATTCGGCACCCCAACATTGTGTCACTCCTGGGCTTCTGCGTCCATGGTGGCAATCACTACATTGTTTACGAGCTCATGGAAAAGGGATCATTGGAGACACAGCTGCATGGTATTGCTTTTCTATGATTGGCCCTGCCACTTATTGGCTGCAGCTCTTTCTTGAGATCTTCCAGATTGAGCTTTTCATAAGTGTCTTGTGATTGTCTTCAGGGCCTTCACATGGATCAGCTATGAGCTGGCACACTAGGATGAAGATTGCGCTCGACACAGCGAGGTTCTTATGACCCCTGCACTTTACTTCACACTAGGTGATGATTTTTTAAATTGAAGAGATGATGATTGACAGTCTATAATATACATTGGAAAACTCAAACTGGGCAGGGGACTAGAGTATCTTCATGAGCACTGCAATCCTCCAGTGATCCATAGGGATCTCAAATCATCCAATATACTTTTAGATTCAGACTTCAATGCTAAGGTAGACTCCTTCAACTTTTGATTAAGGTCAACTCATTTTTCATATTGACTGCAGGTAATAGAGTTGGGATTCACTTTTTTAATGTTCTCAATTGCACAGATAGCAGATTTTGGACTTGCAGTTACCGGTGGCAATCTCGACAAAGGGAACCTGAAGATTTCTGGGACCTTGGGATATGTAGCTCCTGAATATTTATTAGATGGTGCGGCCTCATTTTGTTCTAAATTTCTACTGCTATTTGTAGATAAAGCTTAACTGTCAACATAAAAATTCTACTTTCATCATGTGAATACTTAGCGACTATCGATTCCAGGGAAGTTGACTGAGAAGAGTGATGTATACGCATTTGGGGTAGTGCTTTTAGAGCTCCTGATGGGAAGGAAGCCTGTTGAGAAGATGTCACCGTCTCAGTGCCAATCAATTGTATCATGGGTAATCAGCATTTCTTGCTCTGAACTTACTAAAGCACTGAGTAATTATTCTTTCAATGTTTATGATCTGTTCCACTTTATTTTATAACAAAACAAGGAACAGTTTGATGTTTATCATCAGAGAAAACTATCCAGCAATCAGTTGCAATTTATCTGTCCAGTTATATTACTGACACGTTTATAATTACGTGCAGGCCATGCCTCAGCTAACCGACAGATCGAAGCTCCCCAACATAATTGACCCAGTGATCAAGGACACAATGGACCCAAAACACTTGTACCAAGTACTCATCCCCAACAAACTGCTAACATTCTCAAATTCAGATACATTTATCTTTCAACAGTTTATGCTGATCTTCCATGCATGTGCAGGTTGCGGCAGTAGCTGTTCTATGTGTGCAGCCCGAACCGAGTTACAGACCGCTGATAACAGATGTTCTCCACTCTCTTGTTCCTCTAGTGCCCTCGGAGCTCGGGGGAACACTTAGGGTTACAGAGCCACCTTCTCCAAGCCAAATGCATTGTCCTTCTTGAGATGTCATCCTACAAGTTTCATCGAAGCAGGGTGAATTATACTGTCCAATGTAGATTAGTGTTTATTGTGTAACTTATCTTGCCTGTACCTGCTGCTTGTCTGAGGATGGGATTTCCAACCTACTGATTTTGCTGGGTGAAAAGAGAGAATTCTGCTTTGGAGAGAATTGTCTCATATATCTTTTCATTGTACAAAGAAGTGAAGAAAGGAATTTTCTTTTCTTTGGATCTGGCACCATGCTGTACAGATCTGAATTTTCCAGACACTGTTATCTCAATAGCATTTGAGAAAGCTGTCATGTAGCTCTACAGAGATGTCAATAGTTCTGTTTACTGCACAAGAAATTTGATTATTGATTTCTGATAGGGATTGCAATAATTTCTCCCTAAAAGAGTTAATATCTAAAATAAAATGCAACAAGTGCAGATGTGCATGTTAGGTAGGAGAAAATAATTATGTGGTTGCATTATTTTGAACCGACTAAACATGAACGGAATGAAGCAACCAGCGATGTATAATTGCACAGGAACATGTCCATATAGCTTTGCCACCGGCCTTTATGTGCGAGTGACTTGAACATATTTATTAGCCTAGGTCATTTTATAGCTAGGCTGACAAGTGACAATCTCCTCTCAACTAAAACACAATGGTTGGCTTGTGCTCAAGGTAGGACATCATAGGCAACTCTGGTGGCCAGTAACATCAAGTACTTTTTTCCAGGGTAGTCAAATCTTTTATAAAATTCATATACATCTCACTTCCCATATATAAAATATCTTACATGTCATCTAGAAAATCTGACTTATGTCTGACTCTGGTGTCTAAGCCAAAGTTATAGAATATCTTGCATGACATCTGACTTCCTCATCATGCTGGACATGGTCAAAATTCAGAAACGGTGATGAAGGAAGAAAGAACAAAAAGAAATCAAAAGCTCCTCAAGGTGGCAACCTCTGGATGCATCTCATTGAAGCCCTGCAGGGTCGGCAGAGAAGAAATGCTGGGCACTGGATATGTTTCTTGCTTGACAGGGAGATGGCATCTGCTTCATTCAATTCAGACAATAACTCCATATGCATGCACTGCCAGCTTGGGCAGAGCTGCTACTGCTCACTCCACAGGTCCCTGTCCTGTCCACCTCTTGATCTTTGTTTTGTTGTAGAATCATCTCAATCTCGCGATCAATGCTGGCAGATTAGTCAGATGACTGGAGCTTTTGCTGCTGTAGTTGCACTGAGGTTTCAGCAAGCTATTTCAGGTACATGCTTTCTGCCTGCCTGTACTTGCTGGCCCCTTTTATGGGTTTTACCTTTTTTGCATTCGAGGATGATTTGACAACTTAATTTGTTTCAAAACTAGTAAGTATTATTTTTCATAAGAACTTATCTTTTCCAAAGCATATGCATGGAAGCTTTTGTTTTCACGTCTGAATGTTTAGCAAATATGCATCATTCATTTTCTCTGCTGCTAGTAGAATTAATGAAAACAACAACCAAGTTGCAGAAAAAGAAAATAAGATGTTGATGCAGATTTTTAAATAGAAATATTCTTATCAACACAGAAAATACCACAGAAGCAATAACTATCTGAAAATAATTCTGGACTGACAGTGAGTGAGGTGCCGGTTGTTCGTGTCAGTTAGGCGTTGAAATATCGAACGCCACGGACAGGATCGTAAGCCGTGGGCACGAGAGCTGAGCTGCTGCTGTGACTAGGAAGAGAATGGAGGAGCAGCAACACAGAGACGTGCCAACAGTTGGAATGGACCATGTCATCATACAAGGTGCAACCACCGGCTTCAATGATACCATCTCTCTTTTCTTCTTCTTTAAGAAGATTGGGGAATTTTCGTTTACACACGTGTGGCAATGTTTTTGTTTTTTTAGTAAATTGCAAATATTGCAGAAATACTACAGATTCGGATCCTTGCTAGGTGGTGGAACTAGCCGACGTGGTTTCTCTTGCTAAGTTAAAAAATAATAAATTATGCATGAATAGTGATGTTTATCACTATTTACTATCCAATTTGGTTTTACATACCCGGAAATGCAATTTTTGTATGTAAAGTTTCACAAACTTAAGATTCTACATGTTTGTAGCATCTCACCAATATATATTATTTTATTTAGAAACATAGTTCTTGCCTTTTATAGCTCATGGGGCAATAGTAAAATATTCACAAAGATGAAATTTAAAAATTCAGATCTGTAATTGAAAAAAGGCTAAGCTACAACCTTATATTCTGAAACAAATGCCAAAAATCTATAGACACTATAGAAAGGAACGGATGGATTTTTTTTTTGTATAACGTGCATGTTATTGTCTTTCATATGTACACAAAGTTTCACAGAGAAAATGCATATGTTGTGCCAGAAGGAAACACACCAGTTCTCCAAAAAAAAATTTTGAAACGGGGGCAAAAACTTTGCCCCAATCTATTAATTAAGAAGAGGAAAGCCTAGTTAATTAACGGAAAACTGGGCAAAAAACCGTAACAACAACACAACCAACCACAAATGTCAGCAACACTTACAACACATGGGGACTACTCCCAAAGCAAACAACTCCTACAACCAACCGCACACTCTTTTCTTGTGGCGCCATTTTTCTTGCTTTTGCTCCCAAGGTAGTCTTTCACCTTCTGGATTTTACCCCTCGAAGACTTCTCCTCTAGGAGGCGAGCAATCTCTTTGCTAGATCCAGGGCTAGCCGCCTCCAATCTGGCGAGAAGATCGCAAAGCTCACTAGCAAAGAGCGCATCAGAGTTAGGTGCCAAAACATCTGCCTTCATAACCTTGTCGCTACAACGACTTGCCTCCACTGGCGGTGGTGCGGAAGCCACCTCCAATATCAAAAGCGAGTCCGCCTGATGGTGAACCATCGAAAGAGGAGGGGCAGGGTCCTCACACAGCTCCTGCAGGTCAGGCATGATCTGAATCACAGGCATGATCCCATCGTTGCCCTCGCACTCAGGGGCAACTGACACATCAGGTTGCGGTGATGGAAGACCCGAGGGGATAAACAACCAAAGAAGCATTCCTCTCCAACCAAATCTGCCTCCCCACGGGCCTTGCCATTAATGGCTTCATCATCAACCTTTGACGCCAACACATCGACCACATCATCATCAACAACCACAGACGGCTCTAGCTCATAGGACTCACAGGAAGCAAACAAATCCGCACGCCCCATAGACTCGGTAACACGCGCCAACAAAAGCTTGAGTTTTGCAGCTTCCTCGCGCAGAGGACGAGCCACCTCTTCAATGCGAACGGCGACAAGCTGAAGGATTTCCGTGTGCAATAGGGCAAACTGGGACTGCAAGGCAGGGTCCAAACCGATGTTGGCATTGGAACCTTTGCAACACCCGGAAGGGGACCTAGGCGGCACCATCACACGTAGCGACGGGCAGCCCACAACCTCAGCCCAACTACGCGTCAACAACAGCTGACAAGGCTGGACAGACGGGGTGCAACTCTTCTGGCAAGGAGCGCGAGCGACTGGAGAGCGGTCGCGAGCAGCTGGAGAGCGAGCGCGACAGAACCTTTCGCGATGCCCTGGGCGATGGCAACGAATGCATCTGAAGTAGTTCTCCAAAATATACATGCACATTGGATACATAAATATAAATTGATTGAGAACTTCCAAATTTTCTTGCATAGGATAATATTTTTTTAACAGGGAAGGCCCCGAAGGTTCAAGAAGCTTCATTAATCATTGGTTGAGTTACAAATTACAATAAGGCCACACAGAAAAAGTTAAATTACAACACAACCCGATATTTTTGCACAAGGGACCCTAGATGTAAACTGGAAAACACGATAATGTCCTTCTCCTTCTCCACCTTGCCGCAACTTCACAATGCAATCAACCTAGGCATTGCAGGGGATGGAATCACTTGGGACGAGCTAGTGGGATCAAGTTGGGCTTCCTCGATGGCATGTTATCCTGGAGGTTGAATAGATTTGTCGCCTGCTGGCTGGAAGGAACCGAAGCTCACCAGCGAGGTGGGAGTGGTCGCCCTTTAACCATCTGTATTGACAACGATCATGGAGCTATCGTGGATGAACTCTTGGGACTAGCTTCTGAAGCCCTAGAGCAGAGTCAACACCCAACAGCAGAAGGCATGTAGATGTCCCTTCTCTAGATCATTACAAGAAGAGAGGGGGATTTCCATAACTTCACTTTCAATCGATCTACGGGATAAAGGCCCTTTATTTGTGGAGGATCCAACAGCCCACCCTCCTCGCCGCCTCCGGTCCTGACCATCAGAGCACCATGTCAGGGAAGGTAACCGCTATCTGGCTCCACATCCTGGCCAAAAGACCTAGAAACCACCTCCCTCCATAACACCAATGACCGCAAACCGCGAAAAACCCTAGATCTACTACATCTACTACTACTATGCATAACCCTAACACCGACGCCTCTCTTAGTCCATCTTTGACCGGTTACTATGGCGGGGAGGACATCAGATCGGTGGACTCTCAAGGTATTGTAGCTGCTCAAGAGGGGTCACGGGGAGAGGGGTGATGACTTTTGAACTGATGATACAACTAGACATACAATAATCATTTGCTTCCAAAACACATGCTCCTCACCGCCGATTTGAGTTTAGTGGAGCAAATGGTGCTACTCTAGAGAAATAAGAATTTCTTGTTTTGTATAGATTTTGGAGACAATTAGATTATGCCATTTCAAAAGTAATGCTAAATACTTTGTTCCAAAAATGTTAATTGGGTAGATGCTTGCACTATGCCGCTTTTGTTTACTGGATCCCACTTTTTAGCTCACATATATATCTCACAGAAAAAAATCCTTTTTCCCTTGCTGGGCTTTTTCGTGATAAAAACAAACAAATGGAGCATTTCATACATTCCATGGGCCATAGTGTGATGACCCAGCAAGGTACTAACGGGCCAATAATGTGGGTATAGTAGACGAGCAAATAAGAATGGGCCGGGAAATGGATGCTGTTATTTTAGCTGCATGGCTCAAACCATCTACTGGCATGAATGAGTTTCAGTAGAATTTTGCAGTTCTACGTTTCATGTGATCTGCATATAAACGGCAATACTAAGCAAGTAACCTTCACAAATTTCGCCTCAAGTGGCAGTGACATGAACTTCTTTTTTTTACGAAAATTCCACCGATCAATAATCATCAACAGTAGTATAAGGATGCCTAAAAGTAATAAAATTACAAATAGGTCAATGGACCACCTAGCGACGACTACAGACATTAGCACCAGCCGAAGGTGCGCCGCCGTCCTCGCCCTCCATCACCGGAGCCAGTCAAAGCTTGTCGTAGTAGAGCTTCTTGTAGTAGACAGACGGGAAGTCGTCGTGCTAAAGCCCCAAAGGACCAGCACACCCATTGGCGGAGCCAACACCGGGTCGAGCCTGGGCAACCGACCCGGCTCACTTTTTGGGGAAAAAAATCCCCATCGCATCCTGTCCCGCACGAACGAGCCCGACGCCCCGCCCCCGACCTAATCCCCAACCTCGCTCGCTCCCGCACGGCCGCACGCGCCGCCAGGCCTCGCTCGCTCCCGCCCCCCTCGCTGGCTCCCGCCGCCCTCGCTCGCTCCCGCGACGCGCCGCCACGCCCCATTCCCGACCGCCGCCCACGGGCGCCCGTCCGGCCGTCTGACCACCGCCGCGTAAGGCCGCCCGTCCTCTGCTGAGTCTGCTCGCCCCCGCCCCTCTCCAGTCTCCACGGCGCTGCAGCACCGCCGCGCACCATTCCCGAGTCTCGTGATGTATCAGTTAAAGAGCAAATGGCTATGATGGTGAGGTTAGTCATACTCTCACAATTCTTTCTCATACTCCCACAACTCAATTATCATATTCTCACAATTTCCATTGGTCAACCGCCTTATTACACTAGCTTTGATATTGCCTGTGGCAACAGCATCAGTAGAGAGGGTTTTCTCGGCCATGAAGATTATAAAATCAGATCTTCGAAACAAGATAGGGGATGATTGGCTCAATGATTTGATGATTTGCTATGTTGAGAAAGAGATATTTGCACAAACTGATGACAAGAAGATTATGCTTCGTTTTCATGCCTACGAGAACCGTAGAGGTCATCTTCCTCGTGGATTTCGACTTCCTAGCATGGATTCAACTTAATGGTATGATAATATCTCCTCAAAATGTAGCACTTTTGTATCTAGTTCTTGTTTTTTAGTCAGTTTGTACTTCTACTCGGTGAAATATGATAAATGCATCAGTATGGACCATTTTTTGTTGATTACATGTGATTTTTTGCCCCAAATTTTTTTAGAGCTTATTTGTTCGACCCGGCTCAATTCAAATCCTGGCTCCGCCACTGAGCACACCAGAGCAGTAACCATCGCCAATGATGACAACTGTAGATCGGAAAAGACTGACCTGAAACCACACAATCGAACACGAAAGACCATGGATTACGGGAGATCCACCGGACACACAACTCCACACGCCCCCCGCCGACGCTAGATGCACCACCGGAGCGAGGATAGGACGGGGAGGACCTTATTCTGACTTCAGGAAGTTGCCGCCGCCTCACCATCCCAAAGAAGACACCGAGAACAAACTAAACGAAGAACCGCAGTCCGCCACACCTCCAAGGCCCCAAATCCACCAAAGGCGGAGCGGACCGGCAGCGTCGCCGACAAGAAGGACAAAACCCTAGATGGGTTTTTGAGCCGCCTCCTGATCCAGCAGTGACATGAACTTCAGTGTACCATATCACGCTGCAGCAAAGAATTCAGCCTCAGTGGATAAAACGGAGCATAGTTCACCACCAGTGCACTTTTACCGTAACGTGATGTACTGCAGCCCAAAAGAAAGCAATGTCTCTATACCGGATTTAGCCATCTTTACTGTACCATTCTCATCATCTGCATTTTTCACAAATGTCTGCAAACCAGCAACTTCACTGTCATGATGTGTTACATTACATCTCTGCACTTGCAGTTCCCTTCCATGGTTCAGATAGTTGCTGCAAACCGGCAACGTCACTGCCATGATGATGCTTCATTCTCATGATAGCACGAGCACTCGAGCAGGCTCCATTGGGCGATAGTCGATAATGAGATGAGCACATATTTTTGCTTGAGTTAAAAATAAAAACTTATAATGATTAGCTATACCGCATCACACACAGAAAATAACAGTTCTGTCCCTGATGTAGTTTTTTTCCTTCATATAAACAAGGGATTTGCTTAGTTCTCAGTTCGTGCTCGGTGAAGGACTACACTGTTTGATTGCACGTGATTCGTGCATATGAACCGTATGTTTGGTTGCAATTGAATTTTTTTCAGTTGCAACTAAAAAAAAGTTAGTTGCAACTAAGGATGCACCTAGGAAAAAAAATTTGTGGACCGTTAAATTTTGCTTCGGGATTCGTTCTAGCTATCAGTTGCAACATGAGTTGAAACTAAAATTTGATGACATCGTAAATAAGAACAAAGTAAATTCCCACTGAGAAATAGTCACACTCTATAAATAAACAAGTGAGGGTGGGGGAAATGTGATGGGCCAGGCAGATACTAATTGGTGAGAATGTGATGATACAGCGAGATACTAATGGGCCAGTAAAATGGCCCTGTGGGACGAGCAAATAAAAATCGCCAAAGAGACTTCAGTAATCATGTAACCTTCATCAATAAAAAATCCCCAAAGAGACTTCTAAAATGGCCCCTACGGGACGAGCAAATAACAATATCTCTGAACTGAACAAACTAAATCACCAAAGCTAACCATGATTATTCATCATCATCAATCACCTGACCAATCTAACCTGTAACTTGACAAGAAAGAAAAGAGCAGAAAAAGGCAGTATCCTGAGTTCCTGACTACAGCTAATTTTTTTTTGAGTGTCTGCTGGCTATCCATCGATCAGACTGTGTAGTTGTGGTTGATGGTATCGATGTCGAGCCCCTTGAGCTTCACCACGGAGTCGACGTGGCCCTTGAGCGTGTGCAGCTCCCTCAGCCTGGCGATCTCGGCGCGCCGCTTGGCCTGCTCGGCGAGCTCCGAGAGCTCGCCCTTGTCCTCGCTGGCGCCGACTCCGGACGGCTCGGCACCGTCGCTGGGTGCGTGCAGGCCGTGCAGCGACCTCTGCGCGACGGCCCACTCCGCCTTGCGCTTGTCCGTGCCGTAGTCCACGCCCTGAGCGAACGCCGTCTTGCCGTCGAACACGTTGCTCCACCCTCTGCCGGAGAGGAAGTACCTGATGGCGAACTTGAGCACGTCGAGCGGGATGTAGGTGACGATGGAGAAGAGCCAGATGACGCCAGCCCAGCCCCATCCGACGCCCTTCATCTTGGCAAATGGCATGTCTGCGTACACCGCGATCAGCGTCGCCACCAGCTGGGCTGCCATGAACGCCAGGACGAGCAGGGCACCCGGCCGCTCTACGTACGACCAGCTCCGCGACCGTGTCACGAAGATGAGCGCTTGGCTGATGATGCTCACCTGCAGGTACACCGCTGCCATCAGCTCCTCCGTGCTCCCGCCAATCGGATGCACGTTCAATATCCTCTGCAAAATGCAACGACAATAATGTCAGTGCTGGAACGCTGGCCGGCGTTTGTAGCTCCTGTGAAAAGAAAGGCCGGTAGAGACCGTGAAGAAGTCGGTGGAATAGACGGCCCAGAAGAAGAGGACGGTGGCGAGGGCCTGGTAGGTGCCCAGGACGATGCCGGTGGCGAAGATCTCATTGAGGCGCCACGAGTCAGGGGTTGGCGACGGCTTGACTCTGTCCTTGGAGATTGTCATGATGGTGCCGTCGTTGAGGATGGCGATGATGAGCACCATGAACGGCGAGAAGTCGAACTGCCAGATGAGCGCGAGGAGTAGGAAGCCCAGCACGACACGGATGGTGATGGACACAGCGTAGATGGTGTAGTTCTTCATCCGCTGGAATATCGCCCTGCTCGTCAGCACGGCGCTAATGATCACGCTCAGCCCAGGCTCTGTGAGCACGATGTCCGACGCGCTCCGGGCTGCGTCGGTGGCATCAGCGACCGCGATGCCGATGTCCGCCTTCTTCAGCGCAGGAGCGTCGTTCACGCCGTCTCCGGTCATGCCGCATATGTGCTTCCGCTCTTGCAGCCGACGCACGATCTCGTACTTGTGCTCCGGGAACACGCCCGCGAAGCCGTCCGCCTTCTCGATGAGCTCGTCGACGTCCATGCCGCAGCTGTCGCCGCCCTTGAGGAGAGAGGTCGAGGGGTACATGTTGGTGCCCATGCCGAGGCGGCGCCCAGTCTCCTTGCCAATGGCCAGCTGGTCTCCCGTGATCATCTTGACGTTCACGCCCAGGTGGAGCGCGCGGCGGATGGTCTCTGCGCTGTCGTGCCGCGGCGGATCGAACAGCGGCAGCACGGCGAGGAACTGCCACGGAGACCCCTTCCCCTCCTTGCTCCGCTCCGGCACGCTCTGCCGCGCCACAGCGAGCGACCGCAGCCCACGGTCGGCGAACTTGCCGATGATGGCGTGCACGCGCCGCCGCACGTCCTCACGCAGCCCGCACAGATCGATGATCTGCTCCGGCGCACCCTTGCTGACGCGGTGCCACGTCCCATCGGCGCCGTCAACGTAGGTTATGGCCGTGCGCTTGTCCACAGGGTTGAAGGGCATGAAGTGCACCTCCTGGATGCCAGCGCGGGCCTCACTGGGGTCGGCGAGCATGCCGACGATGGACGCGTCGATGGCATCCTGGTTTTCCGTCCTCGAAGCCCGGGCAGCGTACAGCACCACGCCGTCCTTGTCCACGTCCCTGACAAAGGACTCGATCATGTTTTTGTCGACGGTTAGCTTGTTGAGCGTGAGGGTGCCCGTCTTGTCGCTGCAGAGCACGTCCATGCCGGCCATCTCCTCGATGGCGGTCATCCGCTTGGTGATGGCGCCCTGCTGAGAGAGGCGGTGCGAGCCGATGGCCATGGTGACGGAGAGCACGGTGGGCATGGCGATTGGGATTCCGCCGATGAGGAGCACGAGCAGGTTATCGATGCCGTCGCGGTATGCCCGGTGCTGGATCGGGTACATGATGATTATCTCTACGAGCATGCCGACGGCGATTGACACGATGCAGAAATTTCCGATCGCCGTCAGAACCTGATCCATCATTGACAAGCCCCATTAATTACTACTAGTACTGATCATAAAGTGTTTGAGAGTGAACAAAAGAAATACGTGGTCAGTTCTTCCACGTACGTACGTACCTTTTGGAAGTGGCCGACGTTGTTGGTGGAGTCGACGAGGTGGGCGGCCTTGCCAAAGAAGGTGTGGACGCCGGTGGCGATGACGACGGCCTCGATCTCGCCCTGCTTGCACGTCGAACCCGAGTACACGGGGTCGCCGGGGATCTTGGTGACCGGCATGGACTCGCCGGTGAGTGCTGACTGGTCGATCTTGAGAGGGTCACCTTCCAGAAGCCGCGCGTCGGCGGGGATGATGTCTCCGAGCTTGATGCTGACGATGTCTCCTGGGACGAGGATGGCGGCGTCCTGCTCCGACCACTTGCCGCCCCGGAGCACCTTGGTCTGCGGCGCCAGGCTCGCCATCAGCGCCGCCGCGGCGTTGCCGGCGTTGTTCTCCTCGATGAAGCTGATGGTGGAGTTGATGATGAGGAGGGTGACGATGCCCACGAAGTCCTGCCAGTCCGGGGGCTTGCCGCCGCCGTTGGCGAGGGCGATGGCCATGATGGCGGCGGATTCCATGACCCACGACAGTGGGTTCCACATGAACCCCAGGAATTTGAGGAACTTGCTCTCCTGCAGATCCACACGGATGAATACATACGCATGCACGATGAAGAATCGATCTACGGCACTTACGTGTTCTCCGTAGATCGGATCGGATAGTAGTGAGATTAAGGTACCTTCTTCTCCTCGAGTTTGTTGGGACCGAAGGTCTCGAGGCGGCGGGCGGCATCGTCGACGGAGAGGCCGTGCGGCGAGCACTGGAGCACTGAGAACACCTCCGCGATCGGGATCGCCTCCTGATCAAAACACGTACAGTACAACCGATCGAGTTACGTTAGCAATTAAACCGTACGGCGTGCATGCATGTTGGAGTTAAGATCCGAGGAGCCGAGGATGAGGACTTACAAGATCCACACTCTCGTTCCGGAGATCTTCGAGCGAGGCGGCCATGGCCGCCGGCGTGCGAGGTATGGAGCTCCCTCCCGGATCTGATAGCTAACAGATTGTAACTGATCGCTAAATTTGTTGGCTGTTATGGCACCATGAGCAATTTTTCACGGCGGCTAAAGAGGTGGTGGCTGCTGAGCGAAGTCACAGAATGTCAATTGTCACAAGTGTTAAAACCCTTCCCGTAATGTCAGGAGATCTTATTTTCCACTGATTTGCATGCAGCGAAATTTTTGGTACAGTTAAATTGTTTTTTTTTTTCAGCAGCTCCTCGTAGAACAAGCCTAGCACCGTCAGATTAGCATCAGGCAAGAGTTGATTCGTTATCTCAGAACGTGCGTACGTATCTCAATCCGGTAGTTTTGCATGCAACGGGCCCATAGAGTTTGGTGTGCTTTCTAAAACTAACTCCACCTAAAAATCATGCACGTACGATCCCGCATAAGAAAATTAAGGAAATTTTTGATTTGTTTCCACCGAACACTTGCAGCAATTTAACTCTATTTTCTTAGGGTGCAAGTTTGTGTTCTATATGGAAGCATTGACTTTTATCGATTGAATGCGGCCGCATAGTCATATTATATTATTATATTCGGATTCCACCCCCAAAAAAAGACTCATATTATTCGGGTGAAGGAAACATTTTTCTGACCGGTAGAAACCTTTTTTCGGTGACATGGTAATACTTTTTAAGTGTTTTCAAAACATATTTTAATCATTACACATGTTTTCCTTCACTCTAAGAAGGTACGGATGCACACCCTACACTCCTGTGAGCACCTTCGAAAAACTAAATACAAGAAACTAATTTAGTGGGTCTTCAGATTGATGAAGTCATGACACATCTCGCTATCGACGGGAATATCCCCTCCCACCGTACCAAATTTCAAACCTGCGGTTTGATCCCTCATGGCCTTGAGGTGTCACTACATTACTAACCATCCAACCACAGACCGACTCTCACAAAAGTAAATTTCTAGGTGGTGATTTTTTTTGCCTGACACAAAGCACGTAAACACATTCACCAGATGCCTATCACAACATAATTAAAACTTGGTACGCAATTGATCAAAGTAACCACTATTACAACATCACTATTTTCACTTCCACCTAGCAGGATTGATGAAACTAAGGACACGTTTGATATAGTTGGTCCCCTCCGTGTGGTGGCCCGCACGAACTTTAAACCACCTTCTGGATAGGCCACTGGAACTGCCAAATCAACATTTTATGTGGAGTCAAGACCAAACGAACGCGAGAAATCAACACAGGTGACTCCACTGACACAACCTCCGTAGGTGAGCATGTAGGTGAGCATTTTTCGATAAAGGGAATATATTAATATCGAGAGATACCAATTACACCCAGCCTCTACAACAACGCACCACCCTAATGGCACTACGGATGCCATTAGTTATGTAGGTGAGCATGTAAGGGATTAGTTATGTTTTGACTCAAGATAAGCTCTACATAAAAAACATGTGTCTCGATAATATGGTTCCATTTTATTAATCGGTTTAGTTTCGTTAGTGTATCTTCAATTCGATGTTTATGTTTGGAGCTTTTTTAGTGAGTTTCAACAAATTGATCGTGCACGGTCAATCGTTAAATTTCCTTTGGGGTTCAGGTTCACCTCCATTTTGCACAACTCTCGTGTTATAAGTTTTTTTGTTCCACTTGTCGTAAATGATTACATCTGAGTTCTTAACCTCCCAACCTCTATATGTAGGTAATCAATGTCATCTCTTGTCTTCTTATCTATGGTGTCGTGCTTTGATTCATGGCGAGGTAAACATGATAAACATGTGCTTCCACGATGTGATTCCATTTTGGCAATCGATTCCGAATTTCCTTGAGTAGCTTCTTAACTTCATGATCATGTTTATACCATTTTTAGATGAATTCATGGTTTTAAATAGCCAGCTACAGGCTATAGTCGTGACCTCCCAACACAGCTATAGCCGGCTATTTAAAGACTTTAGCACCTTTAGCCGGGATATATCAGTTAGCCGCATCAAGCTGGAAAGGCTATAGCCGGGCTATAGCATGGCTATAGCCGGCTATTTAAAACAAAGGATGAATTTCGTTAAGTTGATTGCACATAGTTGATTGTTTGAACTTTCATTTGAGGTTTAGCTACATCTTGTCATTTCCCATAACTCTTTTTTTGTAAATTTTATGTTTCAACGGTCGTGGTGAATAGATCTGAGTACTTAATATATGTATCATATGGGTGGCGTGGGAGGTAAGTCTATCACTATGTTGAGAAGAGGTAAATGCAACTCACTAGCAAGGACAACCATACACACACAATGTTGTATCCAACGGAGCTAAGGCAGTCAACCAAACAACAATACCCGATATCTCCTGGAAACCAAAAATAAACTCTATGGTAAGAAACCAAACAAATTGAGAACACGACCCAAATCGACATGGCCCCTAGGGCCTTCCCCATCGAGAGCATCAAAATGGGTGTAACCTACCAATAAGGCCCTAAATGCTCTTGGATGAGCTTTATGCATGCCAAACTTTCTATCCTTGACATGGTATTCACCAACAATGTGGTGTCTGGTCTCGGCTTGTGCACTCGGTGTGATTGCAACTTTTTTGGTACTGTGTTGAAAACAAAGAAGCATGGTTAAAAAAGAGTATGGACAAATAGAGGTCAGGGTACAAAATTTATTTTTAAAAATTCTAAATCATATTAGTAAGTTCTCAAAAATATAAAAGGTTTGGATGTAGTTAAGGATGTATCCTACTGGCATGCAAAATTTATGTAAAATTCTTTATATTTTAGACTACACAAAATTGATAAAATATGATGATTTAATAGTTTTAAAGTATGCAAAATTTGGTATACTCTGATCCACTTTTTATATAGCTTAAAATACAAAGTATTTCATATTAAAATTTTCATATTTATAGTATACATCATTCGATAAGAATAGAAATGTTTTTCTAATTTTTCGGAAACCTTTGAAGATAATATTTCATTTTTTGAAAATAAAAGGCTACATGTAGCTCATCCTCCATTTGGAATTTATGGTGTAGAACACAATCTCTATACAAAAGGTATCAAGAAGAGAAGACACTGGTAACCGTTAAAGAAAACACTTGTAGTGGTTGAAATAAAATGACCACAATAAAAGAAGCACACACCAAACAATGGTTGAAGCAAAAAAAAAAAGTAGCATAGAAATATACGCAAGGATAAAAGTAGGATATTGATTGAGAAGTCACAACAAACTGGAGCTACCCCACCATATATGAGACGTAACGGGAGCTATCCACAGACTTAGCAACGACGAAGCCGACGTTTTGGCAAACATCAGCTCGCAATGCCTACCAATACCACCTGGCGTTTCTGGGGGAGATAAGTGAGAGATCAACCAAGGCAAAGAAAGCACCGAAGCAGCCGAAGAAAAAAGAAAATGCCAAGGAAGGCTCGGGGGCTCCAGCAGCTCAAGAAACAAACGCATCGTAAGATGAGGAGGAACCAGAAGACGTTATGATGATACAAGTTCCATGGATGCAGGTTTACGTGGCATACATCACAAGGAAAGAGATACCCGAAGATCCGGTAGAAGCACGGCGAGTCATCTGACGATCTAAGGCGTTCACTGTGGTCAAGGGAGAATTATACAAACGGAGCATCTCAGGAGTACTGCAGAGGTGCATCACACCCGAAGAAGGGCGAGTTATATTGAAAGTTATACATGAGGGAGTGTGCAGCCACAACGCAAGCAGTCAAGCAATAGCAGTCAAAGCTTTTCAGGCAGGATTTTATTGTCTAACAACAGTCGAAGATGCCAAAGATATAGTACGCACGTGCAATGCGTATCAAAGATTTGCGGCCAAACCTCATTCACCGGCAGCAGAGCTGATGCCAATACCATTGGCGTGGCCTTTCACGCAATGGGGGCTTGATATGATGGGGAAATTACACAAGTCCTGGCCAGGAGGACACGTGTATTTACTCATAGCTGTCGACAAATTTACCAAGTGGATAGAGGCAGCACCTATAACTTCGGCAGACGCAGCATCAGCGGTAAAGTTCGTCAAGGGGATAGTATTTCGATTTGGCGTCCCTAACAACATAGTTACGGATAATGGCAGCAACTTCACTTCTCGAGAATTCAAGGAGTATTGCGCAGAAGTAGGCATTAAGCTACATGTTTCATCGGTGGCACACCCGCAAACTAATAGCCAAGTCGAGAAAGAAAACCGTGTCATCTGCAATGGCATCAAGAAGCGGCTGTTAACACCATCGGAAAAAACGCGGCACACTTGGATTGATGAGTTACTGTTGCCTACCAAAACCCACCGGCGAGCAGCGACGGGCAACGCAGAGAGCCGGGAGGCTCCCAGGACTGCTGGTGGGCCCTGGTCCCTCGGGCGACGGCCAGCAATGCTCCGGCACGCACGTCCAAGCTGGTGCAAGGGCGTGTCACCTGACCTATACCTGGTCAGGAAGGTGATGGATTGCTTCGACTAGCTTCCTGCATGGCAAACACGTAAACATTAAATACGAGTCCCGATCGGCTCTTAGGTTGCCCTGTGGATCGGCTCAAAGAGCCGATTGCCCCATGGTTCACGTTAGATTTATAATGACATGGGGATCATGCTTTATCGATATCAAGTTAAACTAATCTACGATAGTCTAGGGTTCTCACCGCATAACCGGAACATCCTATGCGTAGTTGAGCCTAGCGAGATACGTAAGATGATGGAAAACCAGCCCTAAAGAGGCCTAAAAACCAACATGAAGTTGATCCCCGGAACAATCCCTCTAGGGCTTAATAAACCACACCTTACGCACTACCGGATCGTTCAACCCGTTTATAAGGCCTAACTGTTACCACCAGATTTTAACCAAGTCTGGAGATGGGCCGTGATTAAATGGGCTTAGAGAATATGCACGGAAAATGTTCCTGAACCGGCCTTGTATAAGAAGTTTGGGCTAGATTGCCCGTGTATCTGTAAAATATAGTAGGTTACGTGTCGGTTAGAATTAAGAGATAGAGTTTAGCTCGTACACGCTTGGGTTTATTCCCAAGTTAGACAGTCTACGGACTATAAATATGTATCTAGGGTTATTGAGAAAGGAGGACGATCACGTTCACAACAAATCAATCTAGGCGCATCGCCACCCCTTGTTTCGAGGGTTTCTTCCGGGTAAGCGTCATGCTGCCTAGATCGCATCTTGCGATCTAGGCAGTATCTGTTTATTCGTTGCTTGGTGTTGTTCGTGCTGAAGCCTTTTTGATGGCGAGCAACACCCTTATCGTAGATGTTTTGGGGTTGACGTCGATACTTTCATGATGTACTTGCTTAGTTACGCTACCCCTTGATATCTAGCTGCCCTTACACCTATCTTAGGTGTAAGGGCAGCATCTTGCTTGTTCTTTATTTAGTAGATCTAATCCATTATAGTTGTTCCTTGTTCTTCAAGGATTGGTTTGATATCCGCATGGTTAGGCCTTATAAACGGGTTGAACGATCCGGTAGTGCTGGTTTATTAAGCCCTAGAGGGATTGTTCCGGGGATCAACTTCATGTTGGTTTTTAGGCCTCTTTAGGGTTGGTTTTCCATTATCTTACGTATCTGCTAGGCTCAATTACGCATAGGATGTTCCGGTTATGCGGTGAAAACCCTAGACTATCGTAGATTAGTTTAACTTGATATCGATAAAGCATGATCCCCACGTCATTATATATCTAACGTGAACCATGGGGCAATCGGCTTTTTGAGCCGATCCACAGGGCAACCTAAGAGCCGATCGGGGCTCGTATTTAATGTTTACGTGTTTGCCATGCAGGAAACTAATCGAAGCAATCCATCACCTTCCTGACCAGGTATAGGTCAGGTGGCACGCCCTTGCATCAGCCCGGACGTGTGCCGGAGCATTGCGGGCCGTTGCCCGAGGGACCAGGATCCACCAGCAGTCCTGGGAGCCTCCCGGCTCTTCGTGTTGCCCGTCGCTGCTCGCCGGTGGGTTTTGGTAGGCAACACATTCTGGCACGCCCGGTGGGACACTCTACAGTAACCACGTCGACATCTGCAGCAACCATGTCTAAAGCTGCGGATGAGGTGGTGGGCGAACCAGTCACGTACGCAGATCTGCCTGACGAGCACAAGAAACAATATGATGAGATAAAAGCCATCTTAGAAGCCGAACTCATCGGCTCTTTCATGAAGACCCGTTCACATGGCATTAGATGGAAAGGGTTCTCACCCGAAGGCGCCCTTGATGAAGTAGACCTCTCTACCTCTTCAGAGGAACGCACCAGAGCTCTACGCCAGGAAATTAATTACATGGTGGCTCATTCTCTACACCGCCATTCTGAGAGCTTGGTGAACGCCTTCGAGCGCGTGGCGGTTCGTGTGGTGCAGGAAATCATGAAGCATCAGTACTCTCCGTCAGGACCTACCCTGGGGACTCACCAGGGAGAAATACCACTCCAGATTAGACCACTGCTGCCATTCGCGCTTGCAGCGCCGGAGCTGCCGGGTTCGCCGGCGTACGTCGTCTACAAGGTGGGAGGCGATCCTAGCGATTGCCAATTCTTGTACGAGCCGCCTAAAGAGATCCCACATGGATACGTGTGTACATACGTGCCGGACTGCAACGCCTTGGCACGCACGAACCAGATTACACCAGCGGGGATTTCTGGAGCAGACGCCGACAAGCAGGCATGGCTAGCTAAATATGCCACCAGAACGAGTCATGAGAGCTCGGTCCCTACAGCTAATACCATGGAACAAATCAGCACCATCTTGAGAGACCAGTTCGGCATCTTGCCGAAGAGGAAAACAATCGGCTATTCCAAGCCGTACCCCGAGGAGTACGATTTGATCCCGCTGCCACCCAAATATCGGCTCCCTGAATTCTCAAAATTCAATGGAGCAGAAGGGTCTAGCTCAATAGAGCACGTGAGCCGATATTTGGCACAGCTGGAGCATGATTTCAGCGTCGGACCCGTTACGTGTGAGGTTTTTCGCACAATCTCTCACGGGATCAGCCTTTGGATGGTACACCTCGTTGCCACCAAACTCAGTCCGGACGTGGAAGCAACCGGAGGAGCAGTTTCACGTGCAATATCACTCAGAAGCTACTGAGGCCGGCATTGCCGATCTGACACAGGTGCGGCAGAAGCGGGGAGAAACAATGTCTGAATACATTCAACGTTTCAGGACTGTCAGGAACCGATGTTATTCGGTTCGTTTATCTGAGAAAGAAGCAGTCGAACTGGCAGTATTGGGCCTCGCAACCCCGATCAAGGATCTGGCTTTCCAAGCAGAGTACAATTCACTGTCGCACATGGTACAGAAACTCACATCGTATGAGCAGCGGCACCCTGAATTGTACCAGGACATGAAGTTCAAGCGTCCGGTAGGCCTGGTCGAGACAGAAGAAGCTGAAGTTTCTGCAGAAGACCTGGAAGTGGCCGTCGCTGAATGGGCTCGGGGGCAGCTCCCGTGTCCTGCAAATGGGTGAAACCACAAGGGCCTGCAAAAGGGTTTGACTTCGATTTGAGCAAAGCTGAGCAGATATTCGATCTATTGCTTAAGGAAAAACAGCTAAAGTTACCCGAAGGCCATAAAATCCCTACGGCACAAGAAATGAACGGGAGGCCGTACTGCAAATGGCATCACTCGTTCACCCATACCACCAATGACTGCAAGGGGTTTCGTCAGCAGATCCAAACAGCGATAGAACAAGGCCGACTAATCTTTAGCCAGTTTGCCATGAAAGTGGACACACATCCGTTTCCTGGCGTCAACATGGTGGAACCCGATCACTCCGCGAGGCATCGACTAGATTTCTCGTTCGATGTTAACATGGCAGGGCCTGTACGCCACCATGGCAAGGATAAAGAAGAAAGCAGTCACTCCCGCGGCAAGGAAAAGGAGGAGGCCGACCCACGCGACCGGCCCCGACATGATGGCGTACGGTACCTCACCGAGCTAACATGGAATCTTGGATCACCTGCCTGCTGCAGGCGTCGACTAGATTTCTGAGCTTAGACAGCACATGGCAGGGCTTGCACGCCACGGCATGGCAAGGATAAAGAAGAGAAATACTCCCATGAAAGGAAAAGGAGGAGGCCGACGCACGCGACCGCCCCGGCGATGGATGGGATAAGATGTGTACTCACCAAGAACAAGTGAGAAGCGTATGGCACCAAAACCACTCTCCACGATTCCTCAACAAATATGAATACCGCATGACCGACGCTCATAGCACGAGAAAAATGAAGGCATGACACACCGGTCCGGCGAAGAAGGAAGGCACCGCTGCAGAAGGGGAGACGACGGCGACATGAGCACCGCCAAGGAGAGGCCAAGGGAGCAGAAGACATGGAGGAGATTGATCGGTCTTTCTGAAACACCGCTGGGACTAGGGATGAGCCGACTGCCTACACGACAACGCCCGGAGGACGAAGAAGGTGGAAGCCGGCCAAGCGTTCAGGCCTCTCCCGCCACAACAAACGAGCGAGTCATCTCAAGATGAAGACTTGAGGAGTCAAGATGAAGAAGAAGATAGGTACCACCGCCAAGGTGGGGCTCACAGACCTGTGCCACTCCTAAAGCTGAGAGGTTCACTGGTACAGTAGCTTGAGCAAGACTGGAGTGCCATACTTGCACACCTTGAGGAAACCGGCGTCCGGGATCCGCCGGAAATTCAAACAGACTTGGATTAAGAGGGTCGCCCACTAAAGAAAGTTTGGCGTCCTGTTAGTTAGTGCCGATGGATACATCACGTACAAATACGGTGTTCATCCTTCCAACGTAGTTTCATCCCAGAACTGGTTAGCGTCGATAGTAATAGCCTTTGACTTGCTGGTCCAGCCATCATCTTTGAAAGCCAATGAGAAGGGCTACAAACACACTAAAGGCCCCACCTAAAAGGCTATATCAACAGGCAGTCTGGTCGTTATGACGTCAGGTTTATCAATGGAGCGAATAATAATATAATGCTTATATTCCTATGTTACTGTGTTTGACTTCCTTCAGTGCCGATCTGATCAAGACTAACGCCACACTAAATGACTTCAACGCGTCACATCGTGAGCAAGGTGTTCTAAATCGTGGATCGAATCAGAGGTCGGAAAAGACGATCCTAAATAATATTCTTCATCACGAAGAAGAGCACCTTACTGCTCCTTGCTAGGAAGTGATTGGATTCTGACGCGACTGCTTGGCATCCCATCTGGCAATGCACTAATGCCTGATACAATGGGATGGAGGATTAGATGGAATGATATGCGACTACCGAAGGTCTCACAGCCGTATGAACATTTGAGACTCGAAGACCAAGAGCCGCCTTCGAATCAGCCGACGGTGGACTTGACGAGGCGACAAAAAAACGGGTGAGTGGTTGGTCTTATCCACCTATCATAGCGAAAAGAGCAACATCCATCACATACGTGAAAAGGCCATCCTCGATCGCCCCAAAAAATAAAAGGATCCCATCAAACATGTCATGTTTGGTAGGTGAAGACTCTCCAGGGTGGAGTACATATAAGTTAGAAACCCGCATTGAGCAATTAACCAACATGGAGTCATCTCAGCAATCGCCAAAATTATCCTCGCCAAGGCGTTCTCGGCCTGCTTAACGCTTTCACTAACAAAATGCACGAAAGTTAGGTATCGATGCTACATGGTTATCGAAGAGTTGAAGAGACTTGTTATCCCGACCACGACGCACATTACGACAAGAAAGTTGACCAAGGCCTCAGGGGCCTCAAGGATAGCTTGTTGGAGACACGGGGATTGAGTGGTTTGATTATATGAAGTCTGCTGATGAGCATCATTGAGCACGGCCCTCTACAAGGATTTCTACTGCTCCAAACAGCCGAGCACGCATGGGGCCGAAATCTAGAAGAAGCGAAGAAGGAGATTGAGAAGATGTTGAGCGTCGGGTTCATCAGCCATGCACATGAGGGATATCTGGCATCGTATTCGTGGAGAAGAAGGACCACGCTTCGAGCAGAGCCACATAGATTGTGATCCAACAGAGCCACTCCGAAGATGAGTGTTCCCATGCCTGTAGCCGAGACGCTGATCAATGTAGCCAATGGGTCATAAGGTTTTAAGCTCTGGTGATGAGAATGCCATACAACCAGATTTTCATATCTAACATATTAAGACCAGCTTTCCGAGTACTGGGAATGTGGTTTGTTCAGGAGTGGTGGGAGCCAAGGATATCTGGGGTTGAAGATTTGGTGCAACGCACCAACGAGCCATGAACACATTCTTTTATGATCTGATCTGCAAGTTGGTGGAGACTACATTGATGACGAATAAGTCTCGTCTCAAAAGGAGGGACCTGAGGATTTAGTATTTATCCTGGACCGTAACTAGAAAGTTCGGGACTCAAGAATGAATCCAAAGAAGTGTGCCTTGGAGTGA
>NC_061508.1:348969156-349003679 GCF_022539505.1 Lolium rigidum
GGAGGCGGAATGTGGTGACTGATGGAGGTGGGATTGAGGGGTACAAGGGCTGGTTGACAGTGCTAATGAGCATGATGTTTCATGAAGAGTGTCTATCTGCTACTACAATTTTACCCAGGCTGTTGATGAGTACCAGGAATTGGTCCAATCTGCGCTGCATTCCTCTCAGCATCGACAGTAGTAGCCACAAGTATTAGTACTTGGGAGCTTAATTTGATTCTGACGATGAAGGTATGTTCTTGTTACTTGTGACTCTAGCCCATTA
This sequence comes from Lolium rigidum, assembly GCF_022539505.1. Taxonomy (NCBI): domain Eukaryota; kingdom Viridiplantae; phylum Streptophyta; class Magnoliopsida; order Poales; family Poaceae; genus Lolium; species Lolium rigidum. Next base: position 348,969,422 of record NC_061508.1, read on the forward strand.
AGTTGTAGCAACTTTCACCTTTGGATGTCTGACTTCTAGCCTAGCTTGTACCGACCTGATTAAGAACAATAAGCATGCCTGTTTCTTGTTACACTCTGGTTCCTCACAATGTTGCCCTCTAGTAATTTTCTCATTTTCCTTCCTTATAAGCCATGCTTCTTCCCGCTCCGCGTCCTCGTGTCAATGAGTCCGTGTGGACGCAGAGGTGCTGAGCGGCTGGAAGAGCAAGTAGAAGGGAAGAGCTAAGCAGCAGCAAGCGCACGGAAGCTAGTCTGCTGTCAACTGGTATGTTCCTCTCCCCTAAGCTAGTAGAAACAAAACTTCCTTTACATGTGCCAGCTGATTGCATCAGTTAGCTCTAAATTCCCTTTCTTGATCTGAAGAATCGTGATGTTCTGCATGTCATTTTCAGCTTTATTGATATACTGAGTTTTATTCTATGTGTTCATGTGAATAGGATAAAATTGGAAAAAAAAATCAAAATGAAAACCAAACTTACAGAAACATGCCCTTTTATTAAGTACTCCCTTTGTTCCTGTTAAATCAAAGCTAGCTTCCACGGAGGTGTCCTGTTGAATAGCTAATTAGCTCGCATCAATTAAAACGGACTGGAGGGAAAACTAAGTAAGCTTCAGCGTCGCGGGAAGCCGCGCCCGTGGTTGCCTCTTTTTATATGATTGTTTAAAAATGCACTAAATATTCAGATCTGAGCGTTTGTTCTGAATGTTTCAAATATTTGTTGAATATTATGCTTTCCTTGCTATTAAATGTAGGACATTAGTACTTGAATGACGGAACCAAAATATGTCTGTAGTTTTGACATAGAAGTAAAACAAACACTGACTATAGCCCAACCGGACACAGATTCTTCTAATACACACACATGTACCTATGCCTGAATGTGGCAAGGAAACTACAAAGGTTGAATTAAGTTGAATACGGTAGTATGCTTCAGTACAATTTATGCAGGGTGGAGAATGGTGTTGGTATTAAATATTAATATGAACTTGCACTATTCTATACAAAACTGGGCCACTTATTTCAAAAGTTACCCACACCATAACTTGGAATCTTTGATTTGGACTATGCAGGTCTCGGCCAACCAAAATAACAATGCAAAATTATTGGTAATTCATTGGATATCGTTGATCTGGAATATTTAAAAAAAAACATGAGAACATATGTTAATATATTAACAAATATTGTAATATTAGCGGACGAGAGTTGGCGTTTCCAACATAGAGTCATCTCCTAGCGGAGCTGCAAAATCTTTTGGTCCATGCTAGTTGTAGCACCAATGTGGTGGCATGGTATTCTTCTCGTTAAATTTTCGTATTTAATGAGTACAACATACATGGTGCCCTTGAAGGGGGGAGAAATTTATCCCTCCCATGTCTCGCAGCTCCTGCGATGTCTACTCCTTTTGTTGCTTCCACAATTGTTTTTAGAACTTGGTTTCTTCTGGTTTTTGTGTGCTGGAACCGTTTTAAAACTCGATGGTGTAAAACTCTTGTTGGGTGCCCTAGAGCTTTATATATATAAAGCCAGGCAATACCCTGCTATCTGGGGAAAAAATCATTTGCATCGTCATCCTCGGTGGGGCTATGTACCCTTCCTCCAGGTGCTCCCTCACCGACCACCTATCTGTGTCCTACCATCATCAGCACCCCGTCTACCTTCCTCACGGGTGCCGACCTCATTCTGCATCGCCCGCACTCGCGCCGTCGCCTCAGTTCTCGGTGTCTGCGCCACCCCTTGGATCATGTTCACCATGCATCACATCAGTTCATGTTGCCGCTTGGTCTAGGTTGGGCCGCCACTGCAAAATAAACATGGGGAGAGAAAGTATAAAACAAACTCAAGGTCTCTCTCCGAGATTTTGGCCGTACAACGTATATTCAGTATTTGGCATTGTGTTATTAAAATGTCATATGAATCCTATGGACCTGCCATATTCTGAACCAATGAAAACAAGGTACCAACCGAGAGCATATGCCGTCTGGAGCAACCTCGCATTTTCTAGTGGTGTTTCACTCCGTACGGAGTTTTTGTCGTTTCTCATTTTTCATGCGCTACGTTGACTTCATGCAATCATTTATATCACCGGGTATGCCGTGGCACATACCGTTTACTTAAGAAAGATTGGATTGATCATTTACCAATACAATTTATCTGATTCACCCGAAAAACCAACTTGGGAATTAAGACAATATATCTCTTCATTTTAGCTTATGTCCTGGCAATACTCCCGGCAGTCAATTAGTCAGAACTAAAACATAATGGGTTCCAACTGTTCGTTGCATCTTGCTTGGCCTGAAGGTATGGACACGTCCATTATCTTTGATTTGGGAAGAAATTTTCTACCAAACATTTGTTTCGTAAGCTTATGAACTTTACTGTTGACTTGGCAATTTTCTACGGATGGTTTTTTACAGGGAAGCACTTACGCAATGACGTGGAGGTCAGGTGGAGCAAATATGGCCTAAAATTCACGGGAGGTGAAATTATTTGTGCCAACCAAAAGGGCGTAAGTCTTAGGCTCTTAGCACTATTGATCTCATGCCTCCTAAACACTAGCTAAAAAAAACGAAGGGGCAAGCCTTACCAAAAGACCCAGAAACGTAAAACAAAAAAGGTAGGTGTAATTTAATTAGGCCCACTCATCCCGCATTGATGATGGTAGATTGGAGGAAGGTCTGACCGTCTCTGCCATGAACGAACAGGAGCCCTCCGTTCTTCCTCAAAAAAAAAAAAATAAACCAGGAGCCATCCGTTGCAGCGCGCGGGTGATCTCACTGCCGCTCCCAATTTTTGGTTTGATGCGAGAAACCAGCAGCCGTGCCCAAGGTTTCGGTGCCCCTAACGCAAACGGACACCAGATGTTGAATTGTAACGCTACAAATTAGAAATTATGGAGTAGAAGAATGGCGGCGGCACGGGGCGCGCGAGCGTGCGCCTTCCCTCTCGGGGACCGCAGTCCCAGCGCGATTCCCCAGAGCACCCGGCCCTATAAATTGCGCTCCCCGCACGTCCTGCAGACCATCCAACTGTGCTCTCCGCTTTCTCTCCAGTAGACTGTTCTTCCTGCAACGAGGCAGCCATTAGAGGAAGGTTGGAAAAGGTGTGCTGTTCTTTGGGTTTCTCCGGGATCTTGGGTGTTGTTTCCTTTTATGTGTTTGATTGATTATGGGTGTTGTTTCATTGTATATTATGTTTGTTAGACTGGAAGGCATGGCCAGCGGTGACCGAAGGCATGGAAAGGAACCGGCAGCGGTGGAGGAGGACAACTTCCCGGAGGGGCTGCGCGTGCTCGCCGTCGACGACGACCGCGTCTGCCTCAGGGTCCTGGAGGCCGTTCTGCGCGAGTGCAAATACAAGCGTGAGCGCTCTCGATCTGCCTCCTCCTCTCCTTTTGCCTTAACCCATTAGAACCAGTCGAAGATAGGAGTAATCCTTGCCATGCTTGTTTCCTTGGGTTTGATGCAGCAACGGGGGTGAGGGACGGAAGGACGGCGCTGAAGCTGCTGAGGGAGAAAGGGGAGGATCACTTCGACCTGGTGATCACCGACGTGCACATGCCGGACATGGACGGCTTCCAGCTCCTCGAGCTCATCGGTCTCGAGATGGATCTGCCGATCATCAGTATAATTAATCTCTCTCTTGCACTGTCCAGCTTTGCCAGCGAGTGTTTTACTTTTTATTTCCTGTCTCGGTTGATATTGCTAGCTCACGGTAATTAAGAACGTTTATAGTCCTCGCGCATGGGTTTGGCAATATTTCCATATATGGTACTAGTACATGCATTGAGTGGTATAGAAGCACGTGTGTATATGTGTTGTTGCACACACACACCCCTAGTTTTGGTAGGGAAAATCAAACGATTTTTTTCCCGAAATGGGGACATAACCCCAACCTCAACATTTTATTAACTTATTATCAAACGAAAGCATCGTGTTTATCGACGGAGCAGATGCGGTCCCATCTAATGCATCATCTTTATCGGCATATAGCAATACAGTCCCATCTAACCATTCGTCTTGTAGCTCGGATGGCTAACGGGGAACCAAGCGAGAGGTCGATTGGCACATGGGTTAGATGGTGGCGGGACCGGCTATAGTGGTGGTTCATGAGGGTGGGGTGGTAGAAGACATGACAGTCGACAGGCGAGGAGTTGGCGATAATGGTTAGTGTTAGGAGTACAGGAGGTGGCAGCTGATATGAGGAGCCTCCCGAACAAGATTAGGATCCCAGTCTTTTGAAAAGAATCCAATTTTAGCCCGAACCAATTTGGTCCCATCTAACCGTGCACTAGTCAGATCCGACGGCTAGTAGAGCGGAGGTGAAGCGACACATGAGTTACGTGGGGGAGGGGGTACCGGTTCATGTGGTTGTGTGGTACAAGATATGTAATTCTAGATAATTTGCTTGTCTTAATCTTATACCTAATCCATGAACTATGCAATTTTATATCATACGTACAAAAATCGAAATAAATAGATACATGTGGTATCAGTTGGACTAATGATGGATCTTCCAATAATTAATTGTTAAAGTCTCCGCTTCAACTAAGTTTACATTCATGCTTAAAAAAGAGACAGTTTTTATACCTCACGTGACACAAGTTGATGGTCTTTAAACCTATTTACTCTGAGAATAACATATAAAGTAGGAGTACCACTTTTATGTAGATGTATTGACTGGATCTACCATGTGGATATGACATATAAATTTGCAGTTCCATCAATTTTAAAGAAAATTTAACTAAAACACATATTTATTTGTCTAAGTTTTAATAATCAAACTGTATGCCATGCAGTTAATCATACAAAACCTGAAATTTTAGATGACCGCTTTACATGAATAAGAAAATTGCTTGGGATGATAGCTACTACCTAGTAGGCTAGGGGGAAAAAAGGTGGTCAATACCAGTACTTGATCGTTCATCAATAATTAGAAGTTATGAACATGGTGTGATGGTTTCTATATATGCATTGTGTTATGGTTACTTCTTTGCCCCTTATTTCTGATTCTTTCTGTTGGGTATGTAAACTTTACCCCATTTATTTTTCTTTGAAGCATGCATAAAACTGACCGTTGTTGTGATGCAGTTTTTCCCATCATGTGTAACATATTTGCTTCCCCAATTCCGTGGTCATTACAAATATTAAACTCAAATATCTGATCTGGAACCATTAGGATAATTTAATTTCAAGTTTTATAGTTTTAAAATTTCCAAAGTCCAAAGCTAAATTTCGGGCCATATGTCATGCAGTGCTATCTGTGAATGGAGAAAAGGCAACAATGTACAAGGGGATAAAGCATGGGGCATGTGACTATATTGTGAAACCCGCGGATATCAAGGAGATCAGAAACATATGGCAGCATGTTGTAAGGAAAAACCACGTCGCTGTGATCCACAACAGCAGTGACAGTGATGATGCTGATCAGAGGGTGGCACGACCAGTGATTGGTAAGGGTGGCGCAAAGAGAAAGAAGTGCTCAAAGAAGAAGAGAAATGATGGAGAAGGCTCTGATGATGACAACAGAGGAAGAAGGCGGAACACCTGGAAGAAACCAAGGGTGTCATGGACCGGTGAGCTGCACAACAGGTTCCTGGAAGTTGTCTACCGACTCGGCATCGACAGTAAGATCTCACAATTTTTTTTCATTGCTTATTCACCAAAAAAATTTGTTTACGGTTCTTGGGTTTTTTTTAATTAAATGTTATGATTACCTAAATGCAGGGGCGGTTCCAAAGACGATACTACAAATGATGAATGTCCATAACCTTAGTAGGGAGAACGTTGCAAGCCACCTACAGGTTTAACTTCTGTATATCCTTATGCTTCACTAATATGCTTCTGTTCATATTATTTCTAGGCTAAAAAAACGTTTATTAGTCCAATCTTTAGTGATGCATTCATGCATCTTTTAGATGTGTGTAAGAAAAAAAATGCTTCCTTTGTGAAAATGTGAGATATATCTGATATGTTGCATGCCCCCAGCCCCCAACATTGTCTAGGGCTTTTGAAACAATGTAACACCATCATATCTTTTTTGCTTCGCACATGCCTTCCATTTCTTTCCTATGAGCATGAATCTCATATATGTTCTTTCATATATATTGTCATTTCAGAAATATCGCTTGTTTCTGAAGAGGGTCACCGATGACCCCATGAAGCCTAATCATATGGGTGATTCGTTTGAAAGCAGGCGAAATGCCTCGTACATGGGCATGTGTCACCATGGAGTCCTGCCGTCATCAGCCCTTTGTCCCTGTGGTTCTCACAATCTCAACGCAGCTCCTCCATCAATATTAGGACCTCACGGTCTGTCTATTCAGCCCAGGAACTGGGCCATGGGCACAGTCGGCAATGGTGGCCTCATGCCTGACACAGGAAGCCGCCACGCTTCGGGTCCTCCTGTCGGCCTGTTCGCAGACACATCAGATCAGCCAATGCAGGATGCATTTCCTCGTATCCATTTCCGTTCTGGCAAAGCCTACGACAGCGTCCTGCGTCAGAAACTGATGGAGGTGAACACAAGCGTGGTGCCTTCCTCCCATCCTGGCACCTACTCCGCCGCAGCAGAAATGCCAAATGGTGGGCAGTTAGAACCTGCAAACCAGTTCCCGGTGCAACCTCAAGAACAGATCGGCCATTTCTCCGGTCCGATGGGCATGGCACCTTCTGCGATGGGCACGCATGGCGACACCCAGCTCCCGTACCTTGCTGGGAACTGTAGCAATCCATGGCAGAATAATGTGGCGCCATCAAGTTTTGCTGGTTCTATGGTTGGAGCACCTCTCCTCCCATCATCACAGGTGAACGTCAACCTCCCCCAGATCAACCAGACAATATTTGCACCCTCATCTAGCGAGATGGCCGTGTTTCAGAATGAGCAGCAGAATCAGATGGCAGGGACCAACATCAACAACACCACATCAGTGGGTATCTACAGTGAGCAGATGACGCCATTATTCAACATGGCAAGCAACGCAGCGCCAGTGGAGATGACCAATGCCAACTTCTCACCAATGAATCAGATGATGGTCAATGGGGGAAGCACCAGCTCTCCATGGCTTAACCTTCAGGTGGGCAACCCTGTCGCGCCGCCGGCTCAGATGGCTAATGGTGGTGGAAGCAGCAGCTCCGCATTGCCTGGCCATCTGGACAGCTCTGTTGTGCCGCCGGCTCAGATGGTTAATGGTGGTGGAAGCAGCAGCTCTGCATTGCCTGGCCATCTGGGCAGCTCTGTCGCGCCGCAGACTCAGATGCTTAATGGAGGGGAGGGTGCATCTGGCATTCTACCTGTGCAAGATGATCCAGCTGGGTGGCAAGCTTCTGATCATCAGCCAACTTACAGCACTTCTAACTTCCTGGAGGATATTTTTGCCAGCATGGCTAGTCAGGTAACAACTTTTCTCATTCACTCTGCCTACTTTTCAGGCTCTGCATATGAATTTGCTAAGCATGTCAGGTGTATCTGAATCTGAACTTCTTTTCTTGCTGCAGGATTTCAATCCAGATGCTGTTTGGTGAAGAATATTAGTCCCTTTGTTCGCCCCACCTGCGCCAGAGATGTCTCCGCATTTTGTGCAGGCCAGATGCTGATCATCAGCCCATGGTTCTTGCACATTGTATCTGCGGAGTTGTGCGAAAAAACGCCGAATTGTAGTAGGTAGTTAGAAGCAGGGTGTGGGCTTCTACTTTACTTCAGATTTGTTTTAAATTAGTCCTTGTGTTTGAAGGATCATAAAATAACTTTATGTTGCCAACATTGAAGAGGACGTGTGGAATAATTGGCTATACGCATCGTAGATGCAGAGCCCCGGTTGTACTAAGACTTCCATATTCTAGAATGGAAATAAGTTTATGTTATGTCATGTGGAACCATTTTCATGTACTTGTTATCAGTGCAATGATGTATTGCTGCCTCTATTCCTGAGATCCCCCTGCAAATAAAAACATGGCCAGCATTGCACCCGCACATCATATATAGGCACATCAGTCTCAAAAGTGACTGTTCAAGTTTTATAATTTCTGATGTTGGGTGACCGAAGCTACTGAATTTGCAGCTGCACTAATGTTAATTTTCTTTGTCTATCACCCTGTAAATCACAGGAAATTTTTGTATTTTGTATGGAGCCAAATATTTCTTTCCATGGGACTGTTTAAAACAAATACTGCCTTCTTACTGCGACATCTCCTGCAGTGTCCTGGTTATACTGATCTATCCACCCCTGTATAATCTCAACTTCTTGCCTCCTTTGTTCTACCACCCAGTCTGGATCCTCCTTGGTTGCAGACCTGAAGTCCAGATGATGAGCCACTGGACACCACCATCACAAGAAGTAAACCATGAGTAAGCCAGTTCTAGAATATTTTTGCTCTCCATATTGTGGAACTGTTTACCTTCCTCTGTGACGAGAGCAATGATGCTGGATGATATGTTCTTGAGAACCCTGATAGTAATTTGAAAGAAATGATTATAAATGTTTACTGTAGTTAACGTCTTATCTGAATGACTGAAACTACTTTCATCAACATGAATAATTGAGATGGTAATTCTTCTAATCTTACCCGCCTCGACTCCACGGGCCACGCATCCCGTTGGAGAAGATGATGTTGCTCCCAAACCTCTTGAGAACTTGATAAATTTTCTGCCAACGGTAGCACAGTACCAGGTGAGCACTTGCAGACTGCAGCCCAACAATTGTTGGTACTGACGGTTCATATCTCATCATCAGTATAATAAATCCCAAAGAATACTTACCGTGCCACCATACTCGGTGGCACCTCGAAACAGGCTTTCGCCCCGCTATTTATAAAGCGGGGCGAAAGCCTGTTTCGAGGTGCCACCATACTCGGTAGTGATCCAGTGATCCCTCGGCCGAACTCCGTAGCTCTCGACACATTCCTCGGACCCCTCCTCGTAACTGAAGCCGGATGGTGGGAACATGCTCTCGCTTGACACGTTCATCGGCATGATCATCTCGGTGCAGGCCTACACACAATTCGTTTCAGGAAACACATATATGATATTGTCAGAGTTTCAGTGAATATCAGTACATCACACTGCCTGTCAGGTTTCTCTACCTGCCAGACCCAGCCGCTGAGGCCATGGGGGTCATCCTCACCCTCCACCTTGAAGCACTTCTGGTCACCCGTGTAATTGTAGTACAGGCTCGCTGCTGCGAAGGCCTTGTCAACGACGTCTGCTCCCGCGGGGAAAGCGTCGATGATCTTGCACATCTGCAGAGAAATTCATAAGAGGTTAATAATTTTGTGTAATACAGACAAAAGTATTATGGGGTTGTAAAACAGGTCAAAGTGACGAACCTCCTTGACAGGGTTGGCAGGCAGATTCTCCAGGAAATCGGTATATGGAAGATAACTAGAGCTAATCGTCATAGTCTGACCGACCGCACCAACGAAGGGGCTATTTGCATCTAGGTAAGAGAATCGATCATCCATCTTATTGTTCTAGATTGAAGCCTTCTTGGTGATGTTTTCCTTGTATCAAGAATGGACTAGAGACCGTACAATGCTTCGTCTCCAGCGGAGTTGCCAAAAAATGTGTTAGACCCTAAAGTTTTCGGCTAGAGGTAGACCTGCGAATTTCCGGCCAAGACCAAAAACCTCTTGCCTCGATGCTAGGATGGAAATACTCTGGCTTACACAGTTACACTGACACCCTCGTGCACTGTCGATGCCAGGAGCGATACGCCGTAGATGGTCAGAGCAAGATGTGTGCACATAGGTGATGCCTTGATGGCGGTGGCTAACATGGCTCCAAGAGAAGAGCGGTACACGAAATACTCCAAGAGTAGGCCCATGAGCATAGTCACCCCTGGCACGTCTCAGTTTTGGCAAGTCAGATTGCCACTCGTCGTCGCAGCGCGTCACACTGCCTGTCGTCCACACTCCTGCGTCATCTGTCACCAGCTAGCGCACATCATACATCGGCATGCGGCTGGATCACGCACGCCATGCAATTAATCAGCAAGAAACCCATCTAAACCCCACCCTCGTCGTCGTCTACTTCCCCACCGATGATCGATGCCATCTCCTCCTCCGTCCTCCCGGCTTCTCGTTTAGGTCGCCGGCCGGCGACCACGAAGATGGAGGCCACCGTGGCGGCGCCGGCGGCGCAGCTGTTAACAGGTAAATCACGTTTCTTCGATCAGAACTACCTCTCTTGATTGATTGTTGCGTTCGATTAGATTAGATTTGAATTGAATCGGGGGTTTTTCATTTGCCGTCGTTTCGTACGTCTGGTGTGATGCAGATAGGAGAGCGCCCAGATGTAGGGCTCAGTTGGGAGCGACGAGATTATCCTGCCCAGGTATATTTTACGCTTTTGATCTGTTTCTTTGTGATTTCCATGTTGTTGTTTTATTTTCACTGGGTACAAATCAGCATTTCAAGACAGGAAATGGAGAACTGAAAAATAACCTTCTTTTTTCTATCAATGCATCGAAATGCAAGGGTTTTGCGTTTTCGTGAAAAAAAATAAGGGGGGGAATTTTTTTTTTTTTGAGATCTCAGCACTTTATTGATCAAACATCAAAATTACAAAGCTCAGCTCGGATACAATCCGGAGCAGCGTCACGAAAGAAAACTAAATCAAAAAGTTCAACTCTACGAGCTAAAATGTGTGCTGAGGTATTAAGCAAACGACTAATATGACTGAAAGTCACAGACGAGAACTCAGTGGCCAGGGTTTTAATGTCCTCCACGACGACGCCAACCCTTGACCGGTCTCGAGTAGAGGAGGTAATCCGCTGGATCACAGAAAGACAATCAGAGGCGATGATGACGCTATTCAAACCTTCCTCTTGGGCAAGGGTAACTGCACACCGAATGGCTAGTGCTTCTGCTAACTCTGGCACCGTGACCTCATCAATTCTGCTGATTGCAAGCAATCAGACAATTGGGACTCTGAACGGAACCAGATGGTGTAATCCTCGTTCCAGGATGGAATGATTCAGGGATTGCACAACTGAGAAAAGAAAAAATGTGTCTTTTCTTTTTTGAGAGTGGCATATGTTTCAAAATGGTTGCTATAAATTCAACTACATAGTATATAGAACCACAATTTTTTTATGTAGAAGAGCTGGAATATGCCTTGTTTTCGATTGGAGTTCGTTACAATAAAATAACAGTGTATGAGGAGGTACACTGCTTGAAATGTGTGTAATTTCTTACTCAAATAGTACATGTTATGAAGTCTACCTTTTCTCCAAATCAATCATATATATGACTGAATGTGAAAATCTGTTGCGCCTTTGATTTTGCAAATTACAGGCCGATTTGCAGTGGAAGCTTTTGCAGCCCAATCTCAAAGGCAAGTAAATCGTCTTCGATATCCGGTTTATCTGCATCTTTCTGATTTATGTTGGTTTGTTTGCAAACAGCAGTGCTACTACTGACAGGCATAGATTCAGTGCCACTTCTCAAGCTACTAGCCCTAGAAGAATCAGAAGGAGGCAGTGTGCAGATGATCATCCAGACTTCCAAGTTGGATGCAGCGAGGTTGCTCGTGATCAGCACCATCTCGACGCGAATAGGTTTGAGGAAATCCGTGGAGAAGTTTCAAAGAAATTGCTCGCTTTCCAACAGTTTTGCAGGCCACACACAATCTATGGCACTGTGAGCTCTGGCATCACTGATTGAAATTTACATGTGTAGTTTGGGATGCATACCGACTGATGCGTTGTTTTTTTGTGGATCATGCATTTTCAGATAATAGGTATAACTTCAGTGTCTCTTCTGCCAATGAAGGGCCTAGATGATTTTACCATGACGGTACTACGAGGATATCTTGAGGTATTGTAAATTCTTAATATCTTATGAGTACTATGTATGCTCTAGCAATATACATAATGGTTTGTCAAATTACAATCTAATTACACCTTTAGTTTTAGAAAAGTACGGAAATTTTTCTTTCGTTTGCAGGCTTTGGCAGCGGCTTTATGTATGAACATATATGTGGTAGGACTGAATCAGATATTTGACATCCAGATTGATAAGGTAGTATTTTTTTCTCTCTTGCAGTTTGACAACACTGTTATTCATGTGTTAACATGGAATTACACTGACTAAATTATACTTTGTTCTGGAGGTCAACAAGCCAGGCCTTCCATTGGCGGCTGGGGAATTTTCCATAACAACCGCTGTATTCTTAGTACTCATATTCTTGATCATGGTATATTATGTTCAGCACAACAAGAAAAATAGCAGGTCATTCTAGTGTGAGAAAAGCACAGGCTTTGGGTCTAGATACATTATATATTGTAAATTTTATTTTCAGAGCTTTAGCATCGGAATACATTCTGGATCGGCGCCATTGATGTGCGCATTAATTGTCAGCTTCATCCTTGGAAGTGCATACTCAATTGAGGTAAGTAGCACTTAAATTCCAAAGTTCCGTGATTTCATCAAGCATCAAGTTATGAGCATTTTTTTTCATATTAAATATTTTCCAGGCTCCGTTTCTCCGGTGGAAACGGCACGCGTTCCTTGCTGCATCATGTATCCTGTTTGTGAGGGCTATACTGGTCCAGTTAGCATTCTTTGCACACATGCAGGTACTCAGCGCAGTCCACATCTTCATGGCACTGCCAATCCTTACTGATTTGGCTTTCTTGGGTTAACGTTTGATGGTTCATTTACAGCATCATGTTCTGATGAGGCCCTTGGCACCAACAAAATCACTTGTCTTTGCAACATTTTTCATGTGTTGCTTCTCTGCAGTCATAGCTCTATTCAAGGTAGTTAAAATCCAATTAATTTATGTTTTGTTATCCTCAAAATTATTGTTACTAATATTCTGAGCTTTCAGGATATTCCTGATATTGATGGAGACCGGGATTTTGGCATCCAATCCTTGAGTGTGAAATTGGGCCCTCACAGAGTAAGAACATACATCTTCAACCATAAAATAAAAACACTGCTTCTACCTTTCACTGACTTGGTTTTCAAGAAAAACAAATATCAGTGTAAATTAGTGCAAATTTGATCTCGTTTTTTCTGCTCTAGGTATATCAACTATGTATAAGCATACTGTTGACAGCCTATGGGGCTGCCACTCTGGTAGGGGCTTCATCCACAAATCTCTTTCAGAAGATCATCACTGTGAGCCATCCATTCTCAAAGTTTTCCAAAATAAGAGAGAAATACAAAAAAGTTATAAGTAAATATTATCATTTTGTTGCACATGTGCAATGCATTGATCATCTAGGTATCCGGCCATGGCCTGCTTGCTTTCACGCTTTGGCAGAGGGCACGGCACTTTGAAGTTGAGAACCAAGCGCGCGTCACATCATTTTACATGTTCATTTGGAAGGTAATTAATGAAGTTGCTGGCTTATATTGTGCCTTCTGTCAGCCATGACTTTTGCTATGTATCTCTAATGATTATTTACACTTTTTTTTGAACGCAGCTATTCTATGCAGAGTATTTTCTTATACCATTTGTACAATGAGAATGTACAAGGGCCGGCATTTCTGAACTATGTACGCATGTAGAGCAAATTAGGTGGGGGCTAATGCTTGGTCTGTATTTTTATTTCATCATCAGAAATTCGATATTCGGGAGGAAGAGGCAAATGTTGAACGTGTAATTCAGACACAGTCCCTTCACTAATCTGACATAGATGTTCACTTTGTGCACTATCAGAGAGACACTGTCATTTCTTGAATTCAGCGGGATACAATGTTTTCCGTTTAATATGCAAATTAAGTTAGTATACTGAGTTTCGGAAACTGATGACTGGGGTTGTAGAAATTATTTTTATTCCCTTATGTTCGATTTGGGCGTAAAATCCTCAGTTGAAAAATTATTTAAAAAGGGAAAACAAACATAAAAAATCGGAAATCAATTAATAGTAATGCATTCAGAGAGGCATTCTCGAATTATGTATATTGTGTCCTGCGTTTCAATTAACATAATGGCTACCTTCCAAAGCTATGTTGCTCAATGAGTTGCAACACATTACAAAAAAAAAAAACCCGACAGAATCATTCACTGACTACAAACTTCAATAATACTGGTATAATGAAAACCACTCAACTTATGGAGCCAGGGATAAGGTACATCTTCTTGGAAGCGCCAAGGGAATTTATACTAGTACAGACATACCCTAAGGGCACCCTTTTATGGTAAAGGCACGAAGAAAGCCCATGGTGGAAAATAGTTGCGCCTGGCAAATTAGGCATTCCTGATTGGCGTCTCACTACCCGAGCAACATCGAAAATGTTCAAAAATAATACATGTTTCCATATTTATGGAACGGCTATTCAGGTTTGACCTCGTGCGATTTTAACTAAAATGGCCATGAAGATACATGGAAACCAGTGGGCAATGTAAATTATTCCCTTAATTCACTGTAAACATGTTAACCATCTTCATGCTCCAAAATTACTGTATATTCCTCCTCTCTCTTCCACAATTCTCAGCAAGAACACCAAAGCTAAGCCTACTCCTTTCCATTCCAATGGCGCACCTGCCAGCCGATAGGGTCTACCACTTCGAGGAACAAGGCATGTTCTTTAGCTGAAAACAACCGTATACATTCCCTTCGTGTCGAGGAGTGACTCCTCAGCAGCTCACAATTTAAGTGTGTTGGCATGTATTGTGAATTCACTAAAGCACTATGGCATGTCAAGCATAGATATCTTTTATTCAGGAAGACGCAACAGCCCGCTGTCCTTCAACTTTTGTGGCGTACGAGTATCTCGTATTCCAAATATGATGGGCTGATAGAGTTCCAACACTCCTCAAGCAACTCTTGAGGATATCGGATATCATCCTTTAACCTAAATTGTGGTATGTTGTTTTTATGTCAAATCAATGTATGTTGCTCTAAAATCTCTGGAATTTAAAGTGCACTACAAGAAATTTTGTATGCCTAGATTTTATTTTGGAGTAAATGTATTATTGTGGTTGAAATATCATTTTAACTAAATATAACTTGGTGTGGAAAGAGCGGACTGGAGATGAAGTATGCAGATTTTTTCACGACAACGAGCATAGTGCTCATTAATTCTTAAATTATGTTGCATCAAGATATGTCTGGGGTGTGGTGGCATGTGCACTTGATATTCGTAGGATGGCTGCAACAATGGAGGGGCTTAATGATAGGGTTTTGAATTTTAGGGTTTCCAGGAATTATCATTTGGTAACCACATGTGTCACTATTGTTTTGTGGACTTTGTTGAAATTTTGAATGGGGAATGGTTTACAAATGTTTTATCCCGATGTTCTAGTTAGTGTTGTTTCATTGATCTCGCACACTCTTAATTCTTGATCTAGCTTTCAACAGATAAAACATCAAGACACGCAGCTCTTTGGAGCCAAGTTAGCGGTGGCGGATGAGACATTCCATCACATCAAAGGGTGGTGCTCGGTGACTAAGAGATTGGGAAATTGACAATCATCATGTTGGATAAAAGCTATGTATAAATGTTTTTTTCCTCCATGGATGTTCTATTTTGTTGCATTTCTTGTTGTTATGATGTTTACTTGTCTCTACTTGTTCTAGGTGACAAGGTATTAACTTGTCAATGCCTACAAGTTGTAGACTAGGGTTTCACGGAAAGTAGAGGGCAAGTAGATCTCGAAGGTTTCAGCCGAAAAGGTGCTCGACTATGAAAAACTAGGGTGTATATTGACAATGATTCAATCCTTTCTTTCTCCCTCGTCTCCTCTTTATATAGGAGGTGGAGCCGAGGTTTTCGTATCGTACAAGTTTACAATGTTCGGAAGGTTTACACGAGTTCTTCTCGTATTACAACAAGACTTCCTAATATGTCTATTTTCTATATCAATGTTTGTTGGGCTTCCGAGCTTCATAAACTTCGGGTCGTGGGCTTTCAGTTATCCCCGAATACCTTATTTGGTAGGCCCATCTGGGATGCCTATGTCAGTAGCCCCCGAGATTTTGCTTGAATCGTAGATTCGAGTAAAATCTCCATTGTAAAAACAATCAACAATTCTTATGAATCTTTGTAATATTTTTGCTCGAAGTACTTACATTTTGTACAGGGATAACGGTACATGGGGTTGGTTCATCTGATGGATCGAGTACCGCTTAACTCGCTCTTGTAGCAATCCCGCAAAAACCTACTTCAAGGTTAAGTCCCTGGACTTGACCTTGGGATACTGGCTTAATTCTACATGTGCCGCTTAAGGTCTTACCATATGCCGAATTCCAGTTGAATTTTATCGAGTACCTAACGCGCCCGTTAGGATTTTTCTTCTCGTCTATTGACACGGATAAAGTAGTAGAGCGCATTCGGGTGCGATACCACGCCGCACAGGACGGATCCCGGGGACTTAACTTCGTAAAATATTACGGCATTCAGAGATTTTACCGCGGCAGACGCGCTCTGAGAATATATTGTCGAGTGGCTTTTTCGGCTGTTGGAATGACATATTTATTCGAGTCATAATGATGACATAGTATCTTGTCCTCCCGATGGGAGTATATTTCGAGTTATATATAACTCAAAAATGTAATGATCTCATATTTCGTCAGGTGCGCGATCAACGCTCCCGATGGGAGTAGCCCCCGAGGCTACTGCCAAGTGTTCGCAGTTGGTTGTAGGCTCAACCTTTGCTATTTTTCACCAGCCCTGTATTTTCCTTTTTAACTTGTCATCTTATCAGAAGTATAAACAATACTTCTGATAAGAGTAGCCCCCGAGCATATGAGAAAATTCTTGTATTTGATTATAGGCTCCCGTAGTTTCTCCGTTGGAACACCCGAGATTTCATTTTCGCTATATTTGATAGAAACACTCGAAGTTCTCTTTGAGATGATATCACTGCTGACGATAGCTATGATTGCTTCCTTGGGAAACCACGGCTCCTGTCACTTCTTCTGAAACGTTGGTCCAAAGTTCTGCACCATCGACACGTTGCGCAAGTGGGGGACACACGTCCTCCGTAATTTCTGGCACGCGCGCAGTAACTCCCATCCAGTAAATTCAGGCTAAAAAGACCGTTCTACCCCTATGGACACGCGTAAGGCTGAAAATGCCTCTCCTCTATCCAACGGCGCGACGGATCATCTCCTCGCTAGAAATTTACCTCATCGTCCTCAGTTACCCCCTTCGCCGTGCCGCACATCTTCTCTCTCTCTCTCTCTCTCTCTCTCTCTCTCTCTCTCCTTTTCCGCCATTGCCAATTCTTTGAGCTCCTTGCGCAGTTGTTGCTATAGTTTCTTCTTCCTCTCGCTACCCACTGCATGACTCACACTAAGCGTTGCACCTTTCGCACCCCTGACACCGATGCATCCATGGACCAAGCCAAGATCTCTGGATGGGAACGCTCAAAGACAACTCCCCATGACCTGAAGATGCTGAAGGAACTCGGCCTCTTCAACAAGGAATCTGTGATCTTTCCTGGTGACGAGAGCACTCCGCGCCTTCCCATCAACTTCTGGGTAACCTTTGTTGACTTTCCCTTCCGCGGCCTTTCTGTTCCTCTCCATGAATTTCTCCGTGGTTTGCTCTTTATCTACGGGATTCAGCTTCACCAGCTGACCCCCAACTCCATTTTGCATATTTCCATTTTCATCACTCTTTGTGAGTGTTTCCTTGGCATCCATCCTCACTGGGGCCTTTGGAAATGTATCTTTTTCCTCCAGCGCAACAAATCAAAGAATGTCGCCTACAATGTAGGTGGCGTTGTCATATGCGTTCGCCCAGATGTTGACTATTTTGATGTCAAATTCTCCGACTCTGTCCAAGGTTGGCGCAAGAAGTGGCTCTATATAGAGGATAAATCTTTTGTTGGCCAAGAGTACATCATTGCTCCTTTCGACGCTGACCAAGAAATTCAGAGACGCTGATATTGGGATGCCGAAGCGACTGCCGAAGAAAAGGCGGCTACAGAAGCCCTGATCACTCGTATCCACGAGTTCCAAAACACTAACGGAGCTGATCTATCGGGTGTTTAGATTATTGCATACTTTCTCCGCATTTGCATTCAACCTCTTCAGGCCCGAAAAAATCCCATGTGGATGTATTCGGGTCCCGAAGATTCTGATAGAGTATCTACCGAGCTTCCTCTGAAGGACTTGGAAAAACTCGTCCGCCGTTTTACTTCATTGAGTAAAAACAACGAAGTTCCTTCCGCTTGTCGCGTGGTTCCCTTCAGTGGTAGCCACGCTCTTCCCGAAGTAAGTAACTTTCCTCCAAGTTGCTTAACTATTTTTTCGACTGCTTCTTTGTTTTCCATATGTACTCATATCTTGCTTTTGCCTTTTACAGGGTCACCAAATTCTATCTTCTCTTCCCCCCTTCCTGAAGGTGGAGAGGTAGATGATCGGCAAGTTGTCACCAGCAATTCTCAGGAACCTCTTCCTGAGAGTGAAACCGCGGGATCACAGAAGATCGCGGGTTCCTCCGAGAGCGGAACCAGATCAGGACAATAGTCTGAGTCTGGTCACTCCATTTCTCCTCCTCTTGCCACTTCTCCTAGGCGCAAGAGAAAAAGAAGTGATGTCGAGGATTCCGGCGCCTCCAAGCCTACTGATCCGGCTGCCGAAGAAACTGAAGAGGAGGGTGCTTTCGACCCCTACGATGAAGCTGGCGCCATTAGCTCGTGAGTTTCTTTATTTTTGTGTTTTGCGTATCTTTGTTTTCTTCGGGATACTCATATTTCCATATTGACAGCTATGAAGACGAAGAAAAAGAGGAACCCGTGGTTCATGGTACGGCTCCTACTAGCACGTCCAACACCATGGTTCTTTCAGAAGAACCCCGCACTGCTGCGGATTCTTCGCCTCCCCCTCAACAACTCATAGAAACGGCGACTCCAGCAGCCAGCCCCCGAGCACCTGTGCCGAAGAAATCAAGAATTGGGGCTAGAAACACTGGTGAACTTGTCACAGGGAATTCGTCGACTCCCTTCCTGGACGATGTAAGTCCCTTGTGTTTTCTTTATCTTCTTCTTTTGTTTTGCTTTTCTATTGTCCTCTTTAGGCCAATATTTTTTTCCTTATTGAGTTTGTTTTCCACTGGCTATTTTTCCCTGACTTTGTTTCTTGATAGCCTTTGATGAAGAATCTTATCGACCTCGGCTCCCAATTCATTGGGTTCCGCGATGAAGCCACCGCTCTTAGAGGTAAAACCACATTGTTCTTGATTTGATTCTTGCTCTCGCCAAATTACTTTTTGCCTTCTAACAAAGGGTCTTTGCCTTACGATTTCCTTTTTCCAGAAGCTCTCCAGCGAGCTGAAGAACGTGCTGACGCCCTTGCAGCCAGGCTAGAACGCAGCGAAAAAGCTCGTGAGAAAGCCGAAAAAGACGCCGCTGCTGTTGAAGGGCTCCGCCAGAGGCTTCAGACTGCCGAAGATGCTTTGAGCAACAAGGTAGCTCAGCAAATTGAGCGTGAAAACACCATAGTTGCGCGATTTGACACGCAGAATCGAAGATTCACTAGTAAGATATTCACTTGCCCTTTATTATTTTGCTTCTGCCTTTCCTCATGTAATTATCTCCGATATTGATGAACTCATGGTTTCTTCCAGCAGGGCGGATGGGTGAAGTGTTTACTTTGCATGAGGAAACTGAGGATAATCTCCTTGATGCTCTCTCTATTTTGGAGCTGAATGGTGACTTGGCGCGCACCAATATTTCCAACGCTCGCACCGCGTTCACGCACCTGTTCCCCCACTTCTTTCCTAAGGAGACGCAACCGGAGAATTTCTCTGAGCTTGTTCAGCGTTTCTTGGGTAAAGAGGATCCTGCTTTGGCCTATCGCCAAGATAGTTTGAAGATTGGGGTTGAGGGAACCATCGCCTTAGTTGCTGCCAGCGAGCAGGACGTTGACTGGGCAAAGGCTGGCAATCCCAAGGGGATAAACAAGGAGACTTGGAAAGCTTTGATGAAGAGCGCCAAGACCCACTCGAAGAAAATCCTCGCCTTCCTGAACCCGAAGTCTGCTGCATCCACTAGCACCGCCAAGACGGAGGTCAAGTAGACCAACCTGTGCCGATGTTTTTTTCTTTCCTTTTGTAACTGTCGCTTTCTTTGTGACTTGTGACTATTCATATCGACTCACTAGGAGTCGAATTTTGTAAGGATCCTTAATGTAAATACCTTGCCTATCAATGAAAAAGTGTTCCCCACCGAATGAGTGATGTCTTATATTTCTTTCTTCCTGTTGGTTTTTGATAGTTATACCGAGGCCACTGGTCCTTCTGATGCTTCTGCTGCCGCATATCGCTCTACAAGAACACCTACCGACGTTTGCTTAGACGATTCTTCGTGTGCTGATTCGGTGCACCAAGAACTTGCCGATCTTCGACAGCAGTTACAGGCTATGAAAAAGCAGGCTATCACCATTATGGACCAATCTCGCAAATCATCAGAACGTGAGTGGGCTGCTCTTCGGCAGGCACAAGAGGCTCTTGAACTGAAGGAATCTGCTGTTGCTGATGCTTCTCGTGCTGTTAAGCGCGAAAATTATATGCTGGAGCTGATGACTGCTGCAAGTCAGGATATGGCGGGTACGTTATATTGTATCATTCCTCTTCCATTTATATTTTCCATGTCTCTTACCAGGCTGTGGCTTGTCGTCTACCCTGCATGTAGGTTCGTTCCTTGACGCAGTCGCCGAAGAACAACAGGTGAACTCGCGAGTCGAGGTTCTTCTTGACCTCGACAAAGAGAACAATATTGACTTCTGGGCTGACGGAAATCGTGCCCGCCAAATTGTTCGGTTCCAGGATCGTGCTGCTCAAGTTCAGAAGTTCCAAGATTTCTTCGGCAGTACTCTGGCCATGGTGTGTAACGTCATGTTTTCTCAAAACCCGCAGCCTGCAAATATTACTTAACTTATGGATAAGTTCAGGGATATGCAGAGTATCCACGTCTTTGTAAAGGCCCAAATGATGACTGGTGCAAAGTTTGCTCTGATTTGGCTGAAAGTCTGTCACTCCAAATTGGAATTCAACAATCTCTTCGACCTTTTCTATTGCAAAACCTCGAAGAGGAGGGTGAACGTCGACAAACATAATGAAGTCGCGTCACATGTTGCTGAGAAAATGATTGACGAGCTTCTTCGGTACGACGCCGCTTTCTTCACAGATCATCAGTATGACGACTCGACGCAAAATATTCGTGCTGCCAAGGAGAACATGGCCATAGATAGATTGATATGAGTGATATTCTTTTTTCTTATCTCGACATGTGTAGCCCGAGTCGAATATGCTTGTACATATTGTAATTATTGCGAGACTTACGTACAGTCAAGGTAAATTTATATGTTGTTATTTTTCTTTGCAAGGCACCAAGTATCCTCGTTGACGTATCTATGTTTGTTAGTCGCGAGGTTTTTAACCAAGGCGAGTAAATCTGAGCTATATTTTGAGAGTCGAATATATTTTGTGAATTCTTCGGGTACGAGCCCCCGAGCCTTGCGAAAAATATATACTATCACTATTTTTATTATATTGCAGCATCGCAAGCCCGCCTCATTAAAACCTTTCAGCCACACTCGGTGCCCTGAAAGGAAAAGAGTGCGTCTAAAAACTTGTGAGCTCTTCAGTACAATGTACGCTTACATAGTCGACTGTATTGTTCTCTAAGCGTAGAACCGCCGAAGCTGCGCCACGTTCCACGGCTTTGGTTCATCCTTCCCTGTTTTCTTGTCCTTAAGTTTGTATGCTCCTCCTAGAATTACTTCAGTGATGATGTATGGCCCTACTCATGGAGACTCAAATTTTTCATGGCTATCCTGCGTGAGCCGAAGAACTAGGTCGCCAACTTGGAAGGACCTGAGTCGCAAACGTCGACTATTATAATTTTTGAGGTTCTGCTGGTACGTGGTCACTCTTGATAATACTTCATCCCTTGCTTCGTCGAGTGCGTCGACATCATCTTCCAGTGCCTTTCTCGAAGTTTCTTCGTCATATTCTGTGACTCTTGGAGAATTATGCTCTATTTCTATCGGGAGTACCGCCTCAGCTCCATGGACCAAGAAGAACGGAGTTTCTTGGGTTGCTGTGTTGGGTGTTGTTCGGATGCTCCATAACACGCTGGGTAACTGTTATCACCAGATTTTGACCAAGTCTGGAGATGGGCCGTGATTAAATGGGCTTAGAGAATATGCACGGAAAATATTCCTGAACCGGCCTTGTATAAGAAGTTTGGGCTAGATTGCCCGTGTATCTGTAAATTATAGTAGGTTACGTGTCGGTTAGAATTAAGAGATAGAGTTTAGCTCGTACACAGTTGGGTTTATTCCCAAGTTAGAAAGTCTACGGACTATAAATATGTATCTAGGGTTATTGAGAAGGAGGACGATCACGTTCACAACAAACCAATCTAGACGCATCGCCACCCCTTGTTTCGAGGGTTTCTTCCGGTAAGCTGCCATGCTGCCTAGATCGCATCTTGCGATCTAGGAAGTATCTGTTTATTCGTTGCTTGGTGTTGCTCGTGCTGAAGCCTTTTTGATGACGAGCAACACCCTTATCGTAGATGTTTTGGGGCTGACATCGATGCTTTCATGATGTACTTGCTTAGTTACGCTACCCCTTGATATCTAGCTGCCCTTACACCTATTTTGGGTGTAAGGGCAGCATCTTGCTTGTTCTTTATTCAGTAGATCTAATCTGTTATAGTTGTTCCTTGTTCTTCAAGGATTGGTTTGATATCCGCATGGTTAGGCCTTATAAACGGGTTGAACGATCCGGTAGTGCGTAAGGTGTGGTTTATTAAGCCCTAGAGGGATTGTTCCGGGGATCAACTTCATGTTGGTTTTTAGGCCTCTTTAGGGCTCGTTTTCCATCATCTTACGTATCTGCTAGGCTCAACTACGCATAGGATGTTCCGGTTATGCGGTGAGAACCCTAGACTATCGTAGATTAGTTTAACTTGATATCGATAAAGCATGATCCCCATGTCATTATAAATCTAACGTGAACCATGGGGCAATCGGCTCTTTGAGCCGATCCACAGGGCAACTGATACGTCTCTGACGTATCGATAATTTCTTATGTTCCATGCCACATTATTGATGTTATCTACATGTTTTATGCACACTTTATGTCATATTCGTGCATTTTCTGGAACTAAACTATTAACAAGATGCCGAAGAGCCAGCTCTCGTTTTCTGCTGTTTTTGGTTCCAGAAATCCTAGTAAAGAAATATTCTCTGAATCGGACGAAATCAAGACCCGGGTTCCTATTTTTCCCGGAACCATCCGGAACACCCGAGAGCCGCCGGAGGGAAGCCCTCGGGGCCCCACACCACACCCCGGCGCGGCCGAGGGGGGCCGCGCCGCCCTATGGTGTGGTGGCCCCGTGCCCCCTCCGAGGCTGCCCTTCCGCCTATTTAAAGCCTCCGTCGCGAAAACCCCGATGCGAAGAACCACGATACGGAAAACCTTCCGCAGCCGCCGCCATCGCGAAGCCAAGATCCGGGGGACAGAGTCTCCGTTCCGGCACCCTGCCGGAGCGGGGAAGTGCCCCGGAAGGCTTCTCCATCGACACCGCTGCCATCTCCACCGCCATCTTCATCACCGCTGCCGCTCCCATGAGGAGGGAGTAGTTCTCCATCGAGGCTCGGGGCTGTACCGGTAGCTATGTGGTTCATCTCTCTCCTATGTACTTCAATACAATAATCTCATGAGCTGCCTTACATGATTGAGATTCATATGATGATGCTTGTAATCTAGATGTCACTATGCTAGTCAAGTGAGTTTTACTTATGTGATCTCCGGAGACTCCTTGTCCCACGTGTGTAAAGGTGACAAGTGTGTGCACCGTGTGGGTCTCTTAGGCTATATTTCACGAATACTTACTCACCGTTATGAATGGCGTAGTGAAGTGCTTATTTATATCTCTTTATGATTGCAATGTGTTTTGTATCACAATTTATCTATGTGCTACTCTAGTGAAGTTATTAAAGTAGTTTTATTCCTCCCGCACGGTGTAATGGTGACAAGTGTGTGCATCCGTGTTAGTACTTGGCATATGCTATGATCATGATCTCTTGTAGATTGTGAAGTTAACTATTGCTATGATAGTATTGATGTGATCTATTCCTCCTACATAGTGTGAAGGTGACAAGTGTGCATGCTGTGTTAGTACTTGGTTTAGTCGTGTTGATCTTTCTTGCACTCTAAGGTTATTTAAATATGAACATTGAATTGTGGAGCTTGTTAACTCCGGCATTGAGGGTTCGTGTAATCCTACGCAATGTGTTCATCATCCAACAAGAGTGTAGAGTATGCATTTATCTATTCCGTTATGTGATCAAAGTTGAGAGTGTCCACTAGTGAAAGTCTAATCCCTAGGCCTTGTTCCTAAATATCGCTATCGCCGCTTGTTTACTCGTTTTATCGCGTTACTACTCGCTGCGTTACTACCGCTTGTTTACTCGTCCCGGGCAAAGCACTTTTCTCGGTGCCGTTGCTACTACTTATTCATACCACCTGTATTTCACTATCTCTTCGCTGAACTAGTGCACCTATTAGGTGTGTTGGGGACACAAGAGACTTCTTGCTTTGTGGTTGCGGGGTTGCATGAGAGGGATATCTTTGACCTCTTCCTCCCCGAGTTCGATAAACCTTGGGTGATCCACTTAAGGGAAACTTGCCGCTGTTCTACAAACCTCTCGCTCTTGGAGGCCCAACACTGTCTACAAGAATAGAAGCTCCCGTAGACATCAAGCACTTTTCTCGGCGCCGTTGTCGGGGAGGAAAGGTAAAAGGCTCTCATACTCCGGTCTCGGCTAAAGTACTTTTCTGGCGCCGTTGTGTGTGTGCTCGAAGCTATTTCCTTTAGATCCTGCAATTGCATCTTTTTGTTTCTTGTTTACACTAGTTTGGCATAATGGACAACAGTGAGCTTCTTATTCTATTTCCTGATTTAAGACATGGATGGTTTGATGCGAAAATTAAAAAACCCATGGAACATATTAGCATGAACGCTTTGAACACCATTGTTGCTAATGATATGGAAAATTCTAAGCTTGGGGAAGCTGGCTTTGATGAGCATGATATTTTTAGTCCCCCAAGCATTGAGGAGAAAATTTACTTTGATGATACTTTGCCTCCTATTTATGATGATTATAATGATAGTAGTCTTTTGTTACCACCTGTTATGGAGGAGAAATTTGATTATGATTACAATATGCCTCCTATATTTGATAGCTACTTTGTTGAATTTGCTCCTACTACAACTAATAAAATTGATTATGCTTATGTTGGGAGTAGTAATAATTTTATGCATGAGACTCATGATAAGAATGCTTTATGTGATAGTTATATTGTTGAGTTTGCTCATGATGCTACTGAAAGTTATTATGAGAGAGGAAAATATGGTTGTAGGAATTTTCATGTTACTAAAATGCCTCTCTATGTGCTGAAATTTTTGAAGCTACACTTGTTTTATCTTCCTATGCTTGTTACTTTGCTCTTCATGAACTTGTTTATTTACAAGATTCCTATGCATAGGAAGCATGTTAGACTTAAATTTGTTTTGAATTTTCCTCTTGATGCTCTCTTTTGCTTCATACTCTATTTTTCATGTGAGCATCATTAAAACTGCTGAGCCCATCTTAACGGCTATAAAGAAAGAACTTCTTGGGAGATAACCCATGTGTTATTTTGCTACAGTATTTTTGTTTTATATTTGAGTCTTGGAAGTTGTTTACTACTGTAGCAACCTCTCCTTATCTTAGTTTTATGTTTTGTTGTGCCAAGTAAAGTCTTTGATAGTAAAGTAAATACTAGATTTGGATTATCTAAGCAGCTTGCAGTTTCTTTGTCGTCACGAATCTGGGTCTACCTCCCTGTAGGTAGCTCAGAAAATTAATCCAATTTACGTGCATGATCCTCAGATATGTACGCAACTTTAATTCAATTTGGGAATTTTCATTTGAGCAAGTCTGGTGGCCTAATAAATCCATCTTTACGGATTGTTCTGTTTTGACAGATTCTGCCTTTTTATTTCGCATTGCCTCTTTTGCTATGTTGGATGAATTTCTTTGATCCATTAATGTCCAAGTAGCTTTATGCAATGTCCGGAAGTGTTAAGAATGATTGTGTCACCTCTGAACATGTTAATTTTTATTGTGCACTAACCCTCTAATGAGTTGTTTCGAGTTTGGTGTGGAGGAAATTTTCAAGGATCAAGAGAGGAGTATGATACAATATGATCAAGGAGAGTGAAAGCTCTAAGCTTGGGGATGCCTAGGTGGTTCACCCTCGCATATTTCAAGAAGACTCAAGCATCTAAGCTTGGGGATGCCCAAGGCATCCCCTTCTTCATCGACAAATTATCGAGTTCCTTCTCTTGAAACTATATTTTTATTCGGCCACATCTTATGTACTTTACTTGGAGCGTCTGTTTGTTTTTGTTTTTGTTTGAATAAATGCTTGTGTGGGAGAGAGACACGCTCCGCTGGTTCGTATGAACACATGTGTTCTTAGCCTTTAATTTTCATGGCGAATGTTGAAACTGCTTCGTTAAATTGTTATATGGTTGGAATTGGAAAATGATACATGTAGTAATTGGTAAAATGTCTTGGATAATTTGATACTTGGAAATTGTTGTGCTCATGTTTAAGCTCTTGCATCATATACTTTGCACCCATTAATGAAGAAACACTTAGAGCTTGCTAATTTGGTTTGCATATTTGGTTTCTCTAGAGTCTAGATAATATCTAGTATTGAGTTTGAACAACAAGGAAGACGGTGTAGAGTCTTAGAATGTTTACAATATGTCTTTTATGTGAGTTTTGCTGCACCGGTTCATCCTTGTGTTTGTTTCAAATAACCTTGCTAGCCTAAACCTTGTATCGAGAGGGAATACTTCTCATGCATCCAAAATCCTTGAGCCAACCACTATGCCAATTGTGTCCACCATACCTACCTACTACATGGTATTTCTCCGCCATTCCAAAGTAAATTGCTTGAGTGCTACCTTTAAAATTCCATCATTCGCCTTTACAATATATAGCTCATGGGACAAATAGCTTAAAAACTATTGTGGTATTGAATATGTACTTATGCACTTTATCTCTTATTAAGTTGCTTGTTGTGCGATAACCATGTTTCGGGGACGCCATCAACTATTCTTTGTTGAATATCATGTGAGTTGCTATGCATGTCCGTCTTGTCTGAAGTAAGAGAGATCTACCACCTTTATGGTTGGAGCATGCATATTGTTAGAGAAGAGCATTGGGCCGCTAAATAAAGCCATGATTCATGGTGGAAGTTTCAGTTTTGGACACATATCCTCAATCTCATATGAGAATAATAATTGTTGCCACATGCTTATGCATTAAAGAGGAGTCCATTATCCGTTGTCCATGTTGTCCCGGTATGGATGTCTAAGTTGAGAATAATCAAAAGCGAGAAATCCAAAATGCGAGCTTTCTCCTTAGACCTTTGTACAGTGCGGCATGGAGGTACCCCATTGTGACACTTGGTTAAAACATGTGTATTGCGATGATCCGGTAGTCCAAGCTAATTAGGACAAGGTGCGGGCACTATTAGTATACTATGCATGAGACTTGCAACTTGTAAGATATAATTTACATAACTCATATGCTTTATTACTACCGTTGACAAAATTGTTTCATGTTTTCAAAATCAAAGCTCTAGCACAAATATAGCAATCGATGCTTTTCCTCTTTGAAGGACCTTTCTTCTACTTTTATTGTTGAGTCAGTTCACCTATTTCTCTCCACCCCAAGAAGCAAACACTTGTGTGAACTGTGCATTGATTCTTACATACTTGCATATTGTACTTGTTATATTATTCTATGTTGACAATTATCCATGAGATATACATGTTACAAGTTGAAAGCAACCGCTGAAACTTAATCTTCCTTTGTGTTGCTTCAATACCTTTACTTTGACTTATTGCTTTATGAGTTAACTCTTATGCAAGACTTATTGATGCTTGTCTTGAAGTACTATTCATGAAAAGTCTTTGCTTTATGATTCACTTGTTTACTCATGTCATTACCATTGTTTTGATCGCTGCATTCATTACATATGTTTACAAATAGTATGATCAAGGTTATGATGGCATGTCACTTCAGAAATTATCTTTGTTATCGTTTTACCTGCTCGAGACGAGCAGAACTAAGCTTGGGGATGCTGATACGTCTCCGACGTATCGATAATTTCTTATGTTCCATGCCACATTATTGATGTTATCTACATGTTTTATGCACACTTTATGTCATATTCGTGCATTTTCTGGAACTAACCTATTAACAAGATGCCGAAGAGCCAGTTCCTGTTCTGCTGTTTTTGGTTCCGTAAATCCTAGTAAAGAAATATTCTCGGAATCGGACGAAATCAAGACCCGGGTTCCTATTTTTCCCGGAACCATCCGGAACACCCGAGAGCCGCCGTAGGGAAGCCCCGGGGGCCCCACACCACACCCGGCGCGGCCAGAGGGGGGCCGCGCCGCCCTATGGTGTGGTGGCCCAGGCCCCCTCCGAGGCTGCCCTTCCGCCTATTTAAAGCCTCCGTCGCGAAAACCCTGATGCGAAGAACCACGATACGGAAAACCTTCCAGAGCCGCCGCCATCGCGAAGCCAAGATCTGGGGGATAGGAGTCTCTGTTCCGGCACCCGCCGGAGCGGGGAAGTGCCCCCGAAGGCTTCTCCATCGACACCGCTGCCATCTCCACCGCCATCTTCATCACCGCTGTCTGCTCCCATGAGGAGGGAGTAGTTCTCCATCGAGGCTCGGGGCTGTACCGGTAGCTATGTGGTTCATCTCTCTCCTATGTACTTCAATACAATAATCTCATGAGCTGCCTTACATGATTGAGATTCATATGATGATGCTTGTAATCTAGATGTCACTATGCTAGTCAAGTGAGTTTTACTTATGTGATCTCCGGAGACTCCTTGTCCCACGTGTGTAAAGGTGACAAGTGTGTGCACCGTGTGGGTCTCTTAGGCTATATTTCACAGAATACTTACTCACCGTTATGAATGGCGTAGTGAAGTGCTTATTTATATCTCTTTATGATTGCAATGTGTTTTGTATCACAATTTATCTATGTGCTACTCTAGTGAAGTTATTAAAGTAGTTTTATTCCTCCCGCACGGTGTAATGGTGACAAGTGTGTGCATCCGTGTTAGTACTTGGCATATGCTATGATCATGATCTCTTGTAGATTGTGAAGTTAACTATTGCTATGATAGTATTGATGTGATCTATTCCTCCTACATAGTGTGAAGGTGACAAGTGTGCATGCCTGTGTTAGTACTTGGTTTAGTCGTGTTGATCTTTCTTGCACTCTAAGGTTATTTAAATATGAACATTGAATTGTGGAGCTTGTTAACTCCGGCATTGAGGGTTCGTGTAATCCTACGCAATGTGTTCATCATCCAACAAGAGTGTAGAGTATGCATTTATCTATTCTCGTTATGTGATCAAAGTTGAGAGTGTCCACTAGTGAAAGTCTAATCCCTAGGCCTTGTTCCTAAATATCGCTATCGCCGCTTGTTTACTCGTTTTACTCGCGTTACTACTCGCTGCGTTACTACCGCTTGTTTATCGTCCTGGGCAAAGCACTTTTCTCGGTGCCGTTGCTACTACTTATTCATACCACCCGTATTTCACTATCTCTTCGCCGAACTAGTGCACCTATTAGGTGTGTTGGGGACACAAGAGACTTCTTGCTTTGTGGTTGCAGGGTTGCATGAGAGGGATATCTTTGACCTCTTCCTCCCTGAGTTCGATAAACCTTGGGTGATCCACTTAAGGGAAACTTGCTGCTGTTCTACAAACCTCTGCTCTTGGAGGCCCAACACTGTCTACAAGAATAGAAGCTACCGTAGACATCAGCAACCTAAGAGCCGATCGGGGCTCGTATTTAATGTTTACGTGTTTGCCATGCAGGAAGCTAGTCGAAGCAATCCATCACCTTCCTGACCAGGTATAGGTCAGGTGGCACGCCCTTGCACCAGCTTGGACGTGCGTGCCGGAGCATTGCGGGCCGTCGCCCGAGGGACCAGGGCCCACCAGCAGTCCTGGGAGCCTCCCGGCTCTCCGTGTTGCCCGTCGCTGCTCGCCGGTGGGTTTTGGTAGGCAACACATTCTGGCACGCCCGGTGGGACACTCTACAACAACAACGGCGTCGACGTTTGCAGCAACCATGTCAAAATCTGCAGATGAGGTGACGGGCGAACTAGTCACGTATGCAGATCTGCCTGAGGAGCACAAGAAGAAATATGATGAGATAAAAGCCGTCTTAGAAGCCGAACTCATCGGCTCTTTCATGAAGACCCGTTCACATGGCATTAGATGGAAAGGGTTCTCACCCGAAGGCGCCCTTGATGAAGTAGACATGTCTACCTCTTCAGAGGAACGCACCAGAGCTCTACGCCAGGAAATTAATTACATGGTGGCTCATTCCCTACACCGTCATTCTGAGAGCCTGGTGAACGCTTTTGAGCGCGTTGCGGTTCGCGTGGTTCAGGAAATCATGAAGCATCAGTACTCTCCATCAGGACCTACCCTAGGGACCCACCGGGGAGAAATACCGTTCCAGACCAGACCGCCGCTGCCATTCGCGCTTGCGGCGCCAGAGTTACAGGGTTCACCGGCGTACGTCGTCTACAAGGTTGGAGGCGACGATCCTTGTGATTGCCAATTCCTGTATGAGCCGCCTAAAGAGATCCCGCATGGATACGTGTGCACATACGTGCCGGACTGCAATACCTTGGCGCGCACGAACCAGATTGCACCAACAGGGATTTCTGGAGCAGACGCCGAGAAATAGGCGTGGCTAGCTAAATATGCCACCGGAACGAGTCAAGAAAACTCGGTCCCTGCAGCTCAGACCATGGAACAAATCAGTACGATCTTGAGAGACCAATTCGGCATCTTGCCGAAGAGGAAAACAATCGGCTATTCCAAGCCGTACCCCGACGAGTATGATTTGATCCCGCTGCCACCCAAGTATCGGCTCCCAGAATTCTCAAAATTCAGTGGAGCGGAAGGATCTAGCTCAATCGAGCACGTGAGCCGATATCTGGCGCAATTGGGCATGATTTCAGCATCAGACCCGTTACGTGTAAGGTTTTTTGCACAATCTCTCACTGGATCAGCCTTTGGGTGGTACACCTCGTTGCCACCAAATTCAGTCCGGACGTGGAAGCAACTGGAAGAGCAGTTTCACGTTCAATATCACTCAGAAGCTACCGAGGCTGGCATTGCCGATCTAACGCAGGTGCGGCAGAAGCGGGGAGAGACGGTGTCAGAATACCTTCAACGTTTCAGGACTGTCAGGAACCGATGTTATTCGGTTCGTTTAACTGAGAAAGAAGCAGTCGATCTGGCAGCACTGGGCCTCGCAACACCGATCAAGGATCTGGCTTTCCAAGTAGACTACAATTCACTGGCGCACATGGCTCAGAAATTAACGTCGTATGAGCAGCGCCACCCAGAATTGTACCAAGACAAGTTCCAGCGTCCGGTAGCGCTAGTCGAGACAGAAGAAGCTGAGGATTCTGCAGAAGACATGGAGGTAGCCATGGCTGAATGGGCTCGGGGGGCAGCTCCCTGATGTCTACGGGAGCTTCTATTCTTGTAGACAGTGTTGGGCCTCCAAGAGCAGAGGTTTGTAGGACAGCAGCAAGTTTCCCTTAAGTGGATCACCCAAGGTTTATCGATCTCAGGGAGGAAGAGGTCAAAGATATCCCTCTCATGCAACCCCGCAACCACAAAGCAAGAAGTCTCTTGTGTCCCCAACACACCTAATAGGTGCACTAGTTCGGCGAAGAGATAGTGAAATACGGGTGGTATGAATAAGTATGAGCAACGGCACCGGAAAAGTGCTTTGCCCAGGACGAGAAACAAGCAAGTAGTAACGCAGCGGTAGTAACGCAGCGAGTAGTAACGCAAGAAACAAGTAAACAAGCAACGATAGCAGATATTTAGGAACAAGGCCTAGGGATTAGACTTTCACTAGTGGACACTCTCAACATTGATCACATAACAGAATAGATAAATGCATACTCTACACTCTTGTTGGATGATGAACACATTGCGTAGGATTACACGAACCCTCAATGCCGGAGTTAACAAGCTCCACAATAATGCTCATATTTTAGTAACCTTTAGTGTAAGATAGATCAAAAGACTAAACCAAGTACTAGCATAGCATGCACACTGTCACCTTCATGCATATGTAGGAGGAATAGATCACATCAATATTATCATAGCAATAGTTAACTTCGCAATCTACAAGAGATCATGATCATAGCATAAACCAAGTACTAACACGGTGCACACACTCGTCACCTTTGCACACGTGCAGGAGGAATAAAACTACTTTAATAACATTGCTAGAGTAGCACATAGATAAATTGTGATACAAACACATTGCAATCATAAAGAGATATAAATAAGCACCTCACTATGCCATTCAACAATGAATAAGTATTCCGTGAAATATAGCCTAAGAGACCCACACGGTGCACACACTTGTCACCTTTACACTCGTGGGACAAGGAGTCTCCGGAGATCACATAAGTAAAACTCACTTGACTAGCATAGTGACATCTAGATTACAAGCATCATCATATGAATCTCAATCATGTAAGGCAGCTCATGAGATTATTGTATTGAAGTACATAGGAGAGAGATGAACCACATAGCTACCGGTACAGCCCCGAGCCTCGATGGAGAACTACTCCCTCCTCATGGGAGCAGCAGCGGTGATGAAGATGGCGGTGGAGATGGCAGCGGTGTTGATGGAGAAGCCTTCCGGGGCACTTCCCCGCTCCGGCAGGTGCCGGAACGAGACTCCTGTCCCCGCATCTTGGCTTCGCGATGGCGGCGGCTCCGGAAAGTTTTCCGTATCGTGGTTCTTCGTATCAGGGTTTTCGCTACGGAGGCTTTAAATAGGCGGAAGGGCAGCCTCGGAGGGGGCTCGGGGGGCCCACACCATAGGGCGGCGCGGCCCCCCTCCGGCTGCGCCGGGGTGTAGTGTGGGGCCCCCGTGGCTTCCCTCCGGCGGCTCTCGGGTGTTCTGGAAGGCTCCGGAAAAATAGGGACCCGGGTCTTGATTTCGTCCAATTCCGAGAATATTTCGTTACTAGGATTTCTGAAACCAAAAACAGCAGAAAACGAGAACCGGCACTTCGGCATCTTGTTAATAGGTTAGTTCCGGAAAATGCACGAATATGACATAAAGTGTGCATAAAACATGTAGGTATCATCAATAATATGGCATAGAACATAAGAAATTATCGATACGTCTGGAGACGTATCAAGCATCCCCAAGCTTAGTTCTGCTCGTCCCGAGCGGTAAAACAATAACAAAGATAATTTCTGAAGTGATATGCCATCATAACCTTGATCATACTATTTGTAAACTTATGTAGTGAATGCAGCGATCAAAACAATGGTAATGACATGAGTAAACAAGTGAATCATCAAGCAAAGACTTTTCATGAATAGTACTTCAAGACAAGTATTAATAAGTCTTGCATAAGAGTTAACTCATAAAGCAATAAATCAAAGTAAAGGTATTGAAGCAACACAAAGGAAGATTAAGTTTCAGCGGTTGCTTTCAACTTGTAACATGTATATCTCATGGATAATTGTCAACATAGAGTAATATAACAAGTGCAATATGCAAATATGTAAGAATCAATGCACGATTAATCACAAGTGTTTGCTTCTTGAGGTGGAGAGAGATAGGTGAACTGACTCAACATAAAAGTAAAGAGAATGGTCCTTCAAAGAGGAAAGCATCGATTGCTATATTTGTGCTAGAGCTTTTATTTTGAAAACATGAAACAATTTTGTCAACGGTAGTAATAAAGCATATGAGTTATGTACATTATATCTTACAAGTTGCAAGTCTCATGCATAGTATACTAATAGTGCCCGCACCTTGTCCTAATTAACTTGGACTACCGGATCTTTGCAATGCACATGTTTTGACCAAGTGTCACAATGGGGTACCTCCATGCCGCCTGTACAAAGGTCTAAGGAGAAAGCTCGCATTTTGGATTTCTCGCTTTTGATTATTCTCAACTTAGACATCCATACCGGGACAACATGGACAACAGATAATGGACTCCTCTTTAATGCATAAGCATGTGGCAACAATTAATTCTCATATGAGATTGAGGATATATGTCCAAACTGAAACTTCCACCATGAATCATGGCTTTAGTTAGCGGCCCAAAGTTCTTCTCTAACAATATGCATGCTCCAACCATGAAGGTGGTAGATCTCTCTTA
>NC_061508.1:349003779-349066852 GCF_022539505.1 Lolium rigidum
AAAGGCTATCAAGAAACAAAGTCAGTGAAAAATAGCCAGTGGAAAACAAACTCAATAAGGAAAAAATATTGGCCTAAAGAGGACAATAGAAAAGCAAAACAAAAGAAGAAGATAAAGAAAACACAAGGGACTTACATCGTCCAGAAGGGAGTCGACGAATTCCCCGTGACAAGTTCACCAGATGTTTCTAGCCCCAATTCTTGATTTCTTCGGCACAGGTGCTCGGGGGCTGGCTGCCGGAGTCGCCGTTTCTATGAGTTGTTGAGGGGAGGCGAAGAATCCAAGCAGCAAGGCGGGGTTCTTCCGAAAGAACCATGGTGTTGGACGTGCTAGTAGGAGCCGTACCATGAACCACGGGTTCCTCTTTTCTTCGTCTTCATAGTTGTCAATATGGAAATATGAGTATCCCGAAGAAAACAAAGATACGCAAAACACAAAAATAAAGAAACTCACGAGCTAATCGGCGCCGCCTTCATCGTAGGGTCGAAAGCACCCTCCTCTTCGCTTCTTCTGCAGCCGGATCGCAGGCTTGGAGGCGCCGGAATCCTCGACATCACTTCTTTTTCTCTTGCGCCTAGGGAGAAGTGGCAAGAGGAGGAGAAATGGAGTGACCAGACTCGTACCATTGTCCCGATCCGGTTCCGCTCTCGGAGGAACCCGCGATCTTCTCGTGATCCCGCTGGTTTCACTCTCGTGAAGAGGTTCCCGAGAATTGCCGGTGACAACTTGCCGATCATCTACCTCTCCACCTTCGGAAGGGGGGAAGAGAAGATAGAATTTGGTGACCCCGTAAAAGGCAAAAGCAAGATATGAGTACATATGGAAAACAAAGAAGCAATGAAAAAATAGTTAAGCAACTTGGAGGAAAGTTACTTACTTCGGGAAGAGCGTGGCTACCACTAAAGGGAACCACGCGACAATAGGAAGGAACTTCGTTGTTTTTACTCAACGAAGTAAAACGGCGGACGAGTTTCTCCAAGTCCTCAAAAGGAATCTCGGCAGAGGCTCTATCAGAATCTTTGGGACCCGAATACATCCACATGGGATTTTTTCTGGCCTGAAGAGGTTGAATACGAATGCGGAAAAAGTATGCAATAATCTGGACACCCAATAGATCAGCTCCGTTAGTGTTTTGGAACTCGTGAATACGAGTGATCAGGGCTTCTGTAGCCGCCTTTTCTTCGGCAGTCGGTTCGGCATCCCAAGATCGGCGTCTCTGAATTTCTTCATCAGCGTCAAAAGAAGCAATGCCATACTCTTGGCCGACAAAAGATTTATCCTCTATATAGAGCCATTTCTTGCGCCAACCTTGGACAGAGACAGCGAATTTGACATCAAAATAGTTGACATTTGGCGAACGCATATGAAAATGCCACCTACGTTGTAGGCGACGTTTTTTGAGTTGTTGCGTCAGAGGAAGAAGATATGTTTCCAAAGGCCCCAGTGAGGATGGATGCCAAGAGAACACTCACAAAGAGTGATGAAAATGGAAATATGCAAAATGGAGTTGGGGGTCAGCTGGTGAAGCTGAATCCCGTAGATGAAGAGCAAACCACGGAGAAATTCATGGAGAGGGACAGAAAGGTCGCGGAAGGGAAAGTCAACAAAGGTTACCCGTAAGTTGATGGGAAGGCGCGGAGTGCTCTCGTCACCGGGAAAGATCACAGATTCCTTGTTGAAGAGGCCGAGTTCCTTCAAGCATCTTCGTGTCATGGGGAGTTGTCTTTGAGCGTTCCCATCCAGAGATCTTGGCTTGGTCCATGGATGCATCGGTGTCGTGGGTGCGAAAGGTGCAACGCTTAGTGTGAGTCATGCAGTGGGTAGCGAGAGGAAGAAGAAACTATAGCAACAACTGCGCAAGGAGCTCAAAGAATTGGCAATGGCGGAAAAGGAGAGAGAGAGAGAGAGAGAGAGAGAGAGAGAGAGAGAGAAGATGTGCGGCACGGCGAAGGGGGTAACTGAGGACGATGAGGTAAATTTCTAGCGAGGAGATGATCCGTCGCGCCGTTGGATAGAGGAGAGGCATTTTCAGCCTTACGCGTGTCCATAGGGGTAGAACGGTCTTTTTAGCCCGAATTTACCGGATGGGAGTTATCGCGCGCGTGCCGTAAATTACGGAGGACGTGTGTCCCCCACTTGCGCAACGTGTCGATGGTGCAGTAACTTTGGACCAACGTTTCGGAAGAAGTGACAGAGCCGTGGTTTCCCAAGGAAGCAATCATAGCTATCGTCGACTAGTGATATCATCTCAAAGAGAACTTCGAGTGTTTCTATCAAATATAGCGAAAATGAAATCTCGGGTGTTCCAACGGAGAAACTACGGGAGCCTATAATCAAATACAAGAATTTTCTCATATGCTCGGGCTACTCTTATCGAAGTATTGTTTATACTTCCGATAAGATGACAAGTTAAAAAGGAAAATACAGTGGCTGGTGAAAAATAGCAAAGGTTGAGCCTACAACCAATCGCGAACACTTGGCGATAGCCTCGGGCTACTCCCATCGGGAGCGTTGATCGCGCACCTGACGAAATATGAGATCATTACATTTTTGAGTTATATATAACTCGAAATATACTCCCATCGGGAGGACAAGATACTATGTCATCATTATGACTCGAATAAATATGTCATTCCAACAGCCGAAAAGCCACTCGACAATATATTCTCGAGAGCGCGTCCGCCGCGGTAAAATCTCCGAATGCCGTAATATTTTACGAAGTTAAGTCCCCGGATCCGTCCTGTGCGGCGTGGTATCGCACCCGAATGCGCTCTACTACTTTATCCGTGTCAATAGACGAGAAGAAAATCCTAACGGGCGCGTTAGGTACTCGATAAAATTCAACTGGAATTCGGCATATGGTAAGACCTTAAGCGGCACATGTAGAATTAAGCCAGTATCCCAAGGTCAAGTCCAGGGACTTAACCTTGAAGTAGGTTTTTGCGGGATTGCTACAAGAGCAGTTAACTGGTACCTGATCCATCAGATGAACCAACCCCATGTACCGTTATCCCTGTACAAAATGTAAGTACTTCGAGCAAAAATATTACAAAGATTCATAAGAATTGTTGATTGTTTTTACAATGGAGATTTTACTCGAATCTACGATTCAAGCAAAATCTCGGGGGCTACTGACATAGGCATCCCAGATGGGCCTACCAAATAAGGTATTCGGGGATAACTGAAAGCCCACGACCCGAAGTTTATGAAGCTCGGAAGCCCAACAAACATTGATATAGAAAATAGACATATTAGGAAGTCTTGTTGTAATACGAGAAGAACTCGTGTAAACCTTCCGAACATTGTAAACTTGTACGATACGAAAACCTCGGCTCCACCTCCTATATAAAGAGGAGACGAGGGAGAAAGAAAGGATTGAATCATTGTCAATATACACCCTAGTTTTTCATAGTCGAGCACCTTTTCGGCTGAAACCTTCGAGATCTACTTGCCCTCTACTTTCCGTGAAACCCTAGTCTACAACTTGTAGGCATTGACAAGTTAATACCTTGTCACCTAGAACAAGTAGAGACAAGTAAACATCATAACAACAAGAAATGCAACAAAATAGAACATCCATGGAGGAAAAAAACATTTATACATAGCTTTTATCCAACATGATGATTGTCAATTTCCCAATCTCTTAGTCACCGAGCACCACCCTTTGATGTGATGGAATGTCTCATCCGCCACCGCTAACTTGGCTCCAAAGAGCTGCGTGTCTTGATGTTTTATCTGTTGAAAGCTAGATCAAGAATTAAGAGTGTGCGAGATCAATGAAACAACACTAACTAGAACATCGGGATAAAACATTTGTAAACCATTCCCCATTCAAAATTTCAACAAAGTCCACAAAACAATAGTGACACATGTGGTTACCAAATGATAATTCCTGGAAACCCTAAAATTCAAAACCCTATCATTAAGCCCCTCCATTGTTGCAGCCATCCTACGAATATCAAGTGCACATGCCACCACACCCCAGACATATCTTGATGCAACATAATTTAAGAATTAATGAGCACTATGCTCGTTGTCGTGAAAAAATCTGCATACTTCATCTCCAGTCCGCTCTTTCCACACCAAGTTATATTTAGTTAAAATGATATTTCAACCACAATAATACATTTACTCCAAAATAAAATCTAGGCATACAAAATTTCTTGTAGTGCACTTTAAATTCCAGAGATTTTAGAGCAACATACATTGATTTGACATAAAAACAACATACCACAATTTAGGTTAAAGGATGATATCCGATATCCTCAAGAGTTGCTTGAGGAGTGTTGGAACTCTATCAGCCCATCATATTTGGAATACGAGATACTCGTACGCCACAAAAGTTGAAGGACAGCGGGCTGTTGCGTCTTCCTGAATAAAAGATATCTATGCTTGACATGCCATAGTGCTTTAGTGAATTCACAATACATGCCAACACACTTAAATTGTGAGCTGCTGAGGAGTCACTCCTCGACACGAAGGGAATGTATACGGTTGTTTTCAGCTAAAGAACATGCCTTGTTCCTCGAAGTGGTAGACCCTATCGGCTGGCAGGTGCGCCATTGGAATGGAAAGGAGTAGGCTTAGCTTTGGTGTTCTTGCTGAGAATTGTGGAAGAGAGAGGAGGAATATACAGTAATTTTGGAGCATGAAGATGGTTAACATGTTTACAGTGAATTAAGGGAATAATTTACATTGCCCACTGGTTTCCATGTATCTTCATGGCCATTTTAGTTAAAATCGCACGAGGTCAAACCTGAATAGCCGTTCCATAAATATGGAAACATGTATTATTTTTGAACATTTTCGATGTTGCTCGGGTAGTGAGACGCCAATCAGGAATGCCTAATTTGCCAGGCGCAACTATTTTCCACCATGGGCTTTCTTCGTGCCTTTACCATAAAAGGGTGCCCTTAGGGTATGTCTGTACTAGTATAAATTCCCTTGGCGCTTCCAAGAAGATGTACCTTATCCCTGGCTCCATAAGTTGAGTGGTTTTCATTATACCAGTATTATTGA
The DNA here is from genome assembly GCF_022539505.1 of Lolium rigidum. Classification (NCBI taxonomy): domain Eukaryota; kingdom Viridiplantae; phylum Streptophyta; class Magnoliopsida; order Poales; family Poaceae; genus Lolium; species Lolium rigidum. The sequence goes on from NC_061508.1 coordinate 349,008,799, forward strand.
AGTTTGTAGTCAGTGAATGATTCTGTCGGGTTTTTTTTTTTTTGTAATGTGTTGCAACTCATTGAGCAACATAGCTTTGGAAGGTAGCCATTATGTTAATTGAAACGCAGGACACAATATACATAATTCGAGAATGCCTCTCTGAATGCATTACTATTAATTGATTTCCGATTTTTTATGTTTGTTTTCCCTTTTTAAATAATTTTTCAACTGAGGATTTTACGCCCAAATCGAACATAAGGGAATAAAAATAATTTCTACAACCCCAGTCATCAGTTTCCGAAACTCAGTATACTAACTTAATTTGCATATTAAACGGAAAACATTGTATCCCGCTGAATTCAAGAAATGACAGTGTCTCTCTGATAGTGCACAAAGTGAACATCTATGTCAGATTAGTGAAGGGACTGTGTCTGAATTACACGTTCAACATTTGCCTCTTCCTCCCGAATATCGAATTTCTGATGATGAAATAAAAATACAGACCAAGCATTAGCCCCCACCTAATTTGCTCTACATGCGTACATAGTTCAGAAATGCCGGCCCTTGTACATTCTCATTGTACAAATGGTATAAGAAAATACTCTGCATAGAATAGCTGCGTTCAAAAAAAAGTGTAAATAATCATTAGAGATACATAGCAAAAGTCATGGCTGACAGAAGGCACAATATAAGCCAGCAACTTCATTAATTACCTTCCAAATGAACATGTAAAATGATGTGACGCGCGCTTGGTTCTCAACTTCAAAGTGCCGTGCCCTCTGCCAAAGCGTGAAAGCAAGCAGGCCATGGCCGGATACCTAGATGATCAATGCATTGCACATGTGCAACAAAATGATAATATTTACTTATAACTTTTTTGTATTTCTCTCTTATTTTGGAAAACTTTGAGAATGGATGGCTCACAGTGATGATCTTCTGAAAGAGATTTGTGGATGAAGCCCCTACCAGAGTGGCAGCCCCATAGGCTGTCAACAGTATGCTTATACATAGTTGATATACCTAGAGCAGAAAAAACGAGATCAAATTTGCACTAATTTACACTGATATTTGTTTTTCTTGAAAACCAAGTCAGTGAAAGGTAGAAGCAGTGTTTTTATTTTATGGTTGAAGATGTATGTTCTTACTCTGTGAGGGCCCAATTTCACACTCAAGGATTGGATGCCAAAATCCCGGTCTCCATCAATATCAGGAATATCCTGAAAGCTCAGAATATTAGTAACAATAATTTTGAGGATAACAAAACATAAATTAATTGGATTTTAACTACCTTGAATAGAGCTATGACTGCAGAGAAGCAACACATGAAAAATGTTGCAAAGACAAGTGATTTTGTTGGTGCCAAGGGCCTCATCAGAACATGATGCTGTAAATGAACCATCAAACGTTAACCCAAGAAAGCCAAATCAGTAAGGATTGGCAGTGCCATGAAGATGTGGACTGCGCTGAGTACCTGCATGTGTGCAAAGAATGCTAACTGGACCAGTATAGCCCTCACAAACAGGATACATGATGCAGCAAGGAACGCGTGCCGTTTCCACCGGAGAAACGGAGCCTGGAAAATATTTAATATGAAAAAAAATGCTCATAACTTGATGCTTGATGAAATCACGGAACTTTGGAATTTAAGTGCTACTTACCTCAATTGAGTATGCACTTCCAAGGATGAAGCTGACAATTAATGCGCACATCAATGGCGCCGATCCAGAATGTATTCCGATGCTAAAGCTCTGAAAATAAAATTTACAATATATAATGTATCTAGACCCAAAGCCTGTGCTTTTCTCACACTAGAATGACCTGCTATTTTTCTTGTTGTGCTGAACATAATATACCATGATCAAGAATATGAGTACTAAGAATACAGCGGTTGTTATGGAAAATTCCCCAGCCGCCAATGGAAGGCCTGGCTTGTTGACCTCCAGAACAAAGTATAATTTAGTCAGTGTAATTCCATGTTAACACATGAATAACAGTGTTGTCAAACTGCAAGAGAGAAAAAAATACTACCTTATCAATCTGGATGTCAAATATCTGATTCAGTCCTACCACATATATGTTCATACATAAAGCCGCTGCCAAAGCCTGCAAACGAAAGAAAAATTTCCGTACTTTTCTAAAACTAAAGGTGTAATTAGATTGTAATTTGACAAACCATTATGTATATTGCTAGAGCATACATAGTACTCATAAGATATTAAGAATTTACAATACCTCAAGATATCCTCGTAGTACCGTCATGGTAAAATCATCTAGGCCCTTCATTGGCAGAAGAGACACTGAAGTTATACCTATTATCTGAAAATGCATGATCCACAAAAAACAACGCATCAGTCGGTATGCATCCCAAACTACACATGTAAATTTCAATCAGTGATGCCAGAGCTCACAGTGCCATAGATTGTGTGTGGCCTGCAAAACTGTTGGAAAGCGAGCAATTTCTTTGAAACTTCTCCACGGATTTCCTCAAACCTATTCGCGTCGAGATGGTGCTGATCACGAGCAACCTCGCTGCATCCAACTTGGAAGTCTGGATGATCATCTGCACACTGCCTCCTTCTGATTCTTCTAGGGCTAGTAGCTTGAGAAGTGGCACTGAATCTATGCCTGTCAGTAGTAGCACTGCTGTTTGCAAACAAACCAACATAAATCAGAAAGATGCAGATAAACCGGATATCGAAGACGATTTACTTGCCTTTGAGATTGGGCTGCAAAAGCTTCCACTGCAAATCGGCCTGTAATTTGCAAAATCAAAGGCGCAACAGATTTTCACATTCAGTCATATATATGATTGATTTGGAGAAAAGGTAGACTTCATAACATGTACTATTTGAGTAAGAAATTACACACATTTCAAGCAGTGTACCTCCTCATACACTGTTATTTTATTGTAACGAACTCCAATCGAAAACAAGGCATATTCCAGCTCTTCTACATAAAAAAATTGTGGTTCTATATACTATGTAGTTGAATTTATAGCAACCATTTTGAAACATATGCCACTCTCAAAAAAGAAAAGACACATTTTTTCTTTTCTCAGTTGTGCAATCCCTGAATCATTCCATCCTGGAACGAGGATTACACCATCTGGTTCCGTTCAGAGTCCCAATTGTCTGATTGCTTGCAATCAGCGAATTGATGAGGTCACGGTGCCAGAGTTAGCAGAAGCACTAGCCATTCGGTGTGCAGTTACCCTTGCCCAAGAGGAAGGTTTGAATAGCGTCATCATCGCCTCTGATTGTCTTTCTGTGATCCAGCGGATTACCTCCTCTACTCGAGACCGGTCAAGGGTTGGCGTCGTCGTGGAGGACATTAAAACCCTGGCCACTGAGTTCTCGTCTGTGACTTTCAGTCATATTAGTCGTTTGCTTAATACCTCAGCACACATTTTAGCTCGTAGAGTTGAACTTTTTGATTTAGTTTTCTTTCGTGACGCTGCTCCGGATTGTATCCGAGCTGAGCTTTGTAATTTTGATGTTTGATCAATAAAGTGCTGAGATCTCAAAAAAAAAAAATTCCCCCTTATTTTTTTTCACGAAAACGCAAAACCCTTGCATTTCGATGCATTGATAGAAAAAAGAAGGTTATTTTTCAGTTCTCCATTTCCTGTCTTGAAATGCTGATTTGTACCCAGTGAAAATAAAACAACAACATGGAAATCACAAAGAAACAGATCAAAAGCGTAAAATATACCTGGGCAGGATAATCTCGTCGCTCCCAACTGAGCCCTACATCTGGGCGCTCTCCTATCTGCATCACACCAGACGTACGAAACGACGGCAAATGAAAAACCCCCGATTCAATTCAAATCTAATCTAATCGAACGCAACAATCAATCAAGAGAGGTAGTTCTGATCGAAGAAACGTGATTTACCTGTTAACAGCTGCGCCGCCGGCGCCGCCACGGTGGCCTCCATCTTCGTGGTCGCCGGCCGGCGACCTAAACGAGAAGCCGGGAGGACGGAGGAGGAGATGGCATCGATCATCGGTGGGGAAGTAGACGACGACGAGGGTGGGGTTTAGATGGGTTTCTTGCTGATTAATTGCATGGCGTGCGTGATCCAGCCGCATGCCGATGTATGATGTGCGCTAGCTGGTGACAGATGACGCAGGAGTGTGGACGACAGGCAGTGTGACGCGCTGCGACGACGAGTGGCAATCTGACTTGCCAAAACTGAGACGTGCCAGGGGTGACTATGCTCATGGGCCTACTCTTGGAGTATTTCGTGTACCGCTCTTCTCTTGGAGCCATGTTAGCCACCGCCATCAAGGCATCACCTATGTGCACACATCTTGCTCTGACCATCTACGGCGTATCGCTCCTGGCATCGACAGTGCACGAGGTGTCAGTGTAACTGTGTAAGCCAGAGTATTTCCATCCTAGCATCGAGGCAAGAGGTTTTTGGTCTTGGCCGGAAATTCGCAGGTCTACCTCTAGCCGAAAACTTTAGGGTCTAACACATTTTTTGGCAACTCCGCTGGAGACGAAGCATTGTACGGTCTCTAGTCCATTCTTGATACAAGGAAAACATCACCAAGAAGGCTTCAATCTAGAACAATAAGATGGATGATCGATTCTCTTACCTAGATGCAAATAGCCCCTTCGTTGGTGCGGTCGGTCAGACTATGACGATTAGCTCTAGTTATCTTCCATATACCGATTTCCTGGAGAATCTGCCTGCCAACCCTGTCAAGGAGGTTCGTCACTTTGACCTGTTTTACAACCCCATAATACTTTTGTCTGTATTACACAAAATTATTAACCTCTTATGAATTTCTCTGCAGATGTGCAAGATCATCGACGCTTTCCCCGCGGGAGCAGACGTCGTTGACAAGGCCTTCGCAGCAGCGAGCCTGTACTACAATTACACGGGTGACCAGAAGTGCTTCAAGGTGGAGGGTGAGGATGACCCCCATGGCCTCAGCGGCTGGGTCTGGCAGGTAGAGAAACCTGACAGGCAGTACTGATATTCACTGAAACTCTGACAATATCATATATGTGTTTCCTGAAACGAATTGTGTGTAGGCCTGCACCGAGATGATCATGCCGATGAACGTGTCAAGCGAGAGCATGTTCCCACCATCCGGCTTCAGTTACGAGGAGGGGTCCGAGGAATGTGTCGAGAGCTACGGAGTTCGGCCGAGGGATCACTGGATCACTACCGAGTATGGTGGCACCGAAGCAGCTTTCGCCCGCTTATAAATAGCGGGGCAAAGCTTTGGTGCCACAGTATGGTGGCACGTAAGTATTCTTTGGGATTTATTATACTGATGATGAGATATGAACCGTCAGTACCAACAATTGTTGGGCTGCAGTCTGCAAGTGCTCACCTGGTACTGTGCTACCGTTGGCAGAAAATTTATCAAGTTCTCAAGAGGTTTGGGAGCAACATCATCTTCTCCAACGGGATGCGTGGCCCGTGGAGTCGAGGCGGGTAAGATTAGAAGAATTACCATCTCAATTATTCATGTTGATGAAAGTAGTTTCAGTCATTCAGATAAGACGTTAACTACAGTAAACATTTATAATCATTTCTTTCAAATTACTATCAGGGTTCTCAAGAACATATCATCCAGCATCATTGCTCTCGTCACAGAGGAAGGTAAACAGTTCCACAATATGGAGAGCAAAAATATTCTAGAACTGGCTTACTCATGGTTTACTTCTTGTGATGGTGGTGTCCAGTGGCTCATCATCTGGACTTCAGGTCTGCAACCAAGGAGGATCCAGACTGGGTGGTAGAACAAAGGAGGCAAGAAGTTGAGATTATACAGGGGTGGATAGATCAGTATAACCAGGACACTGCAGGAGATGTCGCAGTAAGAAGGCAGTATTTGTTTTAAACAGTCCCATGGAAAGAAATATTTGGCTCCATACAAAATACAAAAATTTCCTGTGATTTACAGGGTGATAGACAAAGAAAATTAACATTAGTGCAGCTGCAAATTCAGTAGCTTCGGTCACCCAACATCAGAAATTATAAAACTTGAACAGTCACTTTTGAGACTGATGTGCCTATATATGATGTGCGGGTGCAATGCTGGCCATGTTTTTATTTGCAGGGGGGTCTCAGGAATAGAGGCAGCAATACAGCATTGCACTGATAACAAGTACATGAAAATGGTTCCACATGACATAACATAAACTTATTTCCATTCTAGAATATGGAAGTCTTAGTACAACCGGGGCTCTGCATCTACGATGCGTATAGCCAATTATTCCACACGTCCTCTTCAATTTTGGCAACATAAAGTTATTTTATGATCCTTCAAACACAAGGACTAATTTAAAACAAATCTGAAGTAAAGTAGAAGCCCACACCCTGCTTCTAACTACCTACTACAATTCGGCGTTTTTCGCACAACTCCGCAGATACAATGTGCAAGAACCATGGGCTGATGATCAGCATCTGGCCTGCACAAAATGCGGAGACATCTCTGGCGCAGGTGGGGCGAACAAAGGGACTAATATTCTTCACCAAACAGCATCTGGATTGAAATCCTGCAGCAAGAAAAGAAGTTCAGATTCAGATACACCTGACATGCTTAGCAAATTCATATGCAGAGCCTGAAAAGTAGGCAGAGTGAATGAGAAAAGTTGTTACCTGACTAGCCATGCTGGCAAAAATATCCTCCAGGAAGTTAGAAGTGCTGTAAGTTGGCTGATGATCAGAAGCTTGCCACCCAGCTGGATCATCTTGCACAGGTAGAATGCCAGATGCACCCTCCCCTCCATTAAGCATCTGAGTCTGCGGCGCGACAGAGCTGCCCAGATGGCCAGGCAATGCAGAGCTGCTGCTTCCACCACCATTAACCATCTGAGCCGGCGGCACAACAGAGCTGTCCAGATGGCCAGGCAATGCGGAGCTGCTGCTTCCACCACCATTAGCCATCTGAGCCGGCGGCGCGACAGGGTTGCCCACCTGAAGGTTAAGCCATGGAGAGCTGGTGCTTCCCCCATTGACCATCATCTGATTCATTGGTGAGAAGTTGGCATTGGTCATCTCCACTGGCGCTGCGTTGCTTGCCATGTTGAATAATGGCGTCATCTGCTCACTGTAGATACCCACTGATGTGGTGTTGTTGATGTTGGTCCCTGCCATCTGATTCTGCTGCTCATTCTGAAACACGGCCATCTCGCTAGATGAGGGTGCAAATATTGTCTGGTTGATCTGGGGGAGGTTGACGTTCACCTGTGATGATGGGAGGAGAGGTGCTCCAACCATAGAACCAGCAAAACTTGATGGCGCCACATTATTCTGCCATGGATTGCTACAGTTCCCAGCAAGGTACGGGAGCTGGGTGTCGCCATGCGTGCCCATCGCAGAAGGTGCCATGCCCATCGGACCGGAGAAATGGCCGATCTGTTCTTGAGGTTGCACCGGGAACTGGTTTGCAGGTTCTAACTGCCCACCATTTGGCATTTCTGCTGCGGCGGAGTAGGTGCCAGGATGGGAGGAAGGCACCACGCTTGTGTTCACCTCCATCAGTTTCTGACGCAGGACGCTGTCGTAGGCTTTGCCAGAACGGAAATGGATACGAGGAAATGCATCCTGCATTGGCTGATCTGATGTGTCTGCGAACAGGCCGACAGGAGGACCCGAAGCGTGGCGGCTTCCTCGTGTCAGTGCATGAGGCCACCATTGCCGACTGTGCCCATGGCCCGGTTCCTCGGGCTGAATAGACAGACCGTGAGGTCCTAATATTGATGGAGGAGCTGCGTTGAGATTGTGAGAACCACAGGGACAAAGGGCTGATGACGGCAGGACTCCATGGTGACACATGCCCATGTACGAGGCATTTCGCTCGCTTTCAAACGAATCACCCATATGATTAGGCTTCATGGGGTCATCGGTGACCCTCTTCGAAACAAGCGATATTTCTGAAATGACAATATATATGAAAGAACATATATGAGATTCATGCTCATAGGAAAGAAATGGAAGGCATGTGCGAAGCAAAAAAGATATGATGGTGTTACATTGTTTCAAAAGCCCTAGACAATGTTGGGGGCTGGGGCATGCAACATATCAGATATATCTCACATTTTCACAAAGGAAGCATTTTTTTCTTACACACATCTAAAAGATGCATGAATGCATCACTAAAGATTGGACTAATAAACGTTTTTTTAGCCTAGAAATAATATGAACAGAAGCATATTAGTGAAGCATAAGGATATACAGAAGTTAAACCTGTAGGTGGCTTGCAACGTTCTCCCTACTAAGGTTATGGACATTCATCATTTGTAGTATCGTCTTTGGAACCGCCCCTGCATTTAGGTAATCATAACATTTAATTAAAAAAAACCCAAGAACCGTAAACAAATTTTTTTGGTGAATAAGCAATGAAAAAAATTGTGAGATCTTACTGTCGATGCCGAGTCGGTAGACAACTTCCAGGAACCTGTTGTGCAGCTCACCGGTCCATGACACCCTTGGTTTCTTCCAGGTGTTCCGCCTTCTTCCTCTGTTGTCATCATCAGAGCCTTCTCCATCATTTCTCTTCTTCTTTGAGCACTTCTTTCTCTTTGCGCCACCCTTACCAATCACTGGTCGTGCCACCCTCTGATCAGCATCATCACTGTCACTGCTGTTGTGGATCACAGCGACGTGGTTTTTCCTTACAACATGCTGCCATATGTTTCCGATCTCCTTGATATCCGCGGGTTTCACAATATAGTCACATGCCCCATGCTTTATCCCCTTGTACATTGTTGCCTTTTCTCCATTCACAGATAGCACTGCATGACATATGGCCCGAAATTTAGCTTTGGACTTTGGAAATTTTAAAACTATAAAACTTGAAATTAAATTATCCTAATGGTTCCAGATCAGATATTTGAGTTTAATATTTGTAATGACCACGGAATTGGGGAAGCAAATATGTTACACATGATGGGAAAAACTGCATCACAACAACGGTCAGTTTTATGCATGCTTCAAAGAAAAATAAATGGGGTAAAGTTTACATACCCAACAGAAAGAATCAGAAATAAGGGGCAAAGAAGTAACCATAACACAATGCATATATAGAAACCATCACACCATGTTCATAACTTCTAATTATTGATGAACGATCAAATACTGGTATTGACCACCTTTTCCCCCCTAGCCTATTAGGTAGTAGCTATCATCCCAAGCAATTTTCTTATTCATGTAAAGCGGTCATCTAAAACTCAGGTTTTGTATGATTAACTGCATGGCATACAGTTTGATTATTAAAACTTAGACGAATAAATATGTGTTTTAGTTAAATTTTCTTTAAAATTGATGGAACTGCAAATTTATATGTCATATCCACATGGTAGATCCAGTCAATACATCTACATAAAAGTGGTACTCCTACTTTATATGTTATTCTCAGAGTAAATAGGTTTAAAGACCATCAACTTGTGTCACGTGAGGTATAAAAACTGTCTCTTTTTAAGCATGAATGTAAACTTAGTTGAAGCGGAGACTTTAACAATTAATTATTGGAAGATCCATCATTAGTCCAACTGATACCACATGTATCTATTTATTTCCATTTTTGTACGTATGATATAAAATTGCATAGTTCATGGATTAGGTATAAGATTAAGACAAGCAAATTATCTAGAATTACATATCTTGTACCACACAACCACATGAACCGGTACCCCTCCCCCACGTAACTCATGTGTCGCTTCACCTCCGCTCTACTAGCCGTCGGATCTGACTAGTGCACGGTTAGATGGGACCAAATTGGTTCGGGCTAAAATTGGATTCTTTTCAAAAGACTGGGATCCTAATCTTGTTCGGGAGGCTCCTCATATCAGCTGCCACCTCCTGTACTCCTAACACTAACCATTATCGCCAACTCCTCGCTCGTCGACCGTCATGTCTTCTACCACCCCACCCTCACCACCACTATAGCCGGTCCCGCCACCATCTAACCCATGTGCCAATCGACCTCTCGCTTGGTTCCCCGTTAGCCATCCGAGCTACAAGACGAATGGTTAGATGGGACTGTATTGCTATATGCCGATAAAGATGATGCATTAGATGGGACCGCACTGCTCCGTCGATAAACACGATGCTTTCGTTTGATAATAAGTTAATAAAATGTTGAGGTTGGGGTTATGTCCCCATTTCGGGAAAAAAATCGTTTGATTTTCCCTACCAAAACTAGGGTGTGTGTGTGTGCAACAACACATATACACACGTGCTTCTATACCACTCAATGCATGTACTAGTACCATATATGGAAATATTGCCAAACCCATGCGCGAGGACTATAAACGTTCTTAATTACCGTGAGCTAGCAATATCAACCGAGACAGGAAATAAAAAGTAAAACACTCGCTGGCAAAGCTAGACAAGTGCAAGAGAGAGATTAATTATACTGATGATCGGCAGATCCATCTCGAGACCGATGAGCTCGAGGAGCCGGAAGCCGTCCATGTCCGGCATGTGCACGTCGGTGATCACCAGGTCGAAGTGATCCTCCCCTTTCTCCCTCAGCAGCTTCAGCGCCGTCCTTCCGTCCCTCACCCCCGTTGCTGCATCAAACCCAAGGAAACAAGCATGGCAAGGATTACTCCTATCTTCGATCTGGTTCTAATGGGTTAAGGCAAAAGGAGAGGAGGAGGCAGATCGAGAGCGCTCACGCTTGTATTTGCACTCGCGCAGAACGGCCTCCAGGACCCTGAGGCAGACGCGGTCGTCGTCGACGGCGAGCACGCGCAGCCCCTCCGGGAAGTTGTCCTCCTCCACCGCTGCCGGTTCCTTTCCATGCCTTCGGTCACCGCTGGCCATGCCTTCCAGTCTAACAAACATAATATACAATGAAACAACACCCATAATCAATCAAACACATAAAAGGAAACAACACCCAAGATCCCGGAGAAACCCAAAGAACAGCACACCTTTTCCAACCTTCCTCTAATGGCTGCCTCGTTGCAGGAAGAACAGTCTACTGGAGAGAAAGCGGAGAGCACAGTTGGATGGTCTGCAGGACGTGCGGGGAGCGCAATTTATAGGGCCGGGTGCTCTGGGGAATCGCGCTGGGACTGCGGTCCCCGAGAGGGAAGGCGCACGCTTGCGCGCCCCGTGCCGCCGCCAATCTTCTACTCCATAATTTCTAATTTGTAGCGTTACAATTCAACATCTGGTGTCCGTTTGCGCTAGGGGCACCGAAACCTCGGGCACGGCTGCTGGTTTTTCGCATCAAACCAAAAATTGGGAGCGGCAGTGAGATCACCCGCGCGCTGCAACGGATGGCTCCTGTTTTTTTTTTTTTTTGAGGAAGAACGGAGGGCTCCTGTTCGTTAATGCCAGCAGATATATAGAGAGAGACGGTCAGACCTTCCTCCAATCTACCATCATCAATGCGGGATGAGTGGGCCTAATTAAATTACACCTACCTTTTTTGTTTTACGTTTCTGGGTCTTTTGGTAAGGCTTGCCCCTTCGTTTTTTTTTAGCTAGTGTTTAGGAGGCATGAGATCAATAGTGCTAAGAGCCTAAGACTTACGCCCTTTTGGTTGGCACAAATAATTTCACCTCCCGTGAATTTTAGGCCATATTTGCTCCACCTGACCTCCACGTCATTGCGTAAGTGCTTCCCTGTAAAAAACCATCCGTAGAAAATTGCCAAGTCAACAGTAAAGTTCATAAGCTTACGAAACAAATGTTTGGTAGAAAATTTCTTCCCAAATCAAAGATAATGGACGTGTCCATACCTTCAGGCCAAGCAAGATGCAACGAACAGTTGGAACCCATTATGTTTTAGTTCTGACTAATTGACTGCCGGGAGTATTGCCAGGACATAAGCTAAAATGAAGAGATATATTGTCTTAATTCCCAAGTTGGTTTTTCGGGTGAATCAGATAAATTGTATTGGTAAATGATCAATCCAATCTTTCTTAAGTAAACGGTATGTGCCACGGCATACCCGGTGATATAAATGATTGCATGAAGTCAACGTAGCGCATGAAAAATGAGAAACGACAAAAACTCCGTACGGAGTGAAACACCACTAGAAAATGCGAGGTTGCTCCAGACGGCATATGTTCTCGGTTGGTACCTTGTTTTCATTGGTTCAGAATATGGCGGGTCCATAGGATTCATATGACATTTTAATAACACAGTGCCAAATACTGAATATACGTTGTACGGCCAAAATCTCGGGAGAGAGAGAGAGAGACCTTGAGTTTGTTTTATACTTTCTCTCCCCATGTTTATCTTGCAGCGGCGGCCCAACCTAGACCAAGCAGCAGCACGAACTGATGTGATGCATGGTGAGCATGATCCAAGGGACGGCGCAAACACCGGGAGCTGAGGCGACGGCGCGAGTGCGGGCGATGCAGAATGAGGTCGGCACCCGTGAGGAAGGTAGACGGGGTGCTGATGATGGTAGGACACAGATAGGTGGTCGGTGAGGGAGCACCTGGAGGAAGGGTACATAGCCCCACCGAGGATGACGATGAAAATGATTTTTTCCCCAGATAGCAGGGTATTGCCTGGCTTTATATATATAAAGCTCTAGGGCACCCAACAAGAGTTTTACACCATCGAGTTTTAAAACGGTTCCAGCACACAAAAACCAGAAGAAACCAAGTTCTAAAAACAATTGTGGAAGCAACAAAAGGAGTAGACATCGCAGGAGCTGCGAGACATGGGAGGGATAAATTTCTCCCCTTCAAGGGCACCATGTATGTTGTACTCATTAAATACGAAAATTTAACGAGAAGAATACCATGCCACCACATTGGTGCTACAACTAGCATGGACCAAAAGATTTTGCAGCTCCGCTAGGAGATGACTCTATGTTGGAAACGCCAACTCTCGTCCGCTAATATTACAATATTTGTTAATATATTAACATATGTTCTCATGTTTTTTTTAAATATTCCAGATCAACGATATCCAATGAATTACCAATAATTTTGCATTGTTATTTTGGTTGGCCGAGACCTGCATAGTCCAAATCAAAGATTCCAAGTTATGGTGTGGGTAACTTTTGAAATAAGTGGCCCAGTTTTGTATAGAATAGTGCAAGTTCATATTAATATTTAATACCAACACCATTCTCCACCCTGCATAAATTGTACTGAAGCATACTACCGTATTCAACTTAATTCAACCTTTGTAGTTTCCTTGCCACATTCAGGCATAGGTACATGTGTGTGTATTAGAAGAATCTGTGTCCGGTTGGGCTATAGTCAGTGTTTGTTTTACTTCTATGTCAAAACTACAGACATATTTGGTTCCGCCATTCAAGTACTAATGTCCTACATTTAATAGCAAGGAAAGCATAATATTTAACAAATATTTGAAACATTCAGAACAAACGCTCAGATCTGAATATTTAGTGCATTTTTAAACAATCATATAAAAAAGGCAACCACGGGCGCGGCTTCCCGCGACGCTGAAGCTTACTTAGTTTTCCCTCCAGTCCGTTTTGATTGATGCGAGCTAATTAGCTATTCAACAGGACACCTCCGTGAGCTAGCTTTGATTTAACAGGAACAAAGGGAGTACTTAATAAAAGGGTGTAAGTTTGGTTTTCATTTTGATTTTTTTCCAATTTTATCCTATTCACATGAACACATAGAATAAAACTCAGTATATCAATAAAGCTGAAAATGACATGCAGAACATCACGATTCTTCAGATCAAGAAAGGGAATTTAGAGCTAACTGATGCAATCAGCTGGCACATGTAAAGGAAGTTTTGTTTCTACTAGCTTAGGGGAGAGGAACATACCAGTTGACAGCAGACTAGCTTCCGTGCGCTTGCTGCTGCTTAGCTCTTCCCCTTCTACTTGCTCTTCCAGCCGCTCAGCACCTCTGCGTCCACACGGACTCATTGACACGAGGACGCGGAGCGGGAAGAAGCATGGCTTATAAGGAAGGAAAATGAGAAAATTACTAGAGGGCAACATTGTGAGGAACCAGAGTGTAACAAGAAACAGGCATGCTTATTGTTCTTAATCAGGTCGGTACAAGCTAGGCTAGAAGTCAGACATCCAAAGGTGAAAGTTGCTACAACTTAATGGGCTAGAGTCACAAGTAACAAGAACATACCTTCATCGTCAGAATCAAATTAAGCTCCCAAGTACTAATACTTGTGGCTACTACTGTCGATGCTGAGAGGAATGCGCGCAGTTGGACCAATTCCTGGTACTCATCAACAGCCTGGGTAAAATTGTAGTAGCAGATAGACACTCTTCATGAAACATCATGCTCATTAGCACTGTCAACCAGCCCTTGTACCCCTCAATCCCACCTCCATCAGTCACCACATTCCGCCTCCACTAGGAACACCGAATGCCGCACGCCCTTGATGCTCAGTAGAACAGCTCAGGATAGACCCCGAAGCGTCGCGGGTCGACCAGCTGGAGCACGTGCCCGAATGCGAAGAGGTCCGGTCCGGGTGGCGGGGGCAGAGCGTGGCGCGGAAGTCCATGCCGAGGCCGAGGCCGAGGTCGGCGCGATGTGGGCGACCTTGGACACCAGGAGGCTGCGCCGGGTTGTCATGAGGAGGCGGGGGAGCTTGGCGGCGAGGGTAGGCCCGAGGTCTGCCCCGCGCAGGGCCAGGGCGGCGAGCGCGTGGGTGAGCCCGACGGAGAGAGTGGAGCCTGGCGGTGGGGGCTTGGAAAGAGGCGGAAGAGGGTCGGGTAGCGGAGCAACAAGGGACCAGCTAGCGGGCGGGCGGCCGCGCCGGCGCGGGAGGCCGAGGAATCGGCGGCAGCGGCGGAGAACACAGGATGCTCAATCCCGACCGGCGGCAGCGCCCCATTGCTCACAAATCAGGGATTTTGCTCTTCACAACGCAGCTAGAGCAGAGCTTTGACCCTTCTTCTCTACAGTCTATGCATTCCCCTCTTCCTTTCTTTGACCCTTCTTCTCTACACTCTATGCATTCCCCTCTTCCTTTCTTCATTTAGAGCATCTCCAACACTAGCTGGCCCGCTCGCACTGTGAGATATTTTTCTCTACCAAAGATGATAAATTACAGCACGGGTGTAAAAAAAATCCTTCACCGGGCCCTCCAAAATACAACGCGCGCCGCCGTAAAAACAACTTTGACACACTACTATGCATTCAGCAAGATCAAATGCTCACATAAATCATCCAAATGGACACAAAGTGCAACACACACAACATATAGTTCAACAACCACACACAACATGACGTAGTTCAACAACCACATACAACATATAGTTCAAATGGACACAAAGTGCAACACAATTTGCATATCACAAATGCAAGATAGAATCTCACACTTCCGCATTTTCCAAGTCATCACCATCGTTTGCTTATTCTTCATCGACACCTTGGCTTGAAGGAGGAACAGTAGGATCCATAGAGGCCACGAATCCTCTCGGTGGTCCTCCCATGGCTCCATAGACACCACTCACCGATGCTCCCATGGTCCCTCCAAAGACTCCTCCATTGTTTGATCCTCCCATGCCGGCCATGCCTCCAATGCCTTCCATGCCGGCCATGCCTCCCATGCCTCCCATGCCTCCTCCAAACATGGACATGCCTCCTCCAAACATGTCGGTCCTGGGTGTGTTCATGTTGGCCACCAACAATCTCTTTTGGCCAACACTTCGTCGTGAGCAAGGTTGATGTACCCTTTTTGCCTTTCATCCAAGTTGGAAGTGTCCATCAAGATTTCTCTCTTTCTCCACTAGTCGTAGATGCTCCTCATTGGCTTGCTTCTTCTCCTCCAAAGCTAATTTCCTCTCCTCGTTGGCGGCTAGTATCTCCTCCAAAGAGGCTCTTTGAGCCTCCATAGCCTCTTTCCCCAAGTTTCTTGCAACCTTCCTATCTTCATTTACTTGGAACCGTGCATTTGCAATCCTATCCAAAGCAATGGCTATGTCATCATCTCCGGCCTTCTTTCTCTTCATATGTTTGGCGGCCTTCCTACCAAGCACATTCCTCCTTGCATTGGTAACCGAGTGACGAGTGGAGCTTCTCTTCTTGCCTTCGTCACTTGAGTCATCATCATCGATGATTGTTGCGTCACCGGTTGCATTGGCGACCATGGTTGCCGCATCCAATTTCCCGCGGGTCTTCAATTTTCCTCATTTCCTAGCACTTCATAGCAATGATGCATCGTGAATGGCTTGTCAAGAATCTTGTTGCATTTCTTGTTCTTCTTTCCCACGTCTCTAAACAAGCCTTGAGCCATAGAGTTCTACAAAGCAAACAAAAGAGAATAGATGAGCCATATTGAACGACAATCGTCCGTAGAGATGATCAACGAAGTAGTAGAATTGCTTACCCTATCGATATCATTTGTGCCACTTGGGTTAATGACATCCACATTGGCTTGCACGCCCGCCCACTTTTGAAAATTGGTGTTGATGCCCGACCAACGAGACCGAAGAGAACGCACGCTCCGCTCATTCCCACTTGTGTTGTTGTCATCGAAGTACTCCTTCATCCTTATCCAATAGGTCTCTCTTGTTTGATCAGAGCCGGTTGTTGGATCCGTTCCAATCGTCAACCATGTCTTGCAAAGCAACTTGTCCTCCGCTATGGTGTAGTTCGCCGACCGACCGGTAGGGCGCGGTTCAGTCAACCCTTCTCCTTCCTCATCGACATCCTCATATTCCTCCTCTTCAACAATGTCATCATTCGCAAACAAAGATCCAACATTCATTGCCTCCATTAAAACCGCATCATCCACTCTACATTGCAATAAAATTCTTGGCTCTCCGGCAATGTATGCAGCTAAACTAAGATATCGATAAAAAAAATGTTCTTTACGTCTCCGACACTTCATCGAACACCATATGCGCACCGGATGGGTCAGCGGACGGCGGCGGCGGCGGATGATTCATTGATGGAGCCGGTGGTGGAGGTTGCACGCGCCGAGTAGCTATCGCCTTCCCTTTCTTCGGCGGTGGCCTGTCGGCACCCGCCGCGGGCGATGAGCGTTTGGCCGCGGGCACCTTTCTCTTGGGCGGCGGCCGCGCCTTGCCGGGGGCCTGCGCGGCGGCGGCGCTTGTGTCCAGCGTCGGGCGCGGCCGGAAGAAGAGAGCTCGGGCTGC
Organism: Lolium rigidum; assembly: GCF_022539505.1. Lineage (NCBI taxonomy): Eukaryota > Viridiplantae > Streptophyta > Magnoliopsida > Poales > Poaceae > Lolium > Lolium rigidum. The sequence continues at coordinate 349,025,832 of NC_061508.1, forward strand.
GGTGTTCTCGGCGTCGGCGCCACATCTAGGGTTTCGCGCATGGGGCGGCGCCACGACGGCGACGGCGGCGGTAGGTGGAATGGAGTAGGGAGGGGTCGGAGGGGTGCCGGAGGTTGCGTCCATCGCCAGAATTGCCTTACTTGATCATTGTTGCTTCATGAAGACTCACAAATGCTCCCCCATATACCATGATGGAAAAGCTCCATTGATGCACATCTTCACATGTCCATTATCACCAAATGGACGACAAGCTTAAAGCATATGACCCTCTTGAGATGCTCAACTTACACTTGCCCAACTCAACCTTGATGACGATCACCACTTGATGTCATCCTCTCATGGGCTATATGAGATCTCACTTTTGATGCATGCCAATGGAAAGATACCTAACCCACATAGACAACACAAGGGCACATATATGATGGGTTAGTTCATGAAGCATAATTGACAAGGCTTACCATACCACATGACTTCACGTGGCACATTCTTCATGCTTCATGTGTTGACCAAACTCGAATCTATTCTTCGTTCTTTCTATTGCTCAACCTTGTATCTTCTCATGCTCTATCATACTATCTTGAGGTGTATAAAGAACTCTTCATTTGTTTGCATGCTCTAAATCTTAGTCAACCATGGCTCAACTCATGAGCCTATCATGACACCGACTTAGAGCCATATCTTGAGTTCTTCACTTGGAATCAAGCACTCAAGATCTTGATCGTTCATTGTTTATCAAATAAGCTAGAGCATGGCTAATATTTGAGTTCCACATAAGAACTCCAACTTCATTTCTTCTTCTTGATCATATCACATATATATCTTCAAATCGATGATCTTGATGCCAATACACAAGGTATATCTTTATCTTCATGGAATCCATACTTGAATCCAACACATGGAGTACAAGTAGTACCTATGGAATATTTCTTCATATAAACTCAATGAAAATATTAGTTCATAGGGGTTGTCACTAATTACCAAACCACACATAGGGGCAATATACCCTTACAGTTAGGGAGGTCATAGCTCCAACTGGAGCATACCATCGAGAGTTCATATATGACATTAGGGATATGAAATAGATATGGTAAAGAGGATCGACTTTATATTGTAAACAACATGCATTACGTGTGTACTGTATTTCATGACGGTGTCTATATAGTCATGATGAGATTTGTGGTTTCTTGAATGACGTATGAAAGGACAAGATGTTGCCTAGAGGGGGTGAATAGGCAATTTAAAAACTCTTAATGATTTGGCTTATAATAATGCGGAATTAAACTCATGTTTATTTTACAAGAACGGACCCTAAATATGCAAGGCTCAACTAAGTGAAACAACAACAACTAGAGCTAAGAAAGATAGGCACAATATATATATGAACAACAAGTGATAACAAGCTATAATAAATACTTCAAGCTCGATGGCTATCACAAGGGGAAGTAAACTCGGGTATAGAAATAGCCGAGGCACACGGAGACGAAGATGTATTCCCGTATTCCCTTCCTTTGCAAGAAGGTACATCACGTTGGGAGAGGTGGGGATCCCACGAAGAATTTCCCAATGCCACGAAGGCTCACCTTCTTCTCTGAGATTATCCCATGAAGGAATAGCCCATTTCCTTATGGTTAGCTTTTCCTCCACTCCGGAGATGGCAAGCTCCACAACAACTTCACAAGCTCCACAAAGGAGATGCCCGAGCCCCTTAACAACCTTCCACGAAGGAGGTCACCGGGACACCAACCAAACAACTAGGAGGTCACCCTCCAAGAGTAACAAGCTCATGGTCTCTCACTCGAACTAATCATGGTGGAGAGCTGAACACTATACACTGATGCAAAGCAAGAACACCAAAGGTGTTCAAATCCTTCACACTCAAATCCCACCAAAGCAACAAATCCTAGGATGAGATTAGAGAGGAAGAACAATGGAGGAAATCAACAAATGACTCCAAGATCTAGATCCAAAGGGTTCCCCTCACTTAGAGGAGAAATGGATTGGTGGGGATTGTAGATCTAGATCTCCTCTCTTAGATCCCTCAAGAATAAGCAAGAATCATGGGGGGAAACAAGAGATAGGGCAAGTTCTTCAAAGTCAACAATGGATGAGAGAGAGTAGAAGAACTTACCCAGCCCAAGGTGGAAGAAGGCATATTTATAGTCTAGGGAAAAATAGAATCAATGGGGGAAAACGGGCAAAAAATGGTAGAAAAATGGCCCAGCCGGCCAGCCAGCAGGTGCACCGGGCCAGACGCCGGACAGGCCGACGCATAGGCCAGTAGCGCCGGCGCACAGGCCGGGTGGGGGCAGGTGGGCCGCGGAGCAGCCAAAAGCCCAACCGGCGGGAGGCCGGTCGACCGGGTGCTGGGCCGGCCTGTCCGGCGACCACCGGGCGGGGAGCCGAACGTGGGTCGGGAGACCCCTGGACCGGGACCGGTGGGCACGAGCCAAGCAGCCGGTTCCCACCGGGCAGGCCGGTGGCTGGCTCGGCGGTGCCGGGCGATGGGCCAGACTGCAGGACCCTCCAAAAAGATTTTCGTTTTCTTTTAAATAGAAAATGCTCCCGAACTCCGATTGACATGAAACCAATTTTGTTTGAAATATTTAGACTCCTCACAGAATATTTTTAGATGATTTTAGAGGGGGAGCCTCCCAACATCAAGAAACGGTAAAGACGTCCAAACTTGAAAACGCAATAGAATATGCATGTGGATTCCGTTTTCAATGAACTTGGGCTTGTTGAAAAGCTAGCAACAAGCTCAAGAATCTCACACAGAGAAACACCAAGAAGCAATAGGGATATGCAAAGTATGCAAAGGATTGAGCTCCCTAAGAGGATGTGATCAAGTTACCCAACCGAAAGCACCTCTTGATAGTGCGGCTATCTATCCTATAACCCGGTCTCCTAACAACCACCTTGAGACTGGTAAAAGGGAAACCTAGCAAGACCATACCTTTGCCTTGTGCAACCCGATTGATCTTGATGAAAACGCTTCAAGTTCCATCAAGCCGGAGTGCATCACTTGATTGTTGTTTCGTGAATACTCATGATTTGCTCCCCCATACGCCACTATGGGATAGCTTCATTAAGCACATCTTCATATGTCCATTATCACCAATTGGACGGCAAGCTTCAAGCATATGATCTTCTTGAGGTGTGATGTCTACGCACGCTTCTATTCTTGTAGACAATGTTGGGCCTCCAAGTGCAGAGGTTTGTAGAATAGCAGCAAGTTTCCCTTAAGTGAATCACCCAAGGTTTATCGAACTCAGGGAGGTAGAGGTCAAATATATCCCTCTCAAGCAACCCTTCAATTACGATACAAGAAGTATCTTGTGTCCCCAACACACCCAATACACTTGTTAGGTGTATAGGTGCACTAGTTCGGCGAAGAGATAGTGAAATACAAGTAATATGGATGATTATGAGTGGTAATTGCAATCTGAAATAAAAATAGCAGCAATCAAACATGTAGCAGAACTGGTTGTAAACGGTGTTTCAATGCTTAGAAACAAGGCATAGAGATCTTACTTTCACTAGTGGACACTCTCAACAATGATATCTTTATTGAATACATAAATATCATCTCTTCACTATGCTACTTTGAACTACTCTTCGGTTGGATAACAAACACCAATTCACTGCGTAGGTATATAAGCACTTCTTAAAGGTCGCATTCCACACTAGGGACACCCCACTCCGTCACTTTGAGCATCCAAAGATAGTACTAACTAACACCATAATTTCATAGAGACATCCAAATCAAATTATAACTCATGATCAATATTTCTGTAAAATTTAGCCTAAGAGACACACACGGTGCGCACACTGTCACCTTCACACCGTGGGACAAGGTGTCTCCGGAGATTACATAATAAAACTACTTGAGTAGCATAATAGATGAAGAGTAACATCTACTTATTCAACTAGATTACAAATCTCATGATCATATAAAGATCATACCATGGGAAAGAGAGATAGACCACATAGCTACCGGTAAAGCCCTCAGCCTCGGGGGAGAACTACTCCCTCCTCATCATAGGAATCAACAACATCGATGAAGATGGCCGTGGAGTCGATTGAGATGGCTCCGGGGGAAATTCCCCATCCCGACAGGATGCCGGATGATACGTCTCCGACGTATCGATAATTTCTTATGTTCCATGCCACATTATTGATGATATCTACATGTTTTATGCATACTTTATGTCATATTTATGCATTTTCCGGCACTAACCTATTAACGAGATGCCGAAGAGCCGCTGCTGTTTTCTCGCTGTTTTGGTTTCAGAAATCCTAGTAAGGAAATATTCTCGGAATTGGACGAAATCAACGCCTAGGGTCCTATTTTTGCACGAAGCTTCCGTAAGACCGGAGGACTTACGAAGTGGGGCCACGAGGTGGCCGGACAACGAGGTGGCGCGGCCCAAGCCCCGGCCGCGCCGGCCTGGTGTGTGGGCCCTCGTGTGGCCCCCCGACCTGCCCTTCCGCCTACATATAGTCTTCGTCGCGAAACCCCCAGCATCGAGAGCCACGATACGGAAAACCTTCCAGAGACGCCGCCGCCGCCAATCCCATCTCTGGGGATTCAGAGATCGCCCCGGCACCTCGCCGGAGAGGGGAATCATCTCCCGGAGGACTCTTCACCGCCATGGTCGCTCTCGGAGTGATGAGTGAGTAGTTCACCCTCGGACTATGGGTCCATAGCAGTAGCTAGATGGTCGTCTTCTCCTCATGTGCTTCATTGTCGGATCTTGTGAGCTGCCTAACATGATCAAGATCATCTATCCGTAATGCTATATGTTGTGTTTGTTGGGATCCGATGGATAGAGAATACTATGTTATGTTGATTATCAATCTATTACCTATGTGTTGTTTATGATCTTGCATGCTCTCCGTTATTAGTAGAGGCTCGGCCAAGTTTTTACTCTTAACTCCAAGAGGGAGTATTTATGCTCGATAGTGGGTTCATGCCTCCATTAAATCCGGGACGAAGGACGTGAAAGTTCTAAGGTTGTGGATGTGCTTGTTGCCACTAGGGATAAAACATTGATGCTATGTCCGAGGATGTAGTTATTGATTACATTACGCACCATACTTAATGCAATTGTCTCGTTGTTTGCAACTTAATACCGGAAGGGGTTCGGATGATAACCTCGAAGGTGGACTTTTTAGGCATAGATGCATGCTGGATAGCGGTCTATGTACTTTGTCGTAATGCCCAATTAAATCTCACAATACTCATCATATCATGTATGTGCATGGTCATGCCCTCTCTATTTGTCAATTGCCCAACTATAATTTGTTCACCCAACATGCTATTTATCTTATGGGAGAGACACCTCTAGTGAACCGTGGACCCCGGTCCCGTTGCGGTCGAAACCCACCGGCGGGCAGCGACCGGCAACACCGTAGAGCCGGGAACAACTAGGGCTGCGGCCGGCCCCGGTCCCTCGGAGCGACGGCCCGCAAAGCCTTCCGGTCACACGTCCGATGCCGTCGCAAGGAGCGTGCCACCTGACCTATACCCGGTCGTGAAGGTGTTGGATGATGCCTCGCTTAGTTTCCGCATGGCATACACGTAAACGTTAAATACGAGCCTCGATCGGCTCTCGAGTTGTCTCGTGAATCGGCTCAAAGAGCCGATCCACCAATGATTCGTACGAGGTGCACGAATATATGGTGGTCTTGCTTGATCAAGATAAAGCTAAAGCGATCTACGACGATTTAGGGTTTTCACCGCATAATCGGATCATCCTACTCACGATTGAGCCTCGCGCTCGCGTACGGTGATCGTAAGCCGATCCTAGACAGGGCCTAAAAACCAACACGAGGTTGATCCCGGAACATCCTCGTCTAGGGCTAGCAAACTACACCCTACACGCCGCCGGATCCTCCAACCCTTTGTAAGGCCTAACTATTGCGGATATTAAACTAATCCTTGAAGAACAAGGAGCAACCGTAACGGATCGGATCTACTAAACAATGATCCAGCGGGGTGCCGCCCCTACACCTGAGATAGGTGTAAGGGCGGCTAGATGTATAAGGGTTGCACTACGACAGCATATGATACGAAGAACAATGCTAACCCTAACACATCTAAGATAACTACGTTGCTCGCCATCAAAAAGGCTTCAGCGACGAGCAACGCATGAACAACGTAGACAAGCTATGCTGCCTAGATCGCAAGATGCGATCTAGGCAGCATGGTGCTTACCAGGGAAACCCTCGAGACGAAGGAGTTGGCGATGCGCCGAGATTGATTTGTGTTGAACGTTGGTTGTTGTTTATTCCATAAACCCTAGATACATATTTATAGTCCGTAGACTTTCTAACGTGGGAATAATCCCAACCGTGCACGAGGCAAACTCTAACTAACCGACACGTAACCTACTATGTTACAGATACAAGGGCAAACTAGCCCAAACTTTATATATAAGGCCGATTCACGTATTCCTTCTGTATATAATCTTCAAACCCATCTTGATCGCGGCCCACCTCTGACTCGGTCAAATTCTGGTGATAACACATGCCCCCCTGGTTTTGGAAATGACATTTCCAAAATCATTACGCCTTTCCTTCGTCGGGTCATGTCATGGCGAACAAAGACTGCCGCAGAATCTTTCATCATTTCGCCTCGCCTCCTTGGCTTCTCTGCACGAATTGATAATTTCGGCATCACGTACTCGAGAACCGTCATGGCATTAAATCTCCAATACTCCCCCTTTATTTATCTGTGCCGAACGGTTCACCACTTCATCCCCTTGCTCTGTTCTGTCCACCAGCGCCAAAAAACCCTCTTCCCCTGTAGCAATGTCTTCCTCTTCCTCTTCCCCTCGGGCTTGCCCCTCCAATCCTCGCCGAAGAGCAAGAATGAAGACGACCTCTACTCCGGGGCGAACCCCATCCCCTCCGACAAGGAGGAGAAAGAAGGAGAAGTAGAGAAGACAGGGGCCTCCCCCTCCGTCAAGCTCCCGCCGAAGAAGCGCCCCCGCATGTGGGCGGACAGCGAGGACGAGGATGATGACGAAGAAGGAGAAGAGGAGGAGGAGGAGGATGATTCCTCCTCTTCCGCTGGGTATCCGCCGACGAAGCGCTTCCGCACCTGGGCGGACAACGAGGATGATGATGATGACGAGGAAGAAGAGGCTCCGGCCGAAGGCTGGGGCAGCAGCGACGAGGAAGCCTCCGGAGGTAGCGCCGGCGGCAACTCCGATGCCGACGATGATGCTAGCGAGGATTAGCAACGTAGGATTAGTAACCCCTGAGCAATCGGCTCTTCTTTTGTTCTTCCTTCCTTCTTTGAGCAGTCGGCTCTTCATTGTAAGAAATCCCAATATTAATGAAGAATTTCCCTTAACTTGATTTCGCCGATTTCTTTTCGTACTGACTTGGCCGATTGTTAATTTGATCACCGCTCAATAAGCCGATGGCAACGCATCGGTAACCTGCGAACCTTGCTCAAATTCAGATCCCCAAACTTCCAACCGAACAGGTCCAATCCGCAGTCACTGAGCGTAGTGCTGGATTCATCGGCAAAAACCCCTGAAATAATGCCTGGCCTCATCATTAACCTCAGGTTTTCAGACATTTTCCTCGCCGGATCCTTCTCTTCCAAATCCCCTTTGCTTTCAAAGGCTCTTCGAGGCCATTGCTAACTCAACCCGGAGGCCGGAGATGATAATTCCGCAGACAGGCTCCCGCTCCATTTTTCCCGCAAAGAACTATTCCTCAACAGCTGAGATGTAGAGCCAGCCAATTTCAACAAAATCGGCTCCCCATAGCAAAGGGACCTTCAGGAAAAGCTGCCCCCCGAGCCTTAGTCAAGGCGAGAAAGGCAGTGAGTCAGCCAAATGTGCCGCCATTGGCCTCAAGTCATAACGCAGAGCCAGCCGATTTCAACAAAATCGGCTCCCCAGAGCAGAGAACCTTCAGGGTGAGCTGCCCCCCGAGCTTCTTCAGTCCACTTCTTGCGTCTTGCTGGTCAGATCGGCCCCTTTCCTTTGGCAGATTTGATGCAACCCATCCTTATCCTGATCTGCACGTCCATGCTGCTCTTGGCATTGGACTCGAATACTCGCAAAAAGAATCCGGAGGTTCTTGAAGAGAGGATCTGAGCCATCAAACCACTCCATTGAGGAGTTCTTCCATTAGAGTCTCTCTTCGTGGCCCACTTCCTGCTCCATTGACCCTCTGCTTATAACAGTTATACCTCTTGAGTCGATGGCCATGCATCGGCTTTCTATCCTTAAGTCGATGTCTGCTGCATCGGCTGTGCTTAAAAAATTTTGAATTTTTTGCGGCCGATTTATGTATCGGCCCCCATACTTCCATACCCATCATCAAAGAATATCTTGGGCTGCTGGGCATTTGCAAGATACTTCTACTTCATATCCTTGTGTCTCATCCACCTAGGTGCCCCCCGAGCCGATTCTTTCAAGAGATTTGATGGTATCGGCTCTTTAGGCATTCCCTGCTGGATCACATGTTGAACCCAGGCAGAATGGATGGTGAGGATAATTTTGGCCGATTCCTGGAATCGGCCTCCACGTTGAATTGCTCAATGAAGGTTTTGTAATGTTCCTCCATAAATCCTTGGTGCCGATCTCCTGGATCGGCATCGCCATGTTTGTCCATAGACGCTGCGTTTGCTACACGGTCGGGCCTGTGGATGAGACCAACCTAGTCCTATCCTGTGTCACGTTGATGCGCTCGCAGTCGTCGAAATTGGGTGCCTCGTGTAATCCTGGGAGCACCACACTCCGTTGGAAGGACGAGCACCATGTTTGTGCCGCCCGATGTCTCATCATCGGCTTTCCTTTGCTTGGGGCGCCACTCTTTTCTTTGTGGCCGACCTTCTTCGTCCGTGGTTCGCTGAATTTTGGCGGCCAGATCAGGCCGTGCCTTCCTCAACGTGTGCAAGTATAACCTTTCAGCTTCCTCCAACCCACGCAGACGCTGAACCCTTCGCTTCTGGGAACGGCTGAGCCCATCAGGGCACCACCTTGGCCGATGATACTTGTCTTCTTCATCATCGTCCTTCAATTCCTCGAGATCTTCCACCCGAGCGGACTCAGCATGCTTGTTCCGAGGTGGGAGAGGCCCTAGACGCTTGAACACAGACACGTTAGCTGCATCCTTCTTCTTCCGTTTGCATTCTCGGCGCTGCCGATTGTAGGCAATCGGCTCATTCCTGAATCCCGAGCAGTGTCCGAAGAAGGGGCAGTCCCGAGTGCCTATCCACGTCGTCTTGCTCCCTCGACTTTTCCTTGGCGTGGCGCTCGTATCGCTCCTCGTCGTGATCATCCCGACGACGTCTCCTCGTCGTCCCTAGCCGTACGATCTTTTTCATCATCGTCGTTGTATCGTCGGCGTTGGTCATACCGACTCACATACTTGTTGAGGAGGTGATCGGAGAGAGGTCGCCGATATCTTATGTTCTTCACTTCTCCCTCTCGTGACGTAGCGCTTGCCGTCGTGGCGGAGCCGATCGCGTGGAGCGGCTTCCTCTCGTGTCTTTGCTATGAGAGCAGCTGCCCTCATCTCCGTCCTTACCGCAGTGGTGCCCAGTGTCCCACCATGTTGATATTGCACGAGAAATCTGGCCGGCACCCTCCATGGTAAGTATACTCCACCATGTTAACGGCGGGGAAGGGGTGTGTGTCGACCTTCATGGCGTATCGGTTGAAAATTAACCGCCCTTTTTCTATCGCCATTTGGATCTGCCGACGCCACACCCTGCAGCCGTTAGTGGTGTGGGTGAACGTGTTATGCCACTTGCAGTATGGCTTTCCGTTCAGCCTCCCGCACCGTAGGGATCTTGTGGCCTTCGGGTACCTTTATATGCTTCTCCGTGAGTAAGAGATCGAAAATCTGCTCAGTTTTGGTCACGTCGAAGTCGACCCTTTGGGAGGGCCTTGTGGCTTAACCCACTTGCAGGACACGGGGCCTGCCGCTCGAGTCCATTCAGCCACTGCTACCTCTCGATCTCCCGCAGCACCTTCATCCTCGTCTGCCTCAACCAGGACCACCGCACGCTTGAATTTGTCCCGGTAAACATATGGGTGGCGCCGTTCATATGCCGATCGCCTTCCGCACCATGTGCGCCAATGAAGGGTAGTCTCGCTTGGGAGGCCACGTCCTTGATCGATGATGAGAGACCCACCACCGCCAACTCGATCGCTTCTTTTTCACTTATGTGAACCGAATAGCATCGGTTCCTAATGGTCCTGAAGCGCTGGATGTATTCCGACACTGTTTCCCCGCGCTTCGTCGTACTTGTGCTAGATCGGCAATGCCAGCCTCGGAAGCCTCTCGAGTGATACCGCTCATGGAACCGCTCTTCCAACCGCTTCCAAGTCCGGATTGAGTTCGGTGGCAGCGATGTGTACCACCCGAAAGCCGACCCCGTGAGGGACCGTGCGAAGAACCTCACACGCAGCCTCGTCCGATGCTGAGATCGTGCCCAGCTGTGCCAAATATCGGCTCACATGCTCGATGGAGCCGTAACCATCCGATCCACTAAACTTTGTGAAGTCCGGGAGCCGATATTTGGGTGGTAGCGGGATCAATTCGTACTCGTTGGGGTACGGCTTGGTATAGCCGAACGTCTTCCTTTTCGGCATCATGCCGAACCGATCTTTCGGAATTGTACAAATCTGATCCGCGGTGATGGCTGAAGGTGTCGAACCCTGAAGATTCGCCGGGGTGGCATACTTAGCCAACCATGCTTGCTTTTCCAGTTCTGAGCCAACTGCAGGAGCTGAGCTCTGGAGGTTTGTCGGAGTGGCGTACTTAGCTAACCACGTTTGCTTCTCAAGATCTGCTCCCGACGTTCCTCCCGCTCGTTCCGCAGGCCCTCGCTATTGCAGCCTCGGTTCGAGAGTGCCTGTGCACCGCAGCCTGGCACGTATGCGCACGTGTATCCGTGCGGGATCTCCTTGGGCGCCTCGGGTAGGAATTGGTAGTCACTAGGGTCACCACCAATCTTGTAGACGACGTATGCCGATGAGTTCGGCACTTCGGTGCCGCCAACGCGAACGGCAGCGGTGGACGGGATCGGAATGGTATTTCTCCTTTGTAAGTCCCCGTAGCTGGTCCCGACGGAGAATACCGATGGCTCATGATTTCCTGGATCACGCGCGAGCGACACGCTCCAAAGTGTTCACCGGGCTCGAGAGTGGCGGTGCAGCGAATGAGCCACCATGAAGTTGATCTCCTCGACGCAGCCGACTCGGGTGCGTTCTTCCGACGGGGTGGACAGGTCCACTCCATCGAGTGCGCCTTCGGTGAGAACCCCTTCCACCCGACGCCATGGGAGCGGGTTCGTGGAAAGAGCCGATGAGGTCGGCTTCGAGGACCGCCTTGATCTCATCATGCTTCTTCTTGAGCTCGTCGGCCGGATCCTCGTACGTGACCGGAGTGCTTTCCGCCATCTCGGATGTAGATGGCGATGCGGTGGATGTCGAAGATCGTCCCACCGGGCGTGCCGTAATGTGTTGCGGTCGGAAACCCACCGGCGGGCAGCGACCGGCAACACCGTAGAGCCGGGAACAACTAGGGCTGCGGCCGGCCCCGGTCCCTCGGAGCGACGGCCCGCAAAGCCTTCTCCGGTCACACGTCCGATGCCGTCGCAAGGGCGTGCCACCCGACCTATACCCGGTCGGGAAGGTGTTGGATGATGCCTCGCTTAGTTTCCTCGCATGGCATACACGTAAACGTTAAATACGAGCCTCGATCGGCTCTCGAGTTGTCCCGTGAATCGGCTCAAAGAGCCGATCCACCCATGATTCGTACGAGGTGCACGAATATATGGTGGTCCCGCTTGATCAAGATAAAGCTAAAGCGATCTACGACGATTTAGGGTTTTCACCGCATAATCGGATCATCCTACTCACGATTGGGCCTCGCGCTCGCGTACGGTGATCGTAAGCCGATCCTAGATAGGGCCTAAAAACCAACACGAGGTTGATCCCCGGAACATCCTGTCTAGGGCTAGCAAACTACACCCTACACGCCGCTGGATCCTCCAACCCTTTGTAAGGCCTTGATACGTCTCCGACGTATCGATAATTTCTTATGTTCTATGCCATATTATTGATGATACCTACATGTTTTATGCACACTTTATGTCATATTCGTGCATTTTCTGGAACTAACCTATTAACAAGATGCCGAAGTGCCGCTTCTCGTTTTCCGCTGTTTTTGGTTTCGTAAATCCTAGTAACGAAATATTCTCGGAATCGGACGAAATCAAGACCCAGTGTTCCTATTTTCACCGGAAGCATCCGGAACACCCGTGAAGGACTCGTAGGGGGCACCGGGCCCCTGCACCATAGGCCGGCGCGGCCCAGGCCCCGGCCGCGCCGCCATATGGTGTGGCCACCCCTTCGACCCTCCTCGCGCCGCCTCTTCGCCTATATAAAGCCTCCGTCGCGAAACCCCCGAGGCGAAAAACCACGATACGGAAAACCTTCCGCAGCCGCCGCCATCGCGAAGCCAAGATCCGGGGACAGGGAGTCTCTGTTCCGCACCCCGCCGGAGCGGGGAAGTGCCCCCGAAGGCTTCTCCATCGACACCGCTGCCATCTCCACCGCCATCTTCATCACCGCTGCTGCTCCCATGAGGGGGAGTAGTTCTCCATCGAGGCTCGGGCCGTACTCGGTAGCTATGTGGTTCATCTCTCTCCTATGTGCTTCAATACAATAATCTCATGAGCTGCCTTACATGATTGAGATTCATATGATGATGCTTGTAATCTAGATGTCATTATGCTAGTCAAGTGAGTTTTACTTATGTGATCTCCGGAGACTCCTTGTCCCACGTGTGTAAAGGTGACAGTGTGTGCACCGTGTGGGTCTCTTAGGCTATATTTCACGTAATACTTATTCACCGTTGAATGGCATAGTGAGGTGCTTATTTATATCTCTTTATGATTGCAATGTGTTTGTATCACAATTTATCTATGTGCTACTCTAGCAATGTTATTAAAGTAGTTTTATTCCTCCCGCATGTGTGCAAAGGTGACAGAGTGTGTGCACCGTGTTAGTACTTGGTTTATGCTATGATCATGATCTCTTGTAGATTGCGAAGTTAACTATTGCTATGATAATATTGATGCGATCTATTCCTCCTACATATGCATGAAGGTGACAAGTGTGCATGCTATGCTAGTACTTGGTTTAGTCTTTTGATCTATCTTACACTAAAGGTTACTAAAATATGAGCATTATTGTGGAGCTTGTTAACTCCGGCATTGAGGGTTCGTGTAATCCTACGCAATGTGTTCATCATCCAACAAAAGTGTAGAGTATGCATTTATCTATTCTGTTATGTGATCAATGTTGAGAGTGTCCACTAGTGAAAGTGTAATCCCTAGGCCTTGTTCCTAAATACTGCTATTGCTGCTTGTTTACTGTTTTACTGCGTTACTACTCGCTCGCGTTACTACCGCTTGTTTACCGTCCCGGGCAAAGCACTTTTCTCGGTGCCGTTGCTACTACTTATTCATACCACCCGTATTTCACTATCTCTTCGCCGAACTAGTGCACCTATTAGGTGTGTTGGGGACACAAGAGACTTCTTGCTTTGTGGTTGCGTGGTTGCATGAGAGGGATATCTTTGACCTCTTCCTCCCTGAGATCGATAAACCTTGGGTGATCCACTTAAGGGAAACTTGCTGCTGTTCTACAAACCTCTGCTCTTGGAGGCCCAACACTGTCTACAAGAATAGAAGCTCCCGTAGACATCAGGCCTAACTATTGCGGATATTAAACTAATCCTTGAAGAACAAGGAGCAACCGTAACAGATCGGATCTACTAAACAATGATCAAGCGGGGTGCCGCCCCTACACCTGAGATAGGTGTAAGGGCGGCTAGATGTATAAGGGTTGCACTACGACAAGCATATGATACGAAGAACAATGCTAACCCTAACACATCTAAGATAACTACGTTGCTCGCCATCAAAAAGGCTTCAGCACGAGCAACGCATGAACAACGTAGACAAGCTTATGCCGCCTAGATCGCAAGATGCGATCTAGGCAGCATGGTGCTTACTGGGGAAACCCTCGAGACGAAGGAGTTGGCGATGCGCCGAGATTGATTTGTGTTGAACATTGGTTGTTGTTTATTCCATAAACCCTAGATACATATTTATAGTCCGTAGACTTTCTAACGTGGGAATAATCCCAACCGTGCACGAGGCAAACTCTAACTAACCGACACGTAACCTACTATGTTACAGATACAAGGGCAAACTACCCAAACTTTGTATATAAGGCCGATTCACGTATTCCTTCTGTATATAATCTTCAAACCCATCTTGATCGCGGCCCACCTCTGACTCGGTGAAATTCTGGTGATAACAGGTCCATTCTTTTACATCGAATACAATCTACTGCAATACTTGTTCTACTGTTTTCTGCAAACAATCATCATCCACACTATACATCTAATCCTTTGTTACAGCAAGCCGGTGAGATTGACAACCTCACTGTTTCGTTGGGGCAAAGTACTTTGGTTGTGTTGTGCAGGTTCCACGTTGGCGCCGGAATCCCCGGTGTTGCGCCGCACTACATCCCGCCGCCATCAACCTTCGACGTGCTTCTTTACTCCTACTCGGTTCGATAAACCTTGGTTTCTTATCGAGGGAAACTTGCTGCTGTACGCATCACACCTTCCACTTGGGGTTCCCAACGGGCGTGTGCTTTACGCGTCATCAAGCTAAATTTCTGTCGCCGTTATCGGGGAGATCAAGACACGCTGCAAGGGGAGTCTCCACAATCCAATCTCTTTACTTTGTTTTGTCTTGCTTTATTTTATTTACTTTCTTGTTTGCTGCATTATATCAAAACACAAAAAAATTAGTTGCTAGCTTTACTTTATTTACTGTCTTTCACTCTATATATCAAAAACACAAAAAAATTAGTTACTTGTATTTATTTTATCTAGTTTGCTTTATTTACTACTGTTAAAATGAGTAATCCGGAAGTTGAAGTTCGTTCCTTTAAGCAACAAGGGGGAGAAAGTTTTAAAGATGCTTGGTATAGAATTAGCGATGCACATCATAGGTGCATTAAGAAACACTCCACTATTATACTACTTAGGAACTTTTATGTTGGAATCTCTAGCTGGAATAGGTATGTTCTTGATACTCTTGCGGGAGGTAATTTCCTAGGCACTCCGGCTTTAGAAGCTAGTTGCATTATTGAGAGTCTAGTTGGAATACCACCTGTTAATGAAGCTAAAATTGAAATCTCTCTTGAAGATGTCATGAAAAATTTGGAGGCCATAGAGAAAGATCTTCCAAGTATTGAGACTAAATTGGGAATATTACTTAATAGCACTGATAAACTTGATAAATTTCTAGGTGGAATTAATGAGAGAATTGCTGCTTTAGAAACTTGTGACTCATGATAATCGAACCCATAGGATTAGTGAACTTGAAGAAGCTATGGGAACCTTAGGTTCAACTTTTTCTTCTCTTAAGTTTAAGGAGAAAGCTTATGTGGGTAAGGAGCAAAAGTTTATGTATGTCTCTAAAGTGCCTAAACCAAAAAAATATTATTATAGGCCTAAAATTGACAAAGCCCTTAGTACCACTCCAGATGGGGGAGCTTATGATATCGATGCTCCATCTCTCGATAATACTTGATACACATTTTCTGCGCCTAGCTGAAAGGCGTTAAAGAAAAGCGCTTATGGGAGACAACCCATGTTTTTACTACAGTACTTTTATTTTATATTTGAGTCTTGGAAGTTGTTTACTACCGTAGCAACCTCTCCTTATCTTAGTTTTGTGCATTGTTGTGCCAAGTAAAGTCGTTGATAGTAAGGTTCATACTAGATTTGGATTATCGCGCTGAAACGCATTTCTTTGCTGTCACGAATTTCGACCTGCATCTCTGTAGGTAGCTCAGAAAAATATGCCAATTTACGCGCGTGATCCTCAGATATGTACGCAAATTTCATTCAATTTGAGCATTTTCATTTGAGCAAGTCTGGTGCCTCAATAAAATCCGTCTTTACGGGACTCGTCTCGTTTTGATAGATTCTCGCCTTTTATTTCGCATTGCCTCTTTTGCTATGATGGATGAATTTCTTTGTACCATTAATGTCCAAGTATCCTTTGTGCAATGTCCAGAAGTGTTAAGAATGATTATGTCACCTCTGAACATGTGAATTTTTATTATGCACTAACCCTCAAATGAGTTGTTTCGAGTTTGGTGTGGAGGAAGTTTTCAAGGATCAAGAGAGGAGGATGATACAATATGATCAAGGAGAGTGGAAGCTCTAAGCTTGGGGATGCCCCGGTGGTTCACCCCTGCATATTTTAAGAAGACTCAAGCGTCTAAGCTTGGGGATGCCCAAGGCATCCCCTTCTTCATCGACAACATTATCAGGTTCCTCCCCCGAAACTATATTTTTATTCCATCACATCTTATGTGCTTTGCTTGGAGCGTCGGTTTGTTTTTGTTTTTGTTTTGTTTGAATAAAATGGATCCTAGCATTCATTGTGTGGGAGAGAGACACGCTCCGCTGTTGCATATGGACAAATATGTCCTTAGGCTTTACTCATAGTATTCATGGCGAAGGTTGAATCTTCTTCGTTAAATTGTTATATGGTTGGAATCGGGAAATGCTACATGTAGTAATTCTAAAATGTCTTGAATAATTTGATACTTGGCAATTGTTGTGCTCATGTTTAAGCTCTTGCATCATATACTTTGCACCCATTAATGAAGAAATACAAAGAGCTTGCTAAAATTTGGTTTGCATATTTGGTCTCTCTAAAGTCTAGATAATTTCTAGTATTGAGTTTTGAACAACAAGGAAGACAGTGTAGAGTCTTATAATGTTTACAATATGTCTTTTATGTGCGTTTTGCTGCACCGGTTCATCCTTGTGTTTGTTTCAAATAACCTTGCTAGCCTAAACCTTGTATCGAGAGGGAATACTTCTCATGCATCCAAAATCCTTGAGCCAACCACTATGCCATTTGTGTCCACCATACCTACCTACTACATGGTATTTCTCCGCCATTCCAAAGTAAATTGCTTGAGTGCTACCTTTAAAATTTCCATTCTTTACCTTTGCAATATATAGCTCATGGGACAAATAGCTTAAAAAACTATTGTGGTATTGAATATGTACTTATGCACTTTATCTCTTATTAAGTTGCTTGTTGTGCGATAACCATGTTCCCGGGGACGCCATCAACTACTCTTTGTTGAATATCATGTGAGTTGCTATGCATGTCCGTCTTGTCTGAAGTAAGGGAGATTTACCACTCATTTAATGGTTAGAGCATGCATAATGTTAGAGAAGAACATTGGGCCGCTAACTAAAGCCATGATCCATGGTGGAAGTTTCAGCTTTGGACATATATCCTCAATCTCATATGAGAACATTAATTGTTGCTACATGCTTATGCATTAAAGAGGAGTCCATTATCTCGTTGTCTATGTTGTCCCGGTATGGATGTCTAAGTTGAGAATAATCAAAAGCGAGAAATCCAATGCGAACTTTCTCCTTAGACCTTTGTACAAAGCGGCATAGAGGTACCCCTTTGTGACACTTGGTTAAAACATGTGTATTGCGATGATAATCCCGGTAATCCGAGCTAATTAGGACAAGGTGCGGGCACTATTAGTATACTATGCATGAGGCTTGCAACTTGTAAGATATAATTTACATGATACATATGCTTTATTACTACCGTTGACAAAATTGTTTCTTGTTTTCAAAACCAAAGCTCTAGCACAAATATAGCAATCAATGCTTCCCTCTCGCGAAGGGCCCTTTCTTTTACTTTTATGTTGAGTCAGTTCACCTATCTCTCTCCACCTCAAGAAGCAAACACTTGTGTGAACTGTGCATTGATTCCTACATACTTGCATATTGCACTTGTTATATTACTTTACATTGACAATATCCATGAGATATACATGTTACAAGTTGAAAGCAACCGCTGAAACTTAATCTTCCTTTGTGTTGCTTCAATGCCTTTACTTTGATTTATTGCTTTATGAGTTAACTCTTATGCAAGACTTATTGATGCTTGTCTTGAAAGTACTATTCATGAAAAGTTTTTGCTTTATGATTCATTTGTTTACTCATGTCATTACCATTGTTTTGATCGCTGCATTCATTACATATGCTTACAATAGTATGATCAAGGTTATGATGGCATGTCACTCCGTAAATTATCTTTGTTATCGCTTACCCGCTCGGACGAGCAGAACTAAGCTTGGGGATGCCGATACGTCTCCGACGTATCGATAATTTCTTATGTTCCATGCCACATTATTGATGATATCTACATGTTTTATGCATACTTTATGTCATATTTATGCATTTTCCAAGCACTAACCTATTAACGAGATGCCGAAGAGCCGATTGTCGTTTTCTCGCTGTTTTTGGTTTCGTAAATCCTAGTAAGGAAATATTCTCGGAATTGGACGAAATCAACGTCCAGGGTCCTATTTTTGCACGAAGCTTCCAGAAGACCGGAGGACTTACGAAGTGGGGCCACGAGGTGGCCAGGCAACAGGGCGGCGCGGCCCAAGCCCTGGCCGCGCCGGCCTGGTGTGTGGGTCCCTCGTGTGGCCCCCTGACCTGCCCTTCCGCCTACATATAGTCTTCATCGCGAAACCCCCAGTACCGAGAGCCACGATACGGAAAACCTTCCAGAGACGCCGCCGCCGCCAATCCCATCTCGGGGGATTCAGGAGATCGCCCGCGCACCCCGGCCGGAGAGGGGAATCATCTCCCGGAGGACTCTTCACCGCCATGGTTGTATCCGGAGTGATGAGTGAGTAGTTCACCCCCGGACTATGGGTCCATAGCGAGAGCTAGATGGTCGTCTTCTCCTCATGTGCTTCATTGTCGGATCTTGTGAGCTGCCTAACATGATCAAGATCATCTATCCGTAATGCTATATGTTGTGTTTGTTGGGATCCGATGGATAGAGAATACTATGTTATGTTGATTATCAATCTATTACCTATGTGTTGTTTATGATCTTGCATGCTCTCCGTTATTAGTAGAGCTCGGCCAAGTTTTTACTCTTAACTCCAAGAGGGAGTATTTATGCTCGATAGTGGGTTCATGCCTCCATTAAATCCGGGACGAGTGACGGAAAGTTCTAAGGTTGTGGATGTGCTGTTGCCACTAGGGATAAAACATTGATGCTATGTCCGAGGATGTAGTTATTGATTACATTACGCACCATACTTAATGCAATTGTCTCGTTGTTTGCAACTTAATACTGGAAGGGGTTCGGATGATAACCTGAAGGTGGACTTTTTAGGCATAGATGCATGCCGGATAGCGGTCTATGTACTTTGTCGTAATGCCCAATTAAATCTCACAATACTCATCATATCATGTATGTGCATGGTCATGCCCTCTCTATTTGTCAATTGCCCAACCGTAATTTGTTCACCCAACATGCTATTTATCTTATGGGAGAGACACCTCTAGTGAACTCGTGGACCCCGGTCCATTCTTTTACATCGAATACAATCTACCGCAATACTTGTTCTACTCTTTTCTCGCAAACAATCATCATCCACACTATACATCTAATCCTTTGTTATAGCAAGCCGGTGAGATTGACAACCTCACTGTTTCGTTGGGGCAAAGTACTTTGGTTGTGTTGTGCGAGTTCCACGTTGGCGCCGGAATCCCCGGTGTTGCGCCGCACTACATCCCGCCGCCATCAACCTTCGACGTGCTTCTTGACTCCTACTGGTTCGATAAACCTTGGTTTCTTACTGAGGGAAACTTGCTGCTGTACGCATCACACCTTCCACTTGGGGTTCCCAACGGGCGTGTGCTTTACGCGTCATCACCGGAACAAAGATTTCTATCCCCCGAAACTTGTCTTCGATGGTGGCAAATCTACGGAACTTTTCGTGGATGGAGGCTGATTGATTTAGGGTTTTCGCGTCGAAAGGCAATATATAGGCGAAACGGCGAGGTCGATGGGCGCCCGGGGGGCCACACCACCCCTAGGCATGGCCAGGGGGGCGCACCTAGGCATGGTGTGCCCTCCCTGGTGTCCTCCTCCATCTCTGCTTTGGACTCCGTCTTCGTGTCAAGAAAAATAGGAGGTTTGGCTTTTATTTCGCCCAATTCCGAGAATATTTCCTCTACAACTTTTCTGAAATACAAAAACAGCAGAAAATAGGAACTGACACTGTGGCATCTTGTTAATAGGTTAGCTCCGGAAAATGCATAAAAATGACATGAAGTGTAAACAAAACATATATCAATTGGTGCAAAACAAGCATGGAGCATCAAAAATTATAGATACGTTTGCAACGTATGAATGTGTCCATCTTGAACTTGCCCAAATCAACCTTGATGGCGATCACCACTTGATCTTATCCTCTCATGGGCTACATGAGCTCTTGCTTTTGATGCAAGCCCATGAAAAGATACCTAACCCACATACACAACACAAAGGCACACCTATGATGGGTTTGTTCATAAAGCATAATTGACAAGGCTTACCATACCGCATGACTTCATGTGGCACATTCTTTATGCTTCATGTGTTTACCAAAATTGAATCTATTCTTCGCTCTTTGTATTGGTCAACCTTGTATCTTCTCATGCTCTAACATATTATCTTCAGGTGTATACATAACTCTTCATTTGTTTGCATGCTCTAAATCTTAGTCAACCATAGCTCAACTTATGAGACTATCATGATACCGACTTAGAGCCATATCTTGAATTCTTCACTTGGAATTAAGCACTCAAGATCTTGATCATTCATTGCTTAACACATAAGCTAGATCATGACTAATGTTGAGTTTCACATAAGAATTCCATCTTCATTTCTTCTTCTTGATCATATCACATATATGTCTTCAAATCGATGATCTTGATGCCAATACTCAAGGTATATCTTTTATCTTTATGGAATCCATTCTTGAATCCAACACATGGACTACAAGTATTACCTATGGAATATTCCTTCATATAAACTCAATGAAAACATTAGTCCATAGGGGTTGTCATTACTTACCAAAACCACACATAGGGGCAATGTACCCTTACAATGTATGCATTGCAGAATTGAATGAATAACATAAAACCCTTAAACTCTGCCGCGGCAGAGAAACGCTGCTCCACCCTAAACCTCTGCCGTGGCAGAGAAACATCCATTTTCCCTGCCGCGGCAGAGACCCTTTAATCCGGTTCGTATTACGAACCGGGACCAAAGGTCCTCCACCACGTGCCCCCTGGCCGCCCCACGTGGACCCTTTAGTCTCGGTTTATATTTAAACCGGGACTAAAGGTTAAAACCTTTAATCCCGAAGGCTTAGTCCCAGTTGGAATACCGGAACTAAAGCCCCAAATGCACCGGGACTATATGCATGTTTTCCACTAGTGCAAGCTCCACGTGTTGGCTGGCCGATATGCCGCCACGGTATTTTTGACAAATCCATTCACAAGTGGTATTTTCTAGCATTTCACATGACCTTTTGTGCCAAAAAAATCTCTGCGACCGCCGAGATTCTTCGTGGAAGGGGAGAAGAGAACCTCGCATTGAGCTTCCCCGATGGCGTCAGCCAACACGGGGCTCAATCCAGAAGATTCAGAAGCAGGCAGCACACAACATCATTGCTTTCTAGTACATGGTCTAGATCATTTCTTCCAATCACATATCCAGATTTTCTTGAACTAATCCATCCACACTCCAACTATTTTTGGGTTCGTAAAAACCCTATAGTTCTCACGAAACCTCCCCTCCCGAAGGAAGCTGAGGCAGCGGCTAGGGTGGAAAACCTAGCAGCCATCGCCATCTGCCTTGTCCTCGTCATCTACGACCAAGAATCGACGTGTCCCCACCTCCTCTGCTTGCCACTTCGGCGGACGCATGAGGTGGGGACCTAGGACCTGTGCTCGGTGCTGTAGAAGGGCTCCTAAAGTTAGAGTTTGGTTAACCAAAATCGTCGTTCTAGTGGCTATGATGACGCTCTGTAGGACAAGAATAAGGTATACATGCCTCCTCTTCCACCTCGTTGGCGGCGATCTCGCCGGTGGCATTGAGGAGGGCGGGATTCGTCTGATTCTTACTTCTATGGAGTGGTGGATCTCGTCTAGTCTATGTGTGATATAGGTTTAGTGTTACGAACTTCGGATCAATTTAAGGGTCCAATGGCGACAACTTCGGCTCTAGGGCGTTGGTCCTTAGAGGCACGTGCACAAAGACTTCTCGACTGTCATCTACAACGTCAGGTTGGCTCTAGCAAGAGCAACGACAAGGGAACATCAACGGCTCACTCTAGCGGCAGTAGCTGTCGTTTGGTGGTCTAAGTACCTCGATGTAATTTTCATTCTAGTTGAAATGCTTTATACCTTTTTTAACTCATTAAATAGATTCAGATCTTTCCCGTAATAATACCATTTGGTGAGTATTGGACACATCGGAAAACACCGAAATCTTATTGCTCGATGATGGCGTGTAACTCACACGTTCGTTGGGAACCCCAAGAGGAAGGTATGATGCGCACAGCAGCAAGTTTTCCCTCAGAAAGAAACCAAGGTTTATCGAACCAGGAGGAGCCAAGAAGCACGTTGAAGGTTGATGGCGGCGGGTTGTAGTGCGGCGCAACACCAGAGATTCCGGCGCCAACGTGGAACCCGCACAACACAACCAAAGTACTTTGCCCCAACGAAACAGAGGAGGTTGTCAATCTCACCGGCTTGCTGTAACAAAGGATTAACCGTATTGTGTGGAAGATGATTGTTTGCGGAAAACAAGAAAGAACAAGTATTGCAACGAGATTTGTATTTCAAGTATAAAAGAATGGACCGGGGTCCACAGCTCACTAGAGGTGTCTCTCCCATAAGATAAAAGCATGTTGGGTGAACAAATTACAGTCGGGCAATTGACAAATAGAGAGGGCATAACAATGCACATACATGTCATGATAAATATAGTGAGATTTAATTGGGCATTACGACAAAGTACATAGACCGCCATCCAAAGCATGCATCTATGCCTAAAAAGTCCACCTTCAGTGTTATCATCCGAACCCCTTCCAAGTATTAAGTTGCAAAACAACGGACAATTGCATTAAGTATGGTGCGTAATGTAATCAACAACTACATCCTTAGACATAGCATCAATGTTTTATCCCTAGTGGCAACAAAGACATCCACAACCTTAGAACTTTCCGTCACCGTCCCAGATATCAATGGAGGCATGAACCCACTATCGAGCATAAATACTCCCTCTTGGAGTTAAGAGCAAAAACTTGGCCAGAGCCTCTACTAATAACGGAGAGCATGCAAGATCATAAACAACACATAGGTAATAACTTAATAATTAACATAACATAGTATTCTCTATTCATCGGATCCCGACAAACACAACATATAGTATTACAGATAGATGATCTTGATCATGTTAGGCAGCTCACAAGATCCAACAATGAAGCACAATGAGGAGAAGACAACCATCTAGCTACTGCTATGGACCCATAGTCCAGGGGTGAACTACTCACTCATCACTCCGGAGGCGACCATGGCGGTGAAGAGTCCTCCGGGAGATGAATCCCCTCTCCGGCAGGGTGCCGGAGGAGATCTCCGTAATCCCCCGAGATGGGATTGGCGGCGGCGGCGTCTCAGTAAGGTTTTCCGTATCGTGGCTCTCGGTACTGGGGGTTTCGCGACGGAGGCTTTAAGTAGGCGGAAGGGCAACGTGGGGGGCCACACGAGGGCCCCACACCACAGGTCGGCGCGGCCAGGGCCTGGGCCGCGCCGCCCTAGTGTGGCGGCGCCTCGTGGCCCCACTTCGACTCCTCTTCGGTCTTCTGGAAGCTTCGTGGCAAAATAGGACCCTGGGCGTTGATTTCGTCCAATTCCGAGAATATTTCGTTACTAGGATTTCTGAAACCAAAAACAGCAGAAAACAACAACTGGCTCTTCGGCATCTTGTTAATAGGTTAGTTCCAGAAAATGCACGAATATGACATAAAATGTGCATAAAATATGTAGATATCATCAAGGAATGAAGCCTGGTGAACATGGGGTACGTGATCACCCCCTGAACGATACCCACTTATGCATGCACATTAGCCTTTAACCCATCTCCCAAATCATGCAGGCCCCACATTTTGAATTCAAATATCTTACTCACATTGGTACTATTCATGTAGGCCCTACATTTGAATTCAATTAGTGGGACCCATATTAGTGGACCCAATAGTTTGAATTTAAAATATGGGGCCCACGCCCACATTCTGCCATTCCAACCTTCAACATGTACGTATTCAAAAACCAACCATTATTAACGTTTTCTAAGTTGTTGCTATATGTGATTTTTTCACCATCGACAGGTACTTCTTGTATGTGTGCAGGTCGATTAACATCTTTCGCAGTTGGAGCCACCGGCTATTACATCCAGCGGCGCATGAACATCTGAGTATCCATGATTCTCCACCCCGTTGACCGTTCTATCCGATGAATATACCGCGTTGTAATTCGTTCCGCGGGCAAGATGAAGGAGTATGATGCCGCGCTGTAATTCGTTCCGTCTGGAAGGTGAACTAGAACCACAACGAGCTTAATCGACCTTTCATTTTAGTAATCCTTGCAAAATAGCAAGATCTCCGATGCTCACTATCATCATCACGTTCGAATGGGGTTACGAGAGCAGCAGCACATGCAGTTGTTTTCAGAGGTTGGAGGTAGGAGAAGATGAACAGTGCGTCCTTAGCTGGTATTATTTTTTTATCAGCCACCAGACAGGTCAAAGTATCTCTAGCACATGATTAAACAAGCCAAAACAAGCACTGTTCAAGATTCTTCACTCACGGACCTCACAGTATGCTCACATCACATATTCGTTCTTATCACCAAGTCCTAAAGCCTTAAACAATATTTTAGTACCGGCCCTTCACACCAGGCTATATGCCTTATATTATTAAATTTGAATCTCCTCACCTAGGTTTATATAGTCCCCATACCTGAAATAAGCATTCACCGATCTACGTCGATGAAGTGAACAACAAGTCACTTAGTGAAGTAGTGTTTGCTCGGTAACCATGTAATTACGTGTAGCGCCGCTAGCTAGTAACAAAGAAAGTAAACAACTAAACACTTCCATTAATCTACGGCTAATTACCCGGCGTGCTTCTCGAGAAGCGACCTCCGACGGACTCGTGTGGGGTGCGCGGTGAAGACGAGATCGGTGGTCTGTGTCCTGAGCGCGTCGAACACCTCCCGGGGCATCTTGCCGAGCCCGTGCACGAGCCGCTGGATTGTCTCGTCGATGTCGGACTCGGTGGGCACGGAGCCCTCATCGGCGAAGCTGCCGCGGCAGCTGGCCTCCATCTTCTTCTGGCGCACCATCTGGACCTCCTCGGCAAGGTTGGCCAGGTTGAGCATGTGGGAGAAGGAGCTGGTGAGCGTGATGGCGTCGCCGACGTCGAGGCTGGTGAAGAGCGCCCCAGCCCGGGCCAGCCTCGCCGCCCGGGTCGCCCCCGTCGCGCTGGTACTCCCCGGACACCCTCAGGCACTCCTCAGCCTGCACAAGCACCATCCATTAATTGATCTTCTGATCATGGACACATGGAAATGAGAATTATGTGCTGCTCTGAGCGTACCACTCGTCTGAAGTTGATGCCGTGCAGCTCCTGCAGGATGTCCGAGAAGCGGTCGACGAGGAGGGTCTCGTAGTTGAGCAGCCGGTCATCGTCGTCGCCGGCCACTACGTCACGCGCGAGCCGGCGGAGCTCGGCGCCGACGGACTCGGCCACCGCCGCCGCGCGGACGCTCCTCGTCGCCGGCCGCCGTAGGACGGCGTACTGCGGCAGCGCGAGCCGCCGCCTCCAGCCGGGCTCGAGCTTTATCAAGAGCGTGAACCGCGGGGCGGAGTGGAGGGATATCATGGCGCCTACCTCCCACGCGTCGTGTGCAGATTCCACGCGGCAAGTATCAGCTAGCTGCTAGCAGGGACTGTGCGACGCGGTAGTTATAAAGTATAGATATGCAGGACGCGTCACGGGCGTGAAAATTTTGCCAGGCATATTCGTCCAACACGATTCGCGCCAATTCTATTTTTTCCCACCAGATCGATTGGCGCCCTCTCCATTTCTATGGCGCCAAAGCCAAGGCGGGAAACAGCTGCTGCGCATGTGACGCTAATCATTCGCGCACTATTTTATTGCACCGCTGGCCGCGGGCGTTGCGTCATGGTCTTCATTAGCGGATATGACAGAACGACCGGTCAACAAAGGTATTGGCAATAACCGAATCTCAACGCGCTATGGACGGTACGCAGGGGGTGCTCACGTACCCCCATGTTCACCGAATCCACTCTCATATCATCAATAATGTGGCATGGAACATAAGAAATTATCGATACGTCGGAGACGTATCACTCGACGTGCGAAAACCGGTGATTCATGCGCACGTTTACCGTCTAAAGAAAGTAGATGACCAAATGATGCCCACCTGAAGATCACTCAAAAATCAGGCCTTGCAAAATAAGATACATTACTCTCGGGGATGGTTGAATGCAAGGTTGTGTTAGAGCATCTTACTAGATCCCATAAATCTCAAACTGTATAATCTCAAAATGCGAATATAGGCTCAAATCAATGAAGCCCATGAAGCACAGACCGGATCCCTCAAAATAGAACCGTAAAACAACATATTCCACTTAGAGGCCCACCTGTCAGGTTATTTTTTTTTTCTTTTTCCCGTCTTCTCCTTCCCAGCACGCACTAGACCGATGGCCGCCCGCGTGTGTTGCTACCCTGTCCGCACCGGGAGGCTGCGGCCGGAATGGTCAGTATCAAGGTAACTCTCCGGATATTGGTTAAGACACTGCCGGAATCAGGTGGGATCTTCGAGCGGCGGTGCACGATTTTTTCGGAGCCGCAAGGAATTGCCAGCTAGAGGTGATTGCACGGACAAAGTGTGTTTCACCTCCCCGCTTACTCCCTCTCGCGCATGAGAGCCTCCCAGATGATTCGGCGACACCCCCTCGTCCTCCCACCTCGTCGCTCCCTCCGTCCCGCATGAGAGCCTCCCAAATGGTTCGGTGACACCCTCTCGTCCTCCCATTCTACGCCAGAGTTTGTTGTGCGTGATGACAAATCCGGAGGGGAGGGGGGGAGGAACCCCTCGGGATACTTCATGTCCTTCCGAAAGGTGTTGGATCAAGAAATTGCTTGTTGCGATGCAAAGTTGCAAGCAAAGTCTGCGGCATCACGCGAAGCTACTCCAGAAGCTCTTTTTTCCTTCAAATGTACCTAACTTATCCAGAGGCTCGTTGGGCGATGACGGATGACATGCTCAATTTGAAGGATACAGAGGAGAGAGCAAGTCGAGGGATGGCTTCAAGTTCGTGAATCTAGATGTTGCTGGTGTGGTGGTGTTCTCACCATTCGCATCACGGCCCACACCTCAGTGATTTCTTCATGAAGCTTCCACTCCTTCTCCTCCACTTCGATATGGTCCTCCTTCTCGTGGTAGCCTGGGCATAGTCCTTCTGTCCCACAAAGGTTGTCTATGATTTGTTAAAATTTAGATGAATCTAGACGCTACCATATCTATTTCTTGGAACAACATTCATGATTTGTTAAAAGATCCTTGATGACTTCTCTGCGGCCACCGGCCTCGCCATCAACTTCCATAAAAGCACTTTTGTCCCCATCGCCACAAATCAGGCAACGGCCCTCTCCATGGCCAATGCCTTCGGATGTGATGTCTCCTCCTTCCCCCAGACATACCTGGGGCTCCCCCTCTCTATTTACAAGCTCTGCCCTTCTGACTTTGCCCCCATAATCCATAAGAGTGACATGCGCTTGTCGGGTTGGCACGGTTGGAGCCTCCCTATTGGGGGACGCCTGATCCTCGTCAACTCGGTCCTCACTTCCATGCTTGCCCATGCTATGGCCACTGGACTCCTCCCTGCTGGCGTTGTTGAGGCCATCGACAAACGGCGCTGATGACCCACAAGTATAGGGGATCGCAACAGTCTTCGAGGGAAGTAAAACCCAATTTATTGTTTCGACACAAGGGGAGACAAAGAATACTTGAAAGCCTTAACAGCGGAGTTGTCAATTCAGTCGCACTGAAACAGACTTGCTCGCAAGAGTTTATCGAGTAGTAACAGTTTTATAGTAGTAACAGATGGTGAAATAACAAGCAGCAGAGTAACAAAGACAGCAAGCGGTGATAGTAAACAAGCAGGATTAAAATATCCGTAGGCACAGGGGATGGATGAACGGGCGTTGCATGGATGAGAGAAACTCATGTAACAATCAAAGCAGGGCATTTGCGAGATAATAATAAAACGGTATCCAAGTACTAATCAATCAATAGGCATGTGTTCCATATATAGCCGTACGTGCTCGCAATGAGAAACTTGCACAACATCTTTTGTCCTACCAGCACGGTGGCAGCAGAGCCTCTAGGGAATCTACTGGAAATTAAGGCACTCCTTTTAATAGAGCACCGGAGCAAAGCATTAACACTCCGTGAACACATGTGATCCCCATATCACCGCCATCCCCTTCGGTTGTCCCAATTTCTGTCACTTTGGGGCCTCGGGTTCCGGACAGCAATACGTGTATACAACTTGCAGGTAAGATCATAAAGCAATGAATATCATCATGAATCGATAACATGTTCAGATCTGAAATCATGGCACTCGGGCCCTAGTGACAAGCATTAAGCATAACAAGTTGCAACAATATCATAAAAGTACCAATTACGGACACTAGGCACTATGCCCTAACAATCTTATGCTATTACATGACCAATCTCATCCAATCCCTACCATCCCCTTCAGCCTACAGCGGGGGAATTACTCACACATGGATGGGAGAAACATGGCTGGTCGATGGAGAGGCGTTGGTGGTGATGATGGCGACGATCTCCTCCAATTCCCCGTCCCGGCGGAGTGCCAGAACGGAGTTTCTAGTCCCGAGACGGAGTTTCGCGATGGTGGCGGCGTACTGGATGGTTTCTGGCGACTTCGACTAACTCCCGTGCGTTTTTAGGTCGAAGGCAATAAGTAGTCCGAAGGAGGGCGTCGGGGGCCAGCCGAGGCCGCCACACACTAGGGCCGCGCGCCCCCCTCCTGGGCCGCGCCAGCCTAGTGTGTGGGGCCCTCGGCCCCCACCTGGCTTGCCCTTCCGGCTCCGTCGCATTCTGGGAAAATAGGACCTTTCGCATAAATTCCGAGGATTTTCCTGAAAGTTGGATTTCTGCACAAATACGAGACACCAGAGAAGTTCTGCTGAAAACAGCGTTAGTCCGTGTTAGTTGCATCCAAAATACACAAATTAGAGGCAAAACAATAGCAAAAGTGTTCGGGAAAGTAGATACGTTTTGGACGTATCAGGCGCAGAGCTTTTTTCTGGACCGGGGAGGAAACCTGCCATGGTGGAAACTGCAAAGTCACCTAGTCGGACGTCTGCGTCCCAAGAAAACTTGGGGGACTCGGCATCCTCTCCATCCAATCTCAAAACTCTGCCCTCTTAACAAAATTCCTCACTAAGCTCCACTCTGACACCTCCGCCCCCTGGGCAGACTGGTTTCGCCGTTGTTATGGCTGGAATGACTCCAGGGATCTCGGGGACACGCACCGCCTTGACACCCACATCTGGAAAGACATTGCCGCTGGTCTCGCGGTTTTCCGCTCCATCACCAAGGTTTCCATCGGCAATGGCGCCTCCACGGCCTTTTGGACTGGTGACGCCACTCTTCAGGATCGTTTTCCTGATCTCCACTCCCATTCCACTCGTGTTAACATCAGTGTCGCTACGGCTCTGACATCCGACTTCCGCGGTACCCTTGGACCGTGCCTCTCGCTGGCCGCGGAGACCGACCTTCGTACCCTTGCAAACGAGCTCACCTCTGTGGTTCTGCATCGCGACTCCCCGGATAAACACTGTGACCGCCTCACTAACAAACAGCTCTCGAACAAGTGTGTCTATGTCAATTCTTTCAGGCATTTGCATATTGATGAGGTTGCTAACAAGGTTTGGAGGAGTGCTGCCCCTCTAAAGTGCAAAGTTTTCTGCTGGCTTGCCCAGAAGAGGCGTCTCCCAACCAACGAGCACCGGTTTCGCCATCGCCTCAGCACCTCTGCTGCCTGTCTCTCCTGCTCTCAAGACGAAGATACCGACCACATGTTGCTTCTCTGCCCCCGTGCCCGGGAAGTCTGGAACTTCTTCTTTCCAGACTTCAGCACTGGAGGGCCCCCCAACCTCGCCGACCTCTGGACCATGCGATGCAGGGACTTCGAAGAAACAACTGTTATCACCGCCATTGCCTGGAACATCTGGAAGAGAAGGAACGCCAAGACTTTCAACGGCGTGAGCGAAGACCTACCTCTTGTCTCTCATAGGTGTATTGAGGACATTAGATTGTGGGCGCATCGATGTACTACCCCCTCTCTCTCCCTCTCTCTAAATAATTGGTGTAACGGGTTCGACCCGCATTGAAGCCCCCCCTCCCCTCTCTCCTCGCCTTCCCTCTAAAACATTTGTAATGAAACCCCTGTTGTCGTTGCCTAATCGACGGTACCTCGGAGGAGGGATCCTCACGAGGGGGAGAAGAAGTAGGGGCCATAGGGCGGAGTGCTCTCGGGACGGTGGTACGCGATTTACCCAGGCTTCGAACACCTCGCACGAAGGCGGGGCCTACTCGCTGCTTGTCTGGAATTATCTGGGCGCTTTCGCGTTGTTACAATGAGTTGTGGTTGTCTCGCTTCTAGCTCGAGATCTCTCCTCAGGGCTCCCGGGATCCGGCTTATATAGGCGTCCGGATCTAGGGTTTCTATGGAGAGTCCTACCCGGAATACAAGTTGCCTAACTACGGAATATTACATTGCCGTGTACGTCAAGGATCCACCTATTCCTAACTTGTTGTCATGGATCCGGCTTCTTTCATGGGCCTTCACGGATCTGACTCCTGGCATAGACCTCTTCGGATCCGGGTACCTTCGTAGGGCGGTTCGGATCCGCTACCTTCGTAGGGCGGTTCGGATCCGGCTACCTCATAGTCGGTTGGGATCCGACTTCTTGTTCCTGGGTTGGACATCTTCCATCTTGATCAACAACAACTGGGCTGCTCGGTGGGCCATATGCCATCACCACCATCTGTGGGCCACCCGGGCTTGCCGGAATCGGACCATGTCGATGGTATACCTATGAAGTATATCCACAACAAGTAGCTCCCGGAGTTCTCCAAGATTCACCGTTCTTCCATCCAGACTTCAGCTTGCGCATGTATCTTCATCCTTTGGTTGGAACGAATAATAGAGAATCTTGAAGGACTCCAAACTTCATATCTCCAACCAAGTATTGGTCGGAAACTTCATGATTCAATGGTCAGATTCTTCGAAGACACCATCCAACGTAATCTTCGGTATGGATCCGACTAGCCAAATGTAGGTTCGGATCTGACTAGCCAAAATATAGGTGTGGATTCGACTACCCAAAATATAGGTGCGGATCCGACTAACAGGAAATTAGGTGCGGATCCGGCTACCAAAAAATAGTTGCGGATCCGGCTACCAAATATATAGGTGCGGATCCGGCTACCAAAAATTAGGTGCGGATCCGGCTACCAAATATATAGGTGCGGATCTGGCTACCAAAAATTAAGGTGCGGATCCAGCTAGCAAAAATTGAGGTGCGGATCCGACTACCAAAAATTAGGTGCGGATCCGGCTACCAAACAATTAGGTGCGGATCCGACTAGTTAGCCAGATTTTCGCCATCTTTGTAATTTTTCTTGACATAACCATATGTATGTAGCCCCCGAGCGTTGAGTCGGCTTGCTCCAAGGAGACTCGATGCTCAGAAACTTAGCCCCCAAGCGTCAAGGTGGAAAATTTTCGGTTAGTTGCTCCAAAGAGAACTTCATCGATGTAGCCCCCGAGCGCCAAGGTGAATTTACTTGAAAATCCGGCTTGGAGCTCTTAGAGTAGCTTTATCTTTATATGTGACCAAGGAATAGTGTAAATCCCAAGCATCTAGGCGGAAATTTCCAAGCACTAATACTCGAAAGGAAACACACTTTTCACTTAAGATCAAAATCGCAGCCCCCGAGGGTTGGTTCCGGCTAAGCATAGCGGAATCAAAACTCAAGTTGCTTTTCCAGCTGTGCATGCTACGGATCCGCCTAACCTTATCTCATATGGATCCGGCTGGCTTCCCCTGGGCTTCTCGCGATTGCTAGGTCTGCTTGAAAACACCTTAGTTCGAGGACTGTTGAAGGTTCAAGCATCATGTACCTGATATATAAACACAAGAACACATTTGTATTAAATTGTTTCTTTGACCATGTTCAACAAACAAATGTAAGGCGGAACAAAAACGGCCTTTGAACAAATGTTTTGAAGCTGAAACTATGCAGCAGTTGAACAACATAAAACTGTCAAGGCGGAAAAAAACTATACTATCTTGAACAGTTAATGTAATTTATATGTTTTAAGCAAGTGCTGGTTTATCCGTTCTTCTGGTTTATATGCTTGACTTTTCGCGAGACGGCAAACTTTAAACACAGAACATCCGTCGAGGCGATAGCGCTTAATACCGAAACAATCAAGAACCTCGGAAACAGAGGCCGGTTTTAAGTACCGAAATGTCACTACTAAGGAATCCACATATAAACAACGAGAAAACGTGTAGGCCGTAAAACTCAAGCTAACGCCCGAAGGCGGAAATTTTTGCAACAGACTGGAGCCTCAAGCGGCAAAAACAAGATAAAGTTTTTCACGAGCGCGAGGCAAATCGTGGGAAAGATATGACCAACAGTGAAAGCGGTAAAAGACTCAGGATATGAGTGAACCAATCTTAATCTCATGATCATAAAATTTTAAATATTAAATATAAATAGGGACTTAGCTGTTTGGAGCGGAATCAACGTCGGTAGTGGCGGTTTTTCTTCGGCGTTCCATCGAGCCGGTGCGAGACTGATTGTCGCAGTGGTCCTATCGGTGCGGACCCACCTACCAAAATTTAGGTGTGGATCCGACTTCCAGAAATTTAGGTGCGGATCCACCTACCAAAATTTTGGTATGGATCCGGTTATAAAAATATAGGTGCGGATCCGACTACAAAAATAGGTATGGATCCAGCTACCAAAATATAGGTGCGGATCCGACTACCAAAAAAGGTATGGATCCGGCTACCAAAATATAGGTGCGGAGCCGACTACCAAAAATAGGTATGGATCCGGCTACCAAAATATAGGTGCGGATCCGACTACCAAAAACGTAGGCGCAGATGCGGCAACCAAAAATATAGGTGCGGATCCGACTACCAAAAACGTAGGCGCAGATCCGGCAACCAAAAATATAGGTGCGGATCCGACTACCAAAAACGTAGGCGCGGATCCGGCAACCAAAAATATAGGTGCGGATCCGACTACCAAAAATGTAGGCGCGGATCCGGCAACCAAAACCAGAATTTGAAATTTCCAGGTCTAAGGCGGATTCTTCCGTGGAAAGCTCCAGCGACTCGGACCGGATCTTTGCAGCTGCGTCCTGCTCGGCGGCGGTCGTAGCTACATTACTTACCAGTGCGTTTCCGTCGAAATCAACGGTCTCGCGAGATGAAGATGTGGAACCCGCCCGGTTCCGGCCTCCGGACGCCGCAGCCCCACGGTGGGCGCCAACGCGTCGTTGCCTATCGACGGTACCTCGGAGGAGGGATCCTCACGAGGGGGAGAATAAGTAGGGGCCATAGGGCGGAGTGCTCTCGGGACGGTGGTACGCGATTTACCCAGCTTCGGAACACCTGCACGAAGGCAGGGCCTACTGCTGCTTGTCTGGAATTATCTGGGCGCTTTCGCGTTGTTACAATGAGTTGTGGTTGTCTCGCTTCTAGCTCGAGATCTCTCCTCAGGGCTCCCGGGATCCGGCTTATATAGGCGTCCGGATCTAGGGTTTCTATGGAGAGTCCTACCCGGAATACAAGTTGCCTAACTACGGAATATTACATTGCCGTGTACGTCAAGGATCCACCTATTCCTAACTTGTTGTCATGGATCCGGCTTCTTTCATGGGCCTTCACGGATTTGACTCCTGGCATAGACCTCTTCGGATCCGGGTACCTCTGTAGGTCGGTTCGGATCCGGGTACCTTCCTAGGGCGGTTCGGATCCGGCTACCTTTGTAGGGCGGTTCGGATCCGGCTACCTCATAGTCGGTTGGGATCCGACTCCTTGTTCCTGGGTTGGACATCTTCCATCTTGATCAACAACAACTGGGCTGCCCGGTGGCACTACGGGAACCAGCCGAGGGGCCGACGGCCGGCGGCCGTCGGCACAGCATCACCTGCCGTCGGCCCACGTCTGTGCCGACGGCCGCCGTCGGCACACCGCCGTCGGCACAATATTGCCTCGGCACGGACGGCTCGCCGTCGGCCCGGCCTTTGCCGTCGGCACGGACTCCGGCCCGACGGTCAAACGACGCCGTCGGCACGGTGGCCGTCGGCACGGTCAACGTGGGGCCCGCGGAGCGTCTAGCGGCCGTTAGGTCGAGAAGGTGCTGTGCGCGGCGGCCGGCGTCGACCAGTCTGCCATCGGATGACCGGCGGCCGCCACGCGTCCACGCCTCTGCTGTTGTGCGCGACGGCCAGCCGTCGGCCCATCAACTGCCATCGGACGACCACGGGCTGCCACGCGTCCACGCCCCTGGCTCTGTGCGCGACGGCCAAGCCGTCGGCCAGATCCTTCGGCCCGGACGCGCGCCGCCCGCTCCGCGCTGCCGGCCGGGCGCAACCTTCTGTGCCGACGGCATAGCCGTCGGCACAGCCCTCGCCATTTGGCACGTCTAGGGGGCTGTGCCGACGGCTATGCCGTCGGCACGGACCATACCATTTGGTTTCCCGCTTGCATTTCCTGGCCCGAGCCACAGCACGCACGACATATATAGCGGTAATATACATTCAAATGCATCACAAATGTTGCACGGCCTACATAATCATCATCAAATGTAGCAACAACATCATCGTGATACAAATATGTGTCATGTAGCACACACAATCATCATACATCGTCGACACATGGCACACACGATCGACGAACACCCGCTAGACACCTAGCTAAGGGAAACTAAGATCGGGGGTCCAACCAAGTTCCCGACTCGTAAATTCGGG
This sequence comes from Lolium rigidum, assembly GCF_022539505.1. Lineage (NCBI taxonomy): Eukaryota > Viridiplantae > Streptophyta > Magnoliopsida > Poales > Poaceae > Lolium > Lolium rigidum. The sequence goes on from NC_061508.1 coordinate 349,060,984, forward strand.
CGTCCGGCCTTTGTCGAGGTAGACCGAAGTAGAACCATGGCACTGAACCATCGCCGGCAGGTGAAAACCACGAAGCACCGGGAGAATGGCGGCCGGGGTGCATCGGTGTGCCCTCGCGCGACGAACCGGGAGAGGGTCGGTTCCGCGAACTTCCCGTGCCCTACATGTTTGACAAGAGTTAGCATCTTACACATGGGAAAGGAAAGCGGTGAGAAGCTGGTTAGGCACGGGACTTACCGGAGTCCGTGCGTAGTATGTGGCCGCGAAAGCTTCCCTCGATGGGCACACTGGAGTCGGCCCCGGCCTAGGTGGCTCCTCGGCGGAAGTGCGATCCTCTCTCCGGTCGGAAGAACGTCCTGACCGCCTGCAAGATAGTTTAGATGTCAAGCGCCGCAGATATAAAAAAAGGGGAGGTGGGACTTGTCATGTCTTCGAACCATAAAAGATTGGAACTTACACGACTCGTCGCCTCCTGGTACTCTTCCCAAGCCGCTCTCTTGAGGTCCCACTCTGCTACAACCGTCAAATACTTCTCATAAGCGGCCGCGTAGGCGGCCTCAAAGTGAGCCTACAATTTCCAAGAAAAGGAGTCATGTCAATTTAGCCATTCAGGGATGAATGTTGGAAAGAAGATGGAAATGAGAAAACTTACATCCGTACGACGGTGTCGAGGAGGCGCGACCGGTGGGTCGCCGGTGGTGAGGGTAGACCCGATCTGCGTGAGGGTCCTACGCGGCTTGATCACCCCACTAAGAAGCTTCGTGCGGCCATGCTCCGCGCCGCTCCCCGCCACCATAATCGCCGTCAAGTCGGTCTCCTGCTCAATAGGATCATCCACCTCCGGATGAAGACCCTTGAACACCGAGCGAGTACTTCTCCAACTCCTCTTCGGCATAGCCGAAGTACTCGAGCAGCGAGGGCTGAGGCCGGCTCGGATCGGGCTGCTTCGACTTCATCTTCTGCCACCCTCCCACCTCGGTGAGAGGCTCCCCGAGTTCCGCCTCCACGCACGGCAAGATAAATGTTATGTGTATCAAGTAGTAATATGAGGGGAAATAAATGCAAGTTGTTCCATGTATATATGTACCTTGTGCTTCTGTAGCGCTCGGTCTTTGCGGCTTCCCGCACTTGTGTGTTCCTCCGGTGCCCGGTTTGCCTTGTTGCGCGCGCTCTTGGCGTTGAAGTCGGCGTCTTCGCCAACCCACCTCGCTACCAAGGCCTCAAATGCGTCTTCCTTATTCTCGCACCATAGGGGCATAACACTGAAAAACCAAAACTCATTTGAAGAACACATAATGCAATCCCAACTATGCGGCAACATAGAGTCTCATTGAATATTTACTTACCTTGAAGTAATCTTCCTTTGTCGGTGAGGATCGTCCACGATATTGTCGGCTTTCTTGACCCTCGTGCCCTGCTCGGCCTTGAAGTGCCCGATGCGGGTATGCTTCGATTGTACCACTTGTTGCCTTGTCAACCTGCGACAAGCCCTAGTCGATACCGCCTTCCCTTGCTCAACCATATCATCGGGCACCTTATAATGGGTACGCAATCATGCATAAGAATAATTGTGAGAGAGACATGAGTTAGCATAGTGTGGTCATCAACTATGAAGTAAACTCGAGAAGCATGCTTTACCCAAAACTTGGTGTACACGGCGTCAGAAGCTGTCCCAAAGCCCGGGCAAGGAGCTGCCTCATAGTCCGCCCAAGTCTCGGCTAGCTTCTTCTCGCCGCCGGGGACCGGAGTGTAAAAGCCCGGCCGAGTACTGCCTAATAAGAGCTCCAATCATGCTCGACGGCTGGCGAACCCCCTTGTCATATGTCCAATTGCTGCACAATAATCAAAACATTAGTATGCCAATCGGTTATGCACAATAATGAAAACATTAGTACATAGCAAAATGAATCTAAATGTTCAAAATTAAACTTACTCTTTTTCGTTCGGGATGATGAGGGCTTTCGCATCACGGCTAGTAGGCTCCCTCCTCTCATCAGGGACTTGCGCTTCACCACGAATGCGCAACTTCTTCGGCGCCATCTCCCTCTCCGCCTCCTCGTCCTGCCCCTCCACCTCCATCTCCACCTCCATCTCCACCTCCATCTCCCCCTCAGTAGACTGTGTGTGAGCGGATTGGGAAGCCACGTCGCCAGAAGCAGAGGGTATGTCACCAAGGAAAGGTCCACCTCCACCTCGTCCTCGTCCTCCACCTCCACCTCGTCCTCGTCCTCCACCTCCGGCCTCCGCCTCGTCCTCCAGCCTCGTCCTCCACCTCCACCTCGTCCTCCACCTCCACCACGTCCTCCACCTCCACCTACACCTCCACCTCCAACTCCACCCGTGTCATCGTCCGCGTAACGCGAGCTGGCACGCGTTGGTCTTCCACTTCTAGTGGTCCAGGTGAACTACGTTGGCTCATACTCTTCAAAATGGAGTTCATGGATTGCTTGCTTCCGCTCATATTGATCAATCACCTGCATTGACAAAGAGTAAACAAGTAAGCATTCATGCCTTAATAAAATGTAGACACTAAGCAAAAAATAGATACTAAGCATAAGAAGCATATTGAAAAATAGATACTAAGCATAAGAAGCATATTGAAAAATAGATACTAAGCATAAGAAGCATATTGAAAAATAGATACTAAGCATAAGAAGCATATTGAAAAATAAATACTAAGTATAAGAAGCATATGGAAAAATAGATACTAAGCATAAAGGCATAAAGGACCCTCACCTCGAATCATCACTATCATAATGAGGCATTGGGTTCTCATAACGAGGCATTGGGTTCTCATTTTCACTATCACTATCGGTATCATGTGAGTAATGAGGTTGGGTGGGAATGTCCGGTGGAGGCTCATCATTGAACCCATTGCCCTCATGTAACTTGGTGAGCATTTGTATGTCCTTTAGGTCCACCACTTGTTTCACCATGAAGATGTGCCTCGTTCTCGGAGGTCCTCAAGACCAATTTCTATTTCGAAATCCCCAAAGTTCTCTTGCTCTTGATAAAAAATTCCCTCGTATGTTACGGGGTCAATGTTGTTGTAATCCTCGTCGGAGGGCATGGGTAGCTTACCATGTGGTGATACCTTGAACACGACTTCCCGGCCTTTGAGGTACTCCTTTTGACATGGGTAGGGCAAATAATAAACTTGCTTGGCTTGGTGAGCCACAACAAAGACATCGGCTCCGCTATAGCGAGGTTGAAGGCCTAACTTCCACTAACCCAATGGAAGGAGTGCTTCTCTGTCCAACTTGTGGGTCGAACCGGTGGCATTTGAACACAACGAGATTGAGTTGTATGTTTGTCCTATTGAATGTCGGCTCGTATACATTCTCTAACCTTCAGTAGTATTCTATGTCATCGGATCCTTTGGTGAAGACCCCGGTATTTATAGTTTTTGGGTTAGGCCGATTCTTCGGTGATACTTCTGTATGGAAGCGATACCCATTCACATCGTACTTCTCATACATTGAGATTCTACGGTTGCAACCACAGGAAACACATCTCGGCTCATCCGTCATCTCAACGTTGGGATCACCTCCCTACAAATTCGAGTTCAAATTGTTTCTTTGCATTAGTTACGTGTAATAAGAGGGACAAGTCACGGATTGCAAAAGTATTGGCTAAAAGGGACTTGTTAGAAATTACTTTTCGTAGAACCAATCCGAGAATTTTTCTTTACGGGACGACTCTCTTTCAAAAGAATCTCCATCTCCGCATCGGAGGGATCCAGTCGATCTCGTCCAATATTCATCCTTGTATTGGCTAAAAGGGAGAAAAAACGTATTAGACCAAAATCGAGTTACTAATTGCAAAGTAATTTGTTCACCATTTTACCTTATGAATTTGAGCACTTCTTGCATGTTCGTAACCACATAAAACATTATGCAATCTTTCTCTTCCTTTGTCAAGATGCCCTTTTTAGAGGCACCGGCCTTGCCACCGTGACATTTGAAGAGGAGGAGCTTGGGGTCATGCTTGGGCTCGTCGATATTGTACCGAGATATCGGGTTATGCATAGTGGGAACATCATCCGCATAGTACGTTGTCGTGGCGTACGCCATCTCCCGGAGGATAGTTGCCTCGGCTATGCATGCTTCAATCTTATTTTTGTTGCCACATTTGTTTCGAATATACTTGAACTCTCTCTCAATACAAAACTGCCAACGATACTGCACCGGTCCACCCAAGAGTGCCTCGTTCGCAAGATGCACAATGAGATGTAACATCGGAGTAAAGAAACCTGGTGGAAAGATCATCTCTAACTTGCATAACAACTCCGGCACTTGATCATGCAACTTCGCAATCACCGACTCACATATACGCTTAGCACGGACCGTGCGGAAGAAATGGCTCAACTCCGCAAGCACTCGCCGGACATGCTCGGGGAGATACCCTCGAACCATCACCGGCATCGGTCGCTCAATCCATATATGATAGTCGTGACTCTTGAGCCCGTTTACTTTTCTGTTGTAAGATTGACTCCCTTACTCATATTCGAACAATAGCCATGCGGGAACATAACGGCGTATTTCAGCCACATCATTGCCTCCTTCTTACGGAGACTATCAAGCACGTAGTTGGCATGCGGCTTGACCCAATTTTTCTATTGCCCTCGGGAGGATGCATGTGTAGTCTTTGCTGTCGCACAGATTCTCAACATCGACTCTAGCCTTGACATTATCCTTTGTCTTGTCGGGAATGTTCGGGACGGTGTTAAAAACGGACTCCCCCACATTCTTTTCGGTGTGCATCATATCGATGTTATGGGGAAGTTCGAGATCCTTGTAATACTCGAGCTGCGTTAAGCTGGCACGTGAGTCCGGTTGTGTGTCTCACCATATCCCACATATGTTTTGCCGGGTTCTTTACTACGGTTCGGAGAGCACGTAGCTCACCATCAACGGTTTCACCATTGAACTTTGGTATCGTTTCTTCTTCACGCACAACTTTGCCCTTTGTGAAGTTCTTTTTGTCTCCTGCGAACCGATGCCCTCTTTTGAGGTACTTTTCGATGTTTGTCAAATGCGACATATTTGCGACCCGCATTCAGCCAAATGAACTCCAATCGGTGCACACCTTTGGGCATGGAAACCTACCAGTGCGTACAATGCCCGCAAAATAGAGCGTACCCAGGTAGGTCGTGCATGGAATATTGGAACCAAACTTTCATGACAAAGTTTGTCTTCGTTGCTCGGTCGTATGTCAAGGTCCCATGGTGCCAAGAGTGGTGCAAATCATCCACAAGCGGTTGCATGAATACACTCAAATTCTTCCCGGGTAATCGAGGCCCTGGAATGATCATCGACGGGAATATGGTCTTCCTTTGCATAAGGACTCGGGAGGGAGATTGAGCGGAATAACAAACACGGGCCAACGGTTGTGCGCGGATCTTGACATACCATATGGATTGAATCCATCGGTTGCTATCGCAATTCGACATTCCGAGCATCATTTGCCTTATCGGGGTGTTTTGCATCGAAGTTACGCCATGCTTTACCATCGGATGGGTGCCCCATGTTTAGTCGTCCCTCCTCGTCCTTGAATCTCAACCCGTTCTTATGCCACGTCATCTGTTTGGCTGACTCCTCGGACATGTAAAGCCGTTGGATTCTTTTTATGAACGGGAGATAACGAAGAATCTTCACGGCGACTTTTGTACTGCACCTTCTCACCATTAGCTACTGGTTATCTCATGATACCTAGAGGACCCACACTTGCTACAATATTTGTCATCCGCAAACTCTTTCCAAAACAAAAGACAGTTTTTGGGACAACAATCATACTTCACATAATCCATGCTGAGCGCTTTCAACATTTTCTTTCTTGCATACATGGTTTTAGGCGGACAATGGCCTTC